>NC_071298.1:1260022-1860022 GCF_027563975.2 Plodia interpunctella
TCACAACGGCGCAATGTGATTGGTTCGCTGCGTCTCACTTCGAATCGATTCGATAGTGAGAAGTGAAATGCAAACCCGTACTTACCCCTCTGTTCAAATAGTTATTTCGATCACAGGCGGACGATCTTAATCATTTGACCATCACCGCTTCAAATCAAATCCCATCCCATCCTTGACGATATCATGCTATAATTTCTTGAATTTGTCATTTCTGACAAGAACGTATAGTAATTTTTTTTTGTTTATTCCCTCGTTTTATTGAGGAGGAAAAGGGTACTAGCCCATACAGCCAAGTCTTTTGTATTGAATATTTATATATAAATAAGAGTGGCTAATATCCACTGAAGAAGAAGGCATAAGCCAAGTCTGAACGTATAGTAACGGCACTATCAGATTTTTTTTTTGACCAGATTGCTAAGTTGGAAATAACCTGAATTTGACCACTATAAACTCCTTATGAATTATTTTATCGTGATGATGGAATAACAAAGCATCTTTTTTGTAACAGGTGATGGATGAATCGGACCGGCCTCGTGTGCAAGCGACAACAGAGGAGCTGTTTTGTTTTTACCGTCTGTACATAAGTACGATTTGCAAAACTAAAATAATGTCTATGGTCGATCTAAGCCTTAATTGGTTAGTTTTGAAACATATTATTTTTATTTTTATTATAATCACTTTGTAATGGTACTCTTATACATACCATATACGTGTAACGTTTTGTAACATTCAGTGTACGTATATACTATTTGCAATTGAAAAAAAAATATTTATGTTAGGGTTTTTATCAACTTTTGTTTTGGGGTTCGTATTTTGATGTTAGTTATTTTTTCACTTTGACTCCATTTTCTACTACTATCGAACTGTCAGTCCAGCTGTGGCATGAGGTTGCTGCACAAACTGTCGACGTCCCACCTCGCAGAGTTCAAAGGGTGGTGGCAAGAAACATCAGTGGGTCGGCTGTATTTATAGTCCTCACAGAGTTTGTGCATCATTTCTTTACGCCAATTATATCACGGGTTTCCTGCAGGTATGTAAACGGGGGCACTGTGCAGGTGTAACACAGCTCTTGATTTGTTTACGTGGTAACATTTATAATATAGTCCAATTTATGGGCAAACAAAAAATGTATTCGCTCCCATATAATAAATTTGTAAAAATGTATAAAAATTCAGACTTTGTGTGGTCCTCATGTTCATTTGCAATTCACGTTTTCCTATCGAATCTTTTCACAATGAGACACAGCCAACCAATAGAGACATAAGCGTGAGATTGACACGATAGACTGCGTCTCTCCAATAAATATACCACAATGAATTTGAATTACAATTTCACAGATGGTTTACTTTCAGGTATTTTTGGTTTCACATCCAGAACTTGGTGTTGAATTGTATGCCGAATGTCTTTGTCAAAGTATTCCTTGCTGTATACGTGCCGGAAGAACATTTCTACCTAGATAAAATGGTGCCCTTGCTACGCGGTAAGCTTTATGCAAAAAATAACATGTATTCGTGTCACCTAATAAAAGATATAAATATTTTATTTGCAAAACACTTGTATAATTTGAATACCTTTAACACACTTCGGGCCTGTGATAAAGTATCTGATAATCTATATGCAACAGATAACGTTAAAAATTGTGTTTATTTGTGTCTAAATGGCCAATGAAACGAGTCAGATTTATTTTCCATTTATCTGTCACAAAATAGTATTTTAATCCTTCGAATTACTATGTATCTATTATCTGATTAAGAACCGGTCAATTTGAATATTGGTATAAGGTTTAAGTATTATATATACGAAAATCCTTGATCACAATCGTACGAGAGTTCAAGTTCGTTCTAATGTTGTGTTTGACTTCTACAATTTTCAGGTTACAAATTTGTAATAATCATTGCTGCGTTTTATGAACTGGTGAGATTAACATCTTGTAAAATGCTTCTGTTGCATTACATATGGATAGGCCTCGCTGAGAGAAGCCCATGGAATAGGTTAGTTATCAATACTATAATTGTCCACTATAATAGTTTTATATTTGCATGGTAAAAAAAAAACAACAATATTTAAGCCCACTGATACGTAAACGAAAGGTGTTGAATTTGCAAATTTTGTTTTAAGTGTAACAAACATTCTAACAAAACCCGACTTCATAATTTAAGATTGTAAAAATGCACCACTAAAACGCATTCAGCTAAATTGTGTGAAAGATCCTAAATTAATGTCAGTTTGTAAGGTCATCGCTTACGAGAAGAACCTTTAGTTTATAGCCATTTTCCTTGATTAGCTTTTGCAATCTGCGCGGGAGGAGTAATATTTGGTACATTTTATCTATGTCTTATGCTACTAGAGTAATAAGAAACAACATTAAAATGATTAAAAGTAACAAGCGTCATAATATAATATTATATATACCTACGTATTGAAATGGTCTGATGATGATCTGTGTTGAAAATTATGCAATCCTGCTGGATACGGGATATAAAAGAACTGAATTGTATGTACTACGACTTCTAGATTATATTAATTTTTATATTTTAGCTATGTAAATTATCATTAACTAGCTGCGCCCTGGGGCTTCGCTCCCGTGCCTCGATTTCAGGATAAAAAGTACGTGTTATTCCAGGTTATACTCCACCGAGTACAAAAATATACTTTTTCTATTCTTCTTTATGTTCTTACTATCTGCAAACTGGGATGCTATAAATATATTTATATATAATTTTCTTTCAAGAAGAGTTGATGCTCATCTTTTGCACTCCTTTTCCTCCTGATTTTCTCTTTTCTGTTTAGCTTTTATCTGTATTTCTTGGACACAATTTTGTTTGTATGTATTCATATATTGATATATATGTAGTCTTATGTATATATGCTTTGCTATTTATATTTTATATATGTAGTTATTATTGTATTTTAGTATGTGGTAGTACTAATTTGTGTTTAAGATATTTTTGCGCCGCACAACTTTTCTGTTTCTCCTAATGGTTAGCTGTGAGGGAATGCTTATAGCATTAAGTTCGCCATTTGTTTATAAGTATGTTTTTACTTGGAACAATAAAGTTTTATATATAAGTATAACATATATTAAAACACGTAGTTATAAAAAATATACTTACGTTTTAGTAGCATAGTAGGGCTATCTTCTTTATTAAACGCCATTGATTATCAGACTTTGTGACCAAATCCTACGGGAATCGCTTACAATTTTTGGGATAAAAAGTATTCTTGTCAAATAAAATTAAATAAATTACGATTTCATAAAATATGATTTAGCCATTTGAATTGAATAACAAATTATACTTGCACGCCTTTGCCTATATGTCAATTGTTTTGTTACTTAATAGTGAAATTTATTATTGAATGTTCCCGTCAGCTTTTTAATTTTGTCTTATCCACTTTATTATCTTTACTCGTAATAATTCATAAAAGTTTTTTTTAATTTTAGATGTTCCAAAGATTTTTCATACCCCGTTTCAAAAATGCCGAACATGACGGTCTCGTGTTACGTCATTGAAGATTTTAAGAAGTTAATTTCCGAAATTGTAGCTTCCAATCATACAATTAGTTTTTACAAATATGAATATACCGTAAAATATTCCAATGGTACTACAACATACTTTCAAGTTCCTCAATTGACATTTTTTAAGTAAGTATTGACTTCGATAATATTGGTCGTAGAATTTGACATGATCTATTAAAATCATAATATAATAATATTTGTTGACAAGCTAGAAGAATCAAATGCTCCAATTAAAATTGTAAAACTTCACACCTTTGAAGTAAAGGTATTTTTCTAAATTACAATTAATAAGAAGGTTTTTGCCCAGCAGTGGGACCTGAGAGCTACATAAAAATAAAAAATTTCTAAATTACTCAGTGGCGGTTGATAGATAGATCTATTTATGTACTAATTCTATCTATACTATTGGTGTTTAATTAACACAGTCATTGTATTATAAATATCTATATACCTACAGTCATGTTACCCAAATTAATTGCATGTTTTTTGTAAGTACTTAAAAGGAAAGGTTTACCATTGGGTAATGAGCGAATTGAACTCGCATATAGAGGTTCCAGTATCTTGATTATTTAGGCCACAATAGTAACTTTTATTCTTCGTGCATCTCACTGTTCGCAAAGCTCGGCAGATTGAGTAAAAATATACAAATAAGAATGACTATAATATATATACAAATATATACAAATAATATTTTCGTCATTTTGGTAATAAATTAAGTCTGTTCAGTTAAAAGAATTGTTGGTTGGTATTTGTGTCGTAAATATATATGTGTAACTCAATTGGTTTGTAGTTTTGGAACAAACTGAATGTCGGAGACTTACCGATTTTTCTACCTGATATGTGACGCTAAAATTTCGTAATTTGCAGGCTTTTATGGGATAGGAGGGTAACATCAATACAGCAAACAGAGTTTGGCGTTTATTTCCTAATAATATACGCTTTAGCGGCTCTCCATTATAATCAATTTTACAAAAAACTCATATGGAAGGTAAGTGCAAAAATAATTTCATACATTAAAAATGCTTGGAAATTAATGTTTTATTAAACATTTTCTTGTTTTAATATCTGCTTTATACATAAAGTTTAAGGGTTTTATAGACTAGTCTTGTTTTGAGTTGTCTTGTTGCCGCAAACTACCGTAACCATCACAATATTAATCAATTTATCCTATCTCTATTATAGATGTTATGACACACTCAAAATCCGAAGTTGAAACGTAAAGAAAAAACAATTTATCGTTCATTGGCATCTTTTGAGTATTTGTATAACAGCATGTTGGCACTACTCAGATCATTAAAAGGTTTTCATCATCAGCTCCACCTCGAGAGTAAATCCATGAGTCACTATAAAAAATATCGAAATCACTACGTGTACCGATAAAATGCAAAGAGTTTCCACGATTTTCGGATCGCATCATCAGACTGGATGTGGTGATTATGGATCCAAATTGAAAGCATACCCTTTGAAACAAAAATATAATTTTTGAAATCATACCTACCGTCTTCGCGTAATCGAGTAACATATATAAAAAAATATTACAACGAATTAACCTTATTTTTTTGAAATCTGTTTAAAAGAGGTTGCGGCTTTAAACAAGTTTACCCTATTATTCTTAAAAAAATATTAAAGTATACTTTAAGCTAAAGTGTGATTTGTCAGTGTCGCACTTTCTAATATTTGACACTGAAATAATTTCGCTTAAAAAAAAACTTTTTTTATAATTTAGAGGGCGTTGCCATAATTCTTAGCTTGATTTCACTATGTTTATATAGTGTTTTGTTTTCAGCTTTTAAAATTTGCAAATTATGCGGAAATTGCTATAACTTTGCTGATAACAATACATATATTTCTGAGTTATAACATTATTGATCCACATTTGAAAAATGTCAAACCTGTAACAATATTATACAATTCGAAAAGCCCAAAGGTAATTTGCAGTTTGAAATATTTTTTTATAAATCAAAGGTAGACTTTGGTACCAAGGTCGTCTGCGTTTGAAGGGCGAGAGAGGCGGTGTGATTACAGGGCACTGTGGCAAGAGATCCTAGGCCTCAAAGTAGGCAACGCGCGTGTGATACCCTTGGTGTTGCTTGTGTTGATAGGCTATGGTGACCACTTACCATCAGATGGGCCGCATGCCTGCCTGGTTGTATAAAAAAGGACATATCATTCGTGCTTGCCTCTGAACCGAGAGGTCCCGGATCCCCGGTCTGGTCAAGATGGAAAATGATATTTTTCTGATTGGCCCCGGGCCAATTGGATGTTTATTTATATATGTATTTGTTATGAAATATAGTATTGTTGAGTTATCATCCCATAACACAAGTCTCGAACTAACTTTGGAGTTAGCTCTGTCCTTAACTAGTCCTAATATATTTATTATTATTGATTTGATTTTGTTTTTATTATCTTTGACTTAAAATATTTTGTACTTAAATTTTCAGTTGGAAGTAGATGTAGTGTTATTAGCGTTAAATGCTCCACCAGTGATACATGTCTTGATTTCTAGAAGCTGTGCCGACCATAGTAAGGTATCTTTTTGATTACTAACCCTGTTTGTGGTGCGAGTCGAATGTTTGAAATCAATAGGATATAAGGGTTCGAATCCTATTTGTGTCGAAAGGAAAGCAGATCATTTTATCAATAACTAGTTTTTATCTGCGGTCATATTTCGGTCCTACTCATAATGCCACCATCAAACCATGGGCGCATTGGTAGGCTGGGTCCAAAAGCGTTTATTGAGTAGACAAAAGCATGAAGCGATCACAAACAAAATAATCGATTCGATCAAAATGGAAACTTGCAAAAAGTATAAGTTGAAAATTCAATATAATTTAACAGCAGCGACGCCCAGACCGAAACAGATTAATTCCTGTAAACGGAGAATAAAAATATGCCTCATAAATTGACAAAAAATGGCACGTTTATGAACCTTAGTATAATTATGGGCGTTTTAATAAATAAAATAATAAAATAAAAATTATTTATTGCAGGTACTTAGACCCATATTATTAAATTAAATTACATTACATTACATTAAACTATTTATAATTTTATGGATTCTTAGAAGGTTCACCTTGTCACATTCAGGTCATGTAACTCTGTGAATCTCCTGAAGACCGCTCCATCCATCCCTCGTCCCCGAATAAATGAAGGCGGTTTTAAAATTTTTGCCCTTACCGCCTTATTAATAAATATTTAATTCACTGATTAGGCTTGGAGTAGTAAATCTTTGCTTTGTCCCTCTCTCTCTTTTCAGCATTTGACATTGAAAGAACCGAGACAATACAAAGAATAACTATTCCGAGGCTAATCAGAGAATAAGGTTTTTATTAATAAGGGGGTTAGTGTTGGGACCTAAATTCTAAAGAAAATTTATCTCTAAATCTCCTTTTCAGATCCAATATAAATCTCTGAGTGCCTTGCTGGTAATATCCTTTTGGTCGTATACTTTTTTAAGCGGATTGATGTTTAAGTATCTCAAAGATTATTGTGATAATATCATGGGAGTGCACATAAGACAGTCATTATATAGTAATGCATTTTTTTTTTGTTGCAATAATATTTATTCGTTAATGCATATTTTCTTTTCGAGTGGTATCATTGCTGGAAGATCGATATCTAAACTCTTTCATCAAGAACTTGTCTTTTGCCGGCCGCTTCGCATGCATGAGTTATTCTGCGAAAGCGGAACACAAACTTTCACCCCCCATTATAGTCCATTGGAGTTTTGAAAAAAATAATCTGCCTCATGTATGAACTTGAGCCTTTATATGTATACGAAATTTCATCAGAATCCGTCCAGCGGTTTAGCTGTGAAAGCGGATCAGATAGACAGACTTTTGCATTTATTAGTATGCATAATATTAGTATGGATGTGTTAAAGAAAAGAGACAACAAATGTTTTCTAACATTTCGTATCATTGTGTGTGGGAGTACCTATAGAAAAAATATGTAGGTACGTACCTAATTGACGACCTCGGTGGCGCAGTGGTAAAGTGGCAAGAGCCACTGAACCGAGAGGTCCCGGGTTCGATCCCCGGTGGGGTCATGATGGAAATGATCTTTTTCTGATTGGCCCGGGTCTTGGATGTTTATCTATATATGTATTTGTTATAAAATAATAGTATCATTGAGTTAGTGTCCCATAACACAAGTCTCCAACTTACTTTGGAGCTATCTGAATATGTGTGATTTGTCCTAATATATACGAGTATAATATACGAGTATAACCTTCCAAATCAAATACGCGTGCACGGCAAGCCTGGGCATGTACGTTGATGGCAAGTTATAACATAAATTTAATTAATGTTTTTATTAAACTTTCAGATTCATCCGCCTTTTACTTCATATACGCAATATATTATTCACATTTTTTGCTTGGGAACATTTACTTCTTGATTACGCTTTTTGTAAAATTTATGGGGGACTTTTACATATTCGTAAGTTTTTCATATCATGTTTATATACATTTATATACTTTTCTTGAGTTGTCAACATTACGTGGCTGGTATCCATTCGGTCGATAAGTTTTTACGTATGGCGTGTGGCAAATCAAATGTTGTTAAGAGAAGACCAACTTTCTAATTAGTCGTGGAAAAGGATTTTAATAATTCTATTTCAAGCTCGGCAATACTATAGGCATAGTTTATGATCGCATATAGATATATGACGAAGATAATAAATATTGCACAATACACAGGCTTTTTTGCTCAGCAGGTGATGAATTCGATAAATTAATTCTAAATAATATTACGTATAATATATAGTACGTTTTACTCGCGGCTGGGGGTGAATTTCACGAGAGTTTTGAACTCTCATTAGTTATTTTGGGCTCTCATTAGTGTTTATTAAATTATACCATACACAGTAATAAATTTAATTATCTATTTTATAAGTAAAGTAGACGTGTGAACGCGGCGTGTGGCGTTTCATTCGTCGTGGCCGGCATTTTACGTTTCAGTAAAAATATATATTTTTTTAAATTAGACATAAAATAGGATAATTAAATTGATTACTGTGTATGGTACCATAAATACTAATGACAGTTCGCGGCGGAATTTAAAAAGATCGTGAAGTTCACTGAATGAAGAAATCATGATTTTCATACAAACTTTCACCCCTATTATAGTCATTTTGGGACTGATTTTTGAAACACAAAGTTTAAACGGATGTCTTTAACCATATGCACTTCAAATTTTTTTAAAATCGATCCAGCGGTTTAGCTGTGAAAGCGGAACATGCAGATTTTTGCATTTATGATATTAATTATAGCTTTTGTAAGACTTTGTTAATAATGCAATATATTTTTTTAGGTTATTACCTTCCATTGTTTGGTTGAAGCAATTATTTGTGAATGGAAGTTTGTCACAAGGATTATGGTTGGATCGTTTCTCTCGTTATTATCTTTGCTCCACTTTCTCATATGGAACTTTACTGTGAGCAATCCATGAAATTTACATTTCACGCTTTAATTATTCGTAGGGTCTTAATAAAATCTCAATCGACAAAACTTTTTATAGAAAAACACACACGTGATAAGTTCTTAGCGAAAACAAACCTGTCAAAAAATATATCCTCTTCTTCAGTTTTGTGTAATAAATATATTTATTATATGTATATTTAAAAAATATATCTGATGCGGCGATAACTGTTTTTGAGTGGACATGTAGCGATAATGCCTCAGATATAAGTATGTTCCGAAGAGACATGAAAAAATGCAACATTGACCCTGCTCTTTGGGAATCCCTGGCTGCAAAGAGGCCTGACTGGAGACGCTTGGTACAGGAAAATGTACAAAACTTTGAAGAACACAGGAGAGATGAGTTTGATGCGAAAAGGGAGGAAATTAAAAGTAGACCACCTGCCTCTATACAATACAATTATATTGATGGTATTCTCACATGTCCGCACTGCTCTAGAACATTTAGGGCCAAAATAGGATACTTAGCCATTTTAAGGCACATCGACGAAACATTATACAACGCCGAAACAGATGATCTGTCACCGTGTATATTTATTTGAAATCTCTAAACCATAAATAATTCTACGGAATTCTGGCATTTGTAGTATAGATATCTAACTGTGAAGTGCGGGTTAGTATTTCGCATCTCACCATCGAATCGATTCGAAATGATACACAGCGAACCAATCACATTGCGCCATTGTGACGCATGACTTCGAAAATGTCAAACCGCACTTCGCTCACTGATGAATTGATTACACGTAAATTTGAATTAAACTCTTTGTTTTAGGTTTTAACGATGTTGATGTTATACATGAAGTGTATTTCGATTCTTATTGAAATGGTTGGTATCTATATACTGTATCCGCTGAGCAGACTTGTCGAAGATATAACATTCTATAGTGGTAGCGAACCGCATATTTTACAACAATATTGTCTAAGACTTGTGCCGTTTTTTGTTGGTGTAAGTGCGTACATTTTTGTAAAATTACCTTTTCATTGAAGACAGACACAGAAGAATAAGAATTATGTATTAAGAAATAAAACACAAAACCGAATACCAACATCGTTGCTTGATTTAAAACGACGTTGTTTTAAATAGACGTTTTGTTTTCAGTATAAAATATATGAATTCTTAGTGCAAATACATAAACCAACTATTCGCTTGTTTTGGTGGATACCGGTCGCGTTTCTTATTGCTGGGATGCTTTTCACTATATATGATATACTTTATCTGCAAGGACGGGTATGTTTACTGATTTAATTTTCATTACAAATGTATCATCAAGTTGTATGAAATGCAGCGTTGTTGATCCAGCGAAAGGTCCAGTTTGCTGCTTCCAGTGAGAGAAAAGCATACCACTAAAGTTAATAGAAAAAAGTTACATGTGTATGCACCAATTGCCATACTTACTCTCTTCTAAGCGTTTCCCCGATGGTTTATATAGTGTTACAAAGCCTGGTTTTTGGCCCCCGATGCAAAAAGAGGGGTGTTATAAGTGACCGCTATATATATATATATATATAGATATAAATACATAGACAGACAGACACACTTAGCGGTCACTTATATATATATATTTTTTTCACTTATACTTTTTCAGTCCGAGTAGCATCTTCTGTATGTATCGTTACATTTGTCTGTACAATTAAATTTCTCTAATAATTTTGACTCCTTACCAAAATTTATTCGGCTACGCGAACGAAGTCGCAGGTATCAGCTAGTAACAAATAAACTTGTACCTACTTTTCTCCTCCACTTTGCACGGGCTTTATCATCTTTATTTATTTGACGACCTCGGTGGCGCAGTGGTAAAGTACTTTCCTCTGAACCCAGAGGTCCCGGGCTCGATCCCCGGTCGGGTCATGATGAAAAATGATATTTTTCTGATTGGCCCGGGCCAATCTCAATATCAATAATCGGAAAAATACCATTCTTGGATGTTTATCTATATGTATTTGTTTTGAGTTAGTAGTCCCATAACACAAGTCTCGAACTTACTTTGGGGCTTGCTCAGTCTGTGTGATTTGTCCTAATATATTTATTAATTATTTGTTAGTCCACTGGCACGCATATCATTGTCACTTAGTTTAGGTTTACATCCTCGGCCAGGGCCAGGCGAAAGTTGTATAGCCAAATATTTGCTCTCCACGTAATTTGCTGGTATACTGCAGCTATGTCGAGATCATAGAAGCTATCTTTTATGATCTCGAATAAGTATAACTCTTGGTGTTCCACTAGACCACTAGTGGCTATTGACCTTTTAATTTTTTTATAGTAACATAGGCAAAAGAAAATATTTTAAAAGCTTCAACCATACAAAAACATCAATTTAAACGCAGATCGCTAAAAGAATTTTGGTCAAAGGATAATAATGAAAGTCAAAAGCAGTACTTAAATCTATAGCGACCATAATAGAGCATCAATTTTAATGGATATTTATGTTAAAAGCAGTATTAGTAATAGTGCAAAATTTTACATAGCTTTATATTTTACACAATAATTGACTGAATTTTTTGCATCAAGGCTACCTTTTGCCCTTTTAATGATTATATTTTGTGCACTAACGTTTAAATAAAAATTACTTTTGCCACTTTCTTATTATATATAATATAATTAGTTTTCATTGTAATTATAATGATTTCAAATACAACTCATTTTATAAGTGTTTATTTTGATAGTTGTATCAATTTAATATTTTTTTAAGTGTACATAATAATAATTTTGACATCAAAATTTCAGAATTACTTTAGCTTATTTTGCCCTATTCCTGAATGGGGACCGGTGGATTTTAAAAAACGACGAAATCGAAAATTGTTTAAGAAACATGAAGTAAGTAACATCTAATACTAGTTTTTAGTGTGAACATGTAACAGCAAATCAAACTATTTTAATTCATTGCGAATTCGACCCTATTACCAAAGTATAGATTCTAATCAGGATTGACAAGCGGCTCACTAATCCTAGGTTATAGTTGATTTAAACCTCTACAACTGTCGTAGTCGTTTAACGCTATGACATCTGGGATAGCACAACCAGTTGTGCAACCAGTTCTAATTGTAAAATCTGTAAAGCTTTGATTTCGTTTCTCGTTTGTTTCATACCACCACATAGTCTCTTAAATTGATTAAAAAATAGCATTATTACAAAAGTTTACCTCTTTGGAAATGTCCATCACTTCACTACCAATAATATTGGGGAAATTCTATGCAATTTTTTTACCCCATGTAATGAATTACACACATCCAGTTAGACCAACATTTAGTTCACAGATAAGATAGACCACAGATAAGATAGACTATCCAATTTTATTTTTTGTAATTATTTTAAGTTTGTAAATGGAGTCTGATTTTCATTCTAAAAATATGACCACTAAACTGCGGATGTCGTGTGAGGTAACTGAGATAACATATAGCATACCTAAATATTGACGTGAGATTACAATCGATTTTAAAAATCTCACAGCCTATACATTAATATTTAAAAATTTGGTACTCGGTCTCTGTGTTTCAGGCCATCACCGCCGAGAGCGCAACCATTGAAATTCTAGAATGAGAAAGAGTAATTAAAAAAAAAATCTGTTCCAGTATATTGGATCCCAGGCTGACCGTGATCTGAGCAGACACATGCTTAGCAGAGACGAGTGTGACCTCGTGCATTTGGACCTCAAATATGAAAGCTTCAGGCGGTCCACTAATGTTCCATATTTCTCATACGAATATGAAAGCAATAAGAAGAAGTTGTAGTTTATTTTTTAAGTAGGTACCTACACCTATCTGTGTAGATTTATATACAAAGGGGGTTGCACCGTCAACTCGCAGTAAAACAATTACGCCATTTTGTCTAAACGTCAGCGGCGTGTCGTTTAAAGTGAACGTCAAATTTGACGGTGCAAACTCACCCTGACTAAACTTCGAACCTACCTCTATACTTAATTCATCCCCTTTTATTTTTGCGTCTGATAGGCATGTAGCATTTAACAATTGTTGTGTTCTGTAGAATATCGCGTTGTTTTATTGAAAAGTAGATTAAAAATAATTAAATGGAAGTAATAAGTTGTTTTATTGTGTTACCTATTTGAATTGAAAACAGTGCGAGTAGTGCGGCTTTGCTATTCACATCTCACCATCAGTCCGACATTGTGATGCATCGATAGCCACACCGCAATGTGATTGGTTCCTTCACTACGAATCGACTCGATGGTAAGATGCAAATAGTAAAATCGCACCACGCACGCCGTACTTCGAGTCGATTCGCACTGAGACGCAGCTAGTCGATTCGCACAGATGCAGTTGGTCGATTGACACTGAGACGCGGCTAATTTAACAGTGTGCCAGTTTTAGATAGGCACTGAGACGCGGCTAATTTAACAGTGCCAATTTTACACACGTGGTATTAGTAGGTACTCTGTAAGGAGTGCCAAAGTATTTGCTCGTACGTGGATCACTTTTACGGTTGTAACAATAAATGATTTTTGACTCGTGGACACTGGACCAATTATTCTTTGATCGGTATGATGAGACCGCTTACTTTAATTAGAAGCAAAAATAAAAGCTAATTAGTGTCGTTGATCTCATCAATATGAAAAAAAAACCAGTTCGATTACAGCAAGCAACGAGTCATGTCACTGAAATGACTGTAGCTCCATTGTTTCTTGCTCGAGTTGTCTGTGTTCACAAAAACATATTATATACTGTAGTCCGTGTGGCGGATCTGAATCCCGCGAAAGTTTGCTCCATATTCATTCATTGGGGACAGTACTAGACTGACGTCATAAAAACCTACCTGTCTTTAAATAAAACTAACTAAGTTTTCCACCGATCAAACCATTTCTAAATACTAGTGGATGGACTTAGCAAGCGGAGTTTAATTAAGAATCTCAACTCTTGAGTACACTTGGAAGATTAACTCCCATTACAATTGGTTCTTATCACTCTCATAATAGAGATATGGAACATTGGTGGACCGCCTGAAGCTTTCATATTTGAGGTCCAAATGCACGAGGTCACACTCGTCTCTGCTGAGAATATATCTGCCCAGTTCGCGCTCAGCCTGGGATCCAATATACTGGAACAGAAAGACATTTTTGAAAAATAGTAAAATGTTACTCTACTCATATTTGTGATTTCGTAGTGCGTTCACGACGGTGTTCGTCCAATATCTAAAGCTCGCATAAAAATTTTTAGAATGTTGATATTTCATGTGGTTTTTAGAAACTTAACTGATTACAAAATTAAAATTATGCATTTGCTAGTTAAAGATATCTAGAATCTCAATCCATTTATGGGTCATAAATGTACCAACTCGATCTTTGTACTCAATGTAAGTAGTATAGGTACAGTCAAAAGTTTGGTTTTAAATATAGCCATTGAACACCGAGAATTTCACAATATTATTGAAGTGAGATAGCGGGACGATCTAAACAAAATTGAGCGTGATTGGCAACAAATGGCAGATAGAAACCTATGGTATATGAGAGGCCTTCGTCCTGACTTGAGGTAAACTTCTAATGGACCGTGGTAGCCTATCGTATAATTATGCTGTTTTATTTATAAGCAACTGAGTTGGTATAAAACGAATGGATGGATAACGAAAAAGTGTCATGGGACTACTTCAGTTGGAGAGGGTTAAAAACAGACTTGCAGATATAATCCTCGATGTATCAGTCTATAGATATATAGTCTTTTGATCCATATTCCGAAGAAATAAGGTTCAGATATATGAGTGTACTTTTGCAGCCGACCGTAGATATAAAAATTATATTAGGAGCTAATTACTTCATGTCATTTAAAAAAATTTCGACATTGCCTTTTATTATAATCCGCTGGTCTCCGAGAACTCTGAAAAATATTTTAATATGAATAAAAATGCTGTGCAATTTGAGTACCGACGTACATATAAATGTTTAATTTGATAAACATACAGTTTTGTTTCTGATACAATTATAAATAGTAAACTACTTGCGATGAAAAAAAATCTTATATCTGTAACAACGAAATTTAAAATGACAGAAATAATAATACTGCTTCAAACACAGATCCTTTTACCAAAAAAACGGATCCTTTTTTATTTACCACGTTACTACTACGTTAACTAACGCTTAAATTTATATAGTTTGTCCAACTTGTTGATTCAGATAATCATGAGATATTTGATATTTTATGAAGCGAATACAAGCAAATTACTGTTTCGCTATCCTGTTTCCGCCTGTTTTTTGCAGAAGAGGCAAAGAAGTGCTAGCTTGAAGTCATCAAATATAATATGCGTGCCAATGGTCTGACAACTAATGATACCGAAGAGCTTAAGAAATGGAGAAAACGTAGGAAACCGAACCCCAATGTGTACTTTCAGAAGTGGCATGGCCGATGGCGCTTACACACTATTCAAATTATATCAGTGAACAGTTTTTCTCTCGATGTTCTTCTTCACTGGAAGCAAGCAAAAATCTCGGACTTTTCGCTGGACCTGCAACGCTTCATTGTGATACATATAAAAATTAAATCAGTAAACATACCCGTCCTTGCAGATAAAGTATATCATACAAAGTGTAAATCATCCCCGCAATAAGAATCACGACCGGTACACACCATAAATAAATAAGACTTGATTTGTCATAACGTAGTTTACTTAAGTCATATATCTTGTACTAAAAAACATAAACATACTTAATAAAGTATTTTTATTGTATTATTAGATATAGATATATCTTTACGATCAATTTATAAATCACAACCCCGACATCATCCACAATCTGTGATGATTAGGAACAGACCAGTTGCCAATAGACACGAAGCAAACCATTATAGATGTAAATCAATTAAATTTGATATTAGAAGTACTCAAAACCAGAAAAAGTGATATTTAGAAATGGTATTAACAGAATTGGTTATTATTAGAAGAATACTAGAACAGTTGTCAACTCAAACATGTATTTTAAAATCGATTTTTACAAAAAGTTTTAGATTTTTTGACAATTTAATGTTACGATTTGACACATGTAGGGTAAATATCGATATAGAACGAATATCGAATTTCACAAAAACTTACGCCAACAAAAAACGGTACGGTTCTTAGGCAACACTTTTGTAAAATATGCGGTTGGGTACCACTGTAGAATGTTATGTCCTCGATCAGTCTGCCCAGTGGGTACAGTAAATAAACTCCAATTAATTCAACAAGAAGTGCGAAGCACTTCGTGTATACCATCCGAATCATTAAGATCTAAAAAAGTACCAAATAATTTTTAAAAAATATTGCAAGTTTTTATGTATAGATTAATCAGCGGAAGTAATTCACCGATTTCAAAAATTATTTCACCAATATGTAGAATGGAATCTCATGGTGGATATAGGCTCTATATTATTCCATAAAATTACAAGGACTTTCCATGTTAACTGAATTTGCAAGGCTAAGCTAAATCGGCGAAAAAATGGTCGATCGAAAGTTTTCCTCTTGGACACTGCTTTATCAGTGACAGATCAATGGTTTCAGTCAACCAGTCATCTAATGGCACATGGCATGATGATATGCAATATAATTTCAGAGTACATTCCTGGTCTTGTACTAAAATATATTGCCGAACTACTGTCACCTTATAAGTTGGAGTTGTTGCTAGAGATTTAATGATTATTTTTCAATTCGGACCCGTAGTTCTAGAGGCTAACGACTTCAAATATATCTATCATAAATCTGTCGACATAAAAACTTAAGTCTTTTTAAAACATGATTTTTTAACAACAAAAATGAATGTTGATTTCTTACATCCAATATTGGAAACAAATCTTCCAAATTGTTCAATAGTAGCGACGCCCTTACAGATCTAATAATATGGATCTATCGATCGATATTATTAGACCTGTAAGTGCCTTAAGCTATCAAATGATATCTCATTTGATAGCTTAAGTTAACTTAAAGTATTAAAACTAAGGCTTTTAGCTGCTAGAAATTTCATACATTATCTTTCCATATTATAAAATGGACCAAAGCCATTAACGAAACAGATGATGCAACCATAATCCGTGTGATAAATTTCCATTCGCAAATAATAGCTTCCACCAAACAATGGAATGTAATAATCTGAAAAAAAATAAATAAATAATAAATAAATAAATATATTGGGACAAATCACACAGATTGAGCTAGTCCCAAAGTAAGTTCGAGACTTGTGTTATGGGATACTAACTCAACGATACTATATTTTATAATAAATACATATATAAATAAACATCCAAGACCCGGGCCAATCAGAAAAAGATCATTTTCCATCATGACCCGACCGGGGATCGAACCCGGGACCTCTCGGTTCAGTGGCAAGAACCTTACCACTGCGCCACCGAGGTTGTAAAAATAAATATTATACCTGTCAATGATAAGGTTTAAACTTTCGAAAATGTATAACATACTTAAGAATTACATTGTTAACGACATACGTATGTATTCACATAGTAAAATTAATTTCATCTGAGCAGCAGTGGGCATTTCGAAATGTCAGAAGTTTGCATCTTTTTGAGAAATTACAATATAATATCAAATTTGACGTGGAGAAAAATGGTTTGCATTTCAAATTTTGAGCTACTTATATTGTTTTTGAGAGGTACACGCAAAACCATCAGAAATGTGAGTATCAGAAAAATCTAATAATGTAATAACTATGCAAAAACTTACAAATATGTAAAAATCCGCCATAAGTTTTACAAAAAGTGTAATTACAGGTATTAAATAAAATTAATTGAGTCGTCTGCAAGCTAGTTGAATTCCCAAAAAACTTTCTAAATTCTTGAGACAGGTACCTACCTATCTCAAGAATATGTTATTTTGGAATTCAACTGAACTACAGAGTACCTACTCTATACTTTATTATTATGAAATGAAACCTTAGACAAATTAAATTTAGAAATGTAAAAATCAATATAAACATACAAACATACTTTTAAATTTTAATATTAGTTAGGACAGGACAGGATTAGTTAGGAAATTAGGACAATCAAAGAAATAATATTTCATTTCCATTTTTATAAATAAAGACAAAATCTATGGCGATTGAGAGCAGATCAAAAACGTGTATGCTCTGTTTGATCTGATTCTAGAATGCAGGTAACGTATCGTATACATATTTATACAATAATCTTATATATATGTCAGCCAGTTGGCGAACCGAATATAGGTACAAGGTATTTTTTTTATTGCGTAAATTTTGAGTGCTCTCAAATTTATGATGAAACTGAGTCAATATCGAAAGATGTCAGTAATTACAAAAACCATTTGGTCTTCCATACAAATTGGCAGATGGAAAGTCGAACATGTTTTCATTCTTCTTTTATTGTTTCTTTCTTACGGCAGTAAGTATCGTTGTATTCTACTTACTTAGCTTATTGTGAAAATTTGTGCACTGAATAAAAAAAAATACAATTTATAAAATATCATCACTATTTATGCAAAATTATAAGTATTAAGGCGTATTCTGGAACTCCAAGCCCAATAATAAGTTAAACAATGATCTTGCGCAGATCCGCGCAAGCGCATTTGCTTTTATAAAATCCGTATTACGTAAGAAGACCCGCAGACGTGGCGCTACTGTCGCTGTATACAACAATATGGCTTATATATTATTGATAGTTTCTCATATTTCCCCGGGCCTTCATTCGTGGTATACTATCTAGTCGTCTTGGACCACGTGATAAACGGATATTTTTTTCATAAAACGCGATTCATAAACACAACAGAAGGACCCGAAGCCGTAACAGGAATATTTCAAGCGACCATATTCACAGCCCCGCCCCGAGTAGAAAGATAAACACTGCCCCCCATTTATATCGCATTCACTTTCTTCCATTTTGCCTGTGAAATAAACAAAAATAAAAATGTAATTTTTGCCACAAGCTTTTATTGTTTACGGAGAGTTCCCAAAATTCCCATGTTCGTGCTGTAAACGTTTGAGGAGTGTGTTTCGTTTGTAGCCGATCCGGGCTGCACTATCGGGTCACACTTATCATAATGATGCATTGTCATGGAAACTGAAGCGACGTGAGAAATTTCAACTCTGTAGGTCAAATGGAAGGAGGAGAAATCCAACTTGCAAGATTTGATTACAGACAAATGGGACAGGAGGAACTAAATGAAAGCTTTAACAAGCCAATAGTTTTATATCGACTATTTTTGTGTTGTTTCTTTCTGTCTGTAAATAATCTTAGATGTATGTCAGCCAGTTGGCGAACCGAATATAGGTACAAGGTATTTTTTTATTGCGCAAATTTTGAGTGCTCTCTTTTTGTGTTGACTATTTTTGTGTTGTTTTTTATAGTTCTTGTCTGTCTTTCTGTCTGTATGTTTATTTCCAATTATTATTAATAGGGTAATTATTTACTATTATACTTTAAAAAAAAACAAGTATGTATTATATAATCTCAAATTTAACTTACCAAAAAAAGCAGAAGCTGTGTAAAAGTTAAGAATTATTAACAAAAACGAAATTCTAAACAACATTTTCGAAGCGAGTGATGGCGGTAAAACTTTAAATAAACTATTGACATTTGATTTTTTGCTTTGCCAATAAATAAATTGTTATGCTTTACGCGATTAGTCATGGAAATGTTCTTATAATAGGTTAGTGTGACTAGAATTCTATTAATAAATAATACGTTAAATAAACGATAAATAGTGATAAAATAAACTTCGGTGTGGTGACAGCACCCAGTTAAAAAGAAAACACATTATAATTTAATTTTCAGGTCGATAAGGATCTTTTAACACTTAAATTACAAATAACGTTGTCGTAAAATCAAAAATTATTGAGGGTAATAATGGAACCGATGAAAAAAATACTAACATTTTCATAATTCGTTTTTTGAAATGAAAATTTACATGATCATAAGCAGCGACATCTTTACCGAGCCAGAAGTTTGCCAACATGTACGACATTGAGTTCGAAACTGATCGTTAAATACTTTAACGACCTCGGTGGCGCAGTGGGAAACTGCTTGCCTCTGAACCGACAGGTCCCGGGTTCGATCCCCGGTCGGGTCATGATGGAAAAAGATCTTTTTCTGATTGGCCCGGGTTTTGGATGTTTATCTACATGTATATTTGTTATAAAATATAGTATCGTTGAGTTAGTATCCCATAACACAAGTCTCGAACTTACTTTGGGGCTAGCTCAATCTGTGTAGTTTGTCCTAATATATTTGTTTTTTTATTTAAAAAATAGCAAACCAAATAATAAAAATTGCTTACCATTGCGGAGAATGGTGTCCGATATTAATAATAATTGCCGTACCAACAGCCAACATATTTAATAATAGTATTTCACGTTAAAATATTTTTTTTCCATAAAACGTTCCAAGCATAGCTAATTTTGTACATTCGAGTGTATTAACTGTCTAAATTTAATCAAGTATCAATTTACTGATACAAGTGGGTACCCACTGTTATAATATAATCTTACGTATTTGATCCCTAACGGAAACAGATAGCTATTAAATTTGACGTGTCTGTGTATCTGTCTGTCAATGCCAAAGAAGGTCTCTGAGTAACATACCATTAGCTAAATAAATAAAAAAGACACTATCATCACATCACTATCATACTTCTATTATAAATCCCGAAAGCTGTATTTTTAATCCCATAATTCCCACAGGAGCAAAGACCCGGGGCGCAGCCAGTGTACAATAAAACCAAAATCGTCTGTTTCTAAGCTTTCTTATTTTAAACGACGCAACGGATTTTGGTGTTTTCACTGTTTAGACAATCTATTAACAAAGGTACGTTCGTATAAAACAGCGAGAGACAAATATAAAAAATAACAAATATGTCCTATTTGTCGGTTTTGGCATACATTGCTGGTTTTTTATTATGGTAAATAAAAACTCTTATACAAACTATCGAATGTTCTTTAATTCGCAACGGCATCTGTCCGGCAATAGGACTGAACTCAGCAGAAGTGCTGAACCATACTATGCTGTGCCAACTAAATCTAAGTTTCTAACAATGAACAGAATTATGTTTGTTAAAACTTATTAAAAGCTTTACGGTAGTGCAGGCCCACTTTGGGCCACCTAAATAGAAATAAATAGAATTTTGTTGTGTTCTATTTTTTTTATAAACCCAATTATGGATGTTCTAAACTTAACTTCAGTTGGCAGTGCACAGCTTCAACTATATCTGACCCTAGACATAGATGAAGAAAAAAGTTTTTTTCTTTATGGTGTGAAACTCAAACTCCATTAGCTGTAAAATCACGAATTCCTTTCTGGCCGGGCAATAAAGTAGATTACTTGAACCGCAGATAGTAAGTATTTATATTAGAGTGCAAAGATTTGCGGTATTTTTGGCGCTATCTTACTTCTGAACGGCAATTATGGGCGTTGTGGTTAAACTACGTCGCTTCGTTCTGGACGTGTGGTCCAAATTAAAAGATTTTTTCATTATTTTTCTTGAGTAACTTTTTGAAAGATTGACCAGAAAAAAAATGTCAATTAATTTGATAACATTGTTAAATGATGTCGATTTCTTCTCAGCAGTGTTTTTTTGTCTCAGTCGTTTCGTAATTTGGTTTTGATAAATAATATTATGTAATTTAAAATTTTACATCAAGTAGTGCCTGTGCATGAAAAGCATTTTTTGATTGAAAAATATTGTTTCAATTTTACATTGAGGTATGAAATTTGCAATAAAAGCTAGACAATCTACTGTATAATTTTGTTTGCTTAATTGCTTATACCCGACAGAGTTCATATTGTACTTAGCTTTATACAATTATATAAATTAAGGTATGCAGGTACAATATGAATTATAACTAAAATATTTTTTATTAAATTAATCTCAAAAGCGTTTATATACAAGTACAGAAAATTTAAGCTTCTTTGGAGTTAAAGTACGCTTGGCAAATGAAAAAACATCAAATTACGTTACAATAAAATTAGAAAGAAAAAATAGTTTTCTTATTTACCTATGATTCTCAACAACCAATGTCCATGACGTCTATTAAACCATCATAAAGTTCGCACGCTTGTCGTCTACCCCTTGCTCCAAGATGCCCTTGATCGTTATCTTTTCAGTAAATTAGACGCAGCCCTGAGAAGGGTTGCTATCTCGCCTTTATGTGAGTGAATGCGGGTTATAGAGGCAATGTTTATTCGTGAACACCATTTGAGAAAATGCTTCCGTTTTTTAATTTAAACAAACTTAATTTTATTTTTAAGACCAACTTGGCTTCAACAAATCGTAGGTTATCAATGATTGATTGCATGCCAATGCTTTGCAATTAGTGATACGAAGTCGAGATGAAAAAATGGGATAGTGGACCCTGAGCTCGGACATTTAATGGCTGAGGAAAACGCTCACGTGCGAGTGATTGACATGCTCTAGGTTTTGAATTATCTCGACATCGAAAATCACTAAAAAAGTCTATTTATATTGTAAATAAATAAATAAATAATTATATTGGGACAAATCACACAGATTGAGCTAGCCCCAAAGTAAGTTCGAGACTTGTGTTATGGGATACTAACTCAACGATACTATATTTTAAAATAAATACATATAGATCCAAGATATACATCCAAGACCCAGGCCAATCAGAAAAAGATCATTTTCCATCATGACCCAACCGGGGATCGAACCCGGGACCTCTCGATTCAGTGGCAAGAACCTTACCACTGCGCCACTGAGGTTGTCAAACATTGAATTGCTGAAAAAAATTCTGGCTTCACACTGTCGTCGAACAGTTTTCCCAAGTTTTGCCGTATACATGGCTGTTTTTCATTGTGATAACTCAGGTGATATATATTTTTTTATTTTTTTTTAAATTTTATTTCACATATAAAGAACAAATATTGTCCACAGTGAGCATCAACGTCAGCACTATAAAAGCACTCGTTCGGCGACAGTGTGGAGCTGGTATTAAAATACATGGTAAGATACATAATAAGACTTGTAAAAAAAGATGGTGTTTACTTTTATTCCTCATCGTGGGCGGACTTTTGAATATTGTCTCTGATGAATTTGAAGCTAAATGCAATCAGATTGAATTACATGAGGCGTTTGTGATGTAATGGTTAAGACTCTCGGCCTCTGAACAGAATGGTCTCAGGTTCTAATCCTACTGATGCCAAATGAGTTTGTATACCAATCTGACTCATGTATAGTAGTTTTCATCGACCACCAATTGCGTTTGGTGAAGGAAAACATCGTGAGGAAACCTGCAATCTGGTCGATTATCAACTTGTGTGTGAAATGGAGACAGCAATGGCAAACTATAACAGTGTCAAGAAAGTCGTGATGTGTGTTTCATTACACGTAATGACGACGGCCCTCAGCCATGAAGAATACGACTATATATATATATATATATATTGTGTGACAATTTTCAATAATTTTATTGGAAATTCAACTTTTATTTTATTTATTCATTCAAATTTTGACATTTTTAATAATTATGTAAATTCGTCCTCCTAATTTTTAATATATGTATAAGAACTATATTTGTTAATTGACGTTCTTGGAGAAAAGGCTGCGGTGAAGTTTGTTGCGCCGCTTCTTCTTCACCTGCGCTTTGGAAGCCGGCAGTAGACTTCGTTTAAGTAATTTTTGACATCAATAAGTGATGTATATCATCCTAAATTGAATAAAGAATTTTGAATTTGAATTTGAAACGACTAAGAAGAATACTTAATCACAAGTAATATCACTTAACTAGGTTACTATATGCATAAAGAACTGTATGAAAACAGAAAATAAACCCCTACAAAAATCCTGGCCATAACCCTATTATGGCGACTTTTCCAAATTGTTATATGTTATGTCCGGAATGGCTCGAAGAATGGATTTTATTACCTAACTTGCGCACTTTTTCACCTGGCTTAATGCGTTTACGTTTCGTGCTACAATTGCCTTAGTGCGAGTTGGCAATTTGTTTTTCAAAGGCAAAGATAACTTTTATGCAAAAAACATGAGTTTATTATAATACGTTTAGTAGCTGTTTTTAATTCAAAATAAATATATTATTTCTTAACATGTGTTTTGTCTCGTTTTGTCAATCATAATAAATCCAAAAACAAAAGATTTTGCAATGTGCTATAGTGACAAAATACACCTTAGCTAACTTTTTTGTGAATAAGTGGGATAGTTTATATTTAATTACATAGTATGTATGTAGATATGTAGATTTAATGGCACCGACTCTGTAGGTACATTATAATCAAAACAAATGGCAGATCTCAATTAAACTTCCTCAATAGGTCCCACATTCCAAAGAAACAACACCAAAGTTTTTAATGGGAAACGGTTTTGAGATATAAATCCATTTAGCAGCCGACGGCCGGGGATATGAGAAATTGTTAAGGGGTAGTCACAATGCACATGGAAAATTATATAACTACCTTACTTTTTGCGTTAAATTATTTACTTTGTACTAGAAGAACGTATCTTCACTTTGTATTAAAGAGTTTATAAACAAATATTATAGTAAAGTTGCAACATTCATTTATTGAAATGCACACACAATTGAAACTTACAAATGGAAAACTAAATATGTCTAAAGTACTATTTATTTTTAAAGAAATTTCTTCATGTTGTCATTTGTAAACAACTTTTACTTGCCAATTTACATATCATTGCGCGTTGTTATTACAATTTTTCAAATTTTAAGAAAGACAAGAATCAGTTATACCATGTGACTTTAAAATAATTAATATGTACTATGGCAATGACAATTTTATGAATGATTGATGATTTTGGAAAATGATTCCTTCCCTTTCTCAAGAAAATTGACGGATCGTAATGACAGCGCGGCCGCGGTCGAAACGCTCTGAGAACCTCCAGTTAATACAAATAAAGACAGGGGTAACAGTACACTGTACAGCGTGATAAAAAAGTTACTTATCGAGTGTGTATGTTGAGAAGATCATCTGAAAACATCATTTTCCAACTTGACCAGATCGGGGCTGGAACCCGGGACCGCCAGGGTAGGTCACAAGGCCACTAAGCTTCAAAGAACTTTTATAAAAAGAACCTAGTAGTATATTGTCGATATATTGAGATTTATGGTTAAAGAACTTTATTTTCTCAAAGAAATTTACATTTCATTTACAGAGAAAAAAAAAACTTAAGATTACTCTATGTACATTTGTTGGTGTGAGCATCCAAATACAACCATTTGATAAAAATTTAAGTCGTTAGTTGCGTATCGGTAGTAATAGCCGCTCGCTTCTCACTTATTAACAAAAGACTCAAGACAACAGGGTGTTCATTCACTGTCATGCAGATTTTAACAATCATTTTTATCATTGTGTCAAAACAATAACATATTATTAATAATTTTAATGTTTACTTTCTGTCAGACTACATGTAAACTGGAAGCTCGTTCAACACTTCCCTTGTGGACGAGGTTTAATTCACAGCTCCGCTTGGTCGGATATCTTATTAAATTTTACAGTTTTAAATTGTGATACAAAATCCGCAAATATCTTAAATTGGAAGCGATGACATGCGGCTTCCGTGAAGTTGTCACTTATTCACCTGAATTTATATAATCGACAGTAGATTTAATCAAATTTTTTTATATCAATCAATCAATCAATGATTTTTATTATTCTAATAACTTGAATAAAAATTTAAATTTGAATAGTATACTATGAACTATTGTTTAGTTATTGACATAATTCATCAACACTAATATAAATAGGCAAGTGTGTTTGTTTATCCTTATTTTACGTTGACGATTGACGTGATTTACTGTTTCTATTTTTTATGTATGCATGGAGAGCTTAAGAGTAGTTTTTAGCTTGTGAGAAATAACTATAAATATAAAGATTGACGAGAAAAAGTGCCTGTGAAGGTCTAATTTCTGAATAAATGATTTGAATTTGAATTTGAATTTGAGTAACATAGATACTTCTGCCGTGTGTAATGCCACTATAACTTAACTTTTAACATTCCCACAGCGCCTACCATCAATCAAAAACATTTATCATCACTCCAGAGGTAGGACGTGGTCGCCAAACCAAATATGACCCTATGTCCTAGGCAAGCGAGAAATGCAATCTTTCTTTATTGTTTTTATCAAATATAGGTATGAATGTAAGCTGCAATGTCTTCTTATGTTTATGGCAAATCTTTAAATGATTGGATATTAAAAATTTTCTTGCCAGAATCGAATCTACAATTAAAGTGATAAAACTTAATATCGAGTGTATGTCTTTACTTGTGGCCTATGTAATAAGTTATAAGTTTGTGTCGAGTTTTGTCGCTTAGCTAGGATGACGGGGTAATACATACATTTTATAACTGAAGGAAATATAGTGTATAGTGCGTACGTGACAAGATGGTTATTGGTAGAATTAGAGGGACGTATATATACGGGCGAATAAAAAGTATAGTAATAAGATCGTGTTATAGCAAAAGCGGAAATATATCAATCTATTTTATATTAAGTTTCGATTGTTAACAATGTCTTTAACATGGAATTAGTAACGTAGTATCTACCTAATAATTCTATAGCCATTATAATGAATGATTGAAAAACCTGACCATAGGTACCGAATTTTATATATTATCCTTTTATATATGGTACTGAATCATTTTGTCAAAATCGGATTGTATAGCATAGAAAAATATCCTTACTAAGGATGTACATAAATGCTGGATTACTGGTATCTAACGCATAACCTTCCGAAGGCGCATAAGGTGCATAGAGACTAACATCTTTTGTTCTACGACTTTTGTCTAAACGTAATAAATACAAAAAAATTCATTTTTTTTTTTGTTTTAAAATCGTTTCTATAAAAAGTTAACTCTATGTTCGATTCCGCTACATAACGCTACTGTTACTGCCTCGTGTTATAGAGTTAAGATGTGTAGAATCGCAAGTTAGATTGATGTTTTTTTATAAGAAAAAAAAAACTAATCCCGAAGAGTCGTATATCGATGTACCCAAGTAGTATTTAGGAGTTTTTGCGTTTAATAACAGTAACCCTGCATAATAAATATAAAGTCCTTGAACTGCAGTGGCTCCAACACCTACAGATATTCTTGATAAACTTACATTATGATCTACAGAATTGTAATTATATCGCTTTAAATTTCGAACAGATTTTCATTTGAGAATAATTTCTTGAGACATACAGATGTGTTTATACCCAGTATTTACCTAACTATACAAGATGAGTTTGCGAAGAAACTTGGCATATTATTGACATAATAAACCACACATTCTTGAAACCGTATTACGATTGCCTGAGACCGTATTATAAGTTTCACATGCCCGTGCAACGTCGAGGCGAGTCTAAAAAGAATATTTTACTGACGCTTTCAGAGGTGGACAGTCCTTAAATCATGAGCCCTTATAAAATATACTAGACTGGAGGACTGGACTTGCCATTAGTTCGAAACAGTTACTAAGTAGTCGATAAAGCACCTCAAGTCTTTATTAACTGATAAATGTTATTATACTTTAAATGATTTCTTTAATGATAGACTCGGATAGAATTTAGGGCTAGTATAAGTACATTATAATTCTTTTTTTGTTTTGGATTTGTAGTGGATAGCATGCTCCTCTTTATTTAATTATATTTGCATACCTATATTCGGTAAAACGTGTAGGTCTAATTCATTTTGACTATTTGTACTCATGTTTTTGGCAAATAAATGTTTTCTTTCTTTCTTTCTTTCTTTCTTTCTTTCTTTCTTTCTTTCTTTCTTTCTTTCTTTCTTTCTTTCTTTCTTTCTTTCTTTCTTTCTTTCTTTCTTTCTTTCTTTCTTTCTTTCTTTCTTTCTTTCTTTCTTTCTTTCTTTCTTTCTTTCTTTCTTTCTTTCTTTCCTTCCTTCCTTCTTTCGATTTTGCCATATTTACTTTGTGACAACACCATATTGAACACATTGTCGCGTTGATTAGAATGACTTGATCATTGTTATTAAATTTGGTACCGACCGATTTGGTTCGACAGATACCGTGAAATACGCCAACTTTGCCCACTTTTTCCAGAAAACCTAGATTTTTTTTTCATTTTTTTTGTGTATGAAACGCCGGACGTATTTTTATGTCTGTGGCAACACTGAGATCTTGTGCATGCATTAACTTGTTTAAATCTGACATTAGACACCGTTTTTTCTATCATATGCTCGATTTTGAGGGCGGGTAAATTTATCTGGACATGTAGCCAACATTACCCACCCTGATTTTTAGCAAAACTATAGCTTTTATATGGACGAATTAAAAACCAAAGTCTTTCTTTGGTTTTTAAGTCGTCCATATAAAATCTATAGTTTTGCTAATTTTGGCAATAAAGGCGATTGATTCAAAAATGAACTCGATATCGTAAATACATTCCTCTTTAAAATGAATGGGCAATGTTATCCTGACTTAATTTATTTCCTCCATATAATTGAAGTGTTCTTAATTTGTGGCAATTAGTAAAAAAAACTAAGAAAAAATAATGGTAAGCCCTTTTGGAATGATGGGACTAACACTGTTGAAATGAGTTTCTTTCAGCATTTTTTCTCAGCAGTGATCGTTCCGAAATGCCAGTAGTTTGTAGCTTGTGAGAAATAACAATTTAATATAAAAATTGACGTGAAAAAGTGCCTGTGAAGGTCTAATTTCTGAATAAATGATTTGAATTTGAATTTGCAAATATATAACCTGGAATTCCACGGGAGTGAAGCCCCGGGGTCGCGGTATCAAAATATTTTCAAAATTTCTTTTCTAAGTTTCAAATTACGTGTGTCAATTCGTAAGCAATGAAGAAGGATATCATAATAAGGCTTTTGATAAATAAATAACCTGCCGAACAATCTATACCATTATGCATTACGTATATATACCATGGATAGTATAAATTACTATTAACCACTGTTACTAGTGGGATAAATTAGTGACATATAGTATGAATATACAATCAATATACAGATACATATAGACCACCTCGGTGGCGCAGTGGTAAAGTGCTTGCCCCTGAACCGAGAGGTCCCGGGTTCGATCCCCGGTCGAGTCATGTTGGAAAATGATCGTTTTCTGATTGGCCCTGGTCTTGGATGTTTATCTATATATGTATTTGTTATAAAATATTGTATTGTTAAGTTTTATTTATCCCATAACACAAGTCCCGAACTTACTTTGGGGCTAGCTCAATCTGAGTATATATATATAGATTTGAACGAGGTCAACGACAGAGCGATCGCGGTCACATACTGTTCGAACACTGTTTTGAATAAGCATTCCGACTCGACAAGAAGTAAAAAAAATAAATATATAAATATTTTTATTATTTTGAAATTACTATTACGATGCGTAAAATAACGATTATTTAACAATTCTATGGCATTTAGCAATGTAGCTACGTTACACCTTGATTTGTCAAGAGAAATTATACAAATCACCTACTCTGCACTTCAATATTCTCCGGACACAGTAAACATAAAACTAAATCCTAAGTGAGGTCGCCTTTTACTCCTAATCTGCCATAGAAAATAGACTTTTATAAAATAGAATGGACACTTCTCAAGCACACTATTCATCCTTCCATATACGAGTATTTGAAACTCACTCACTCATTCCCTCACCGCATTTTCCCATCACAATATTAATTGTTTTCATTCATTACCGGTCCGTTTTACCACTTTCTGATGAAATATTATATTGTAATCTGACAGATAAAACTATCCGCTAGATAAATCTGCCTGATATTATGATGTTGGGAACTTGTATCTTCAGCACTATTAAAGTTTCATAGAGTTCCACGCAAGGCACCTATTAGTTAAATTTAGAAAAATATATGTCCGTGTATTATTTTTTTATTTTACTTTGGACAACCTCGGTGGCGCAGTGGTAAGATTCTTGCCAGTGAACCGAGAGGTCCCGGGTTCGATGCCCGGTCGGGTCATGATGGAAAATGATCTTTTTCTGATTGGCCCGGGTCTTGGATGTTTATCTATATATGTATTTATTATAAAATATAGTATCGTTGAGTTAGTATCCCATAACACAAGTCTCGAACTTACTTTGGGGCTAGCTCAATCTGTGTGATTTGTCCCAATATATTTATTTATTTATTATAGTGACGTCAATAACAAAGGCAAACAAAGACAACTCCAAGATTGTTATGGGAGCAAAACCACAGGACACACATGTAGCTAATAATAATAACAATAATCTGTTATATATTCTACTGTTAAGAAGTCTCTGGACGATGGCTATCGTAAACTTCGTCACTCTCCATTCCATGTGGCCCATTACTCCTACTCAGCCGCTAAATAAAATAAATACGGATTACACGGAGTCCAGGATAAACATTGCTTTTTTTCTCGTTTTTTGCGCATTGTTACTGCAAGGATTTCGAGATTTATATTGTTTAGGATAATTTGAAAAAAATATGGTGAAAAACTCTTCTAAAGTCAGTGACTAATTTCAATGAATATGCGAATTTAAGTAACAGGACTCCAAAGTTTCCTTAGATTTATCAAAATACAATATATTTACTCTTAATGAAGTACAACATTAAGTGCTTTGCTGTAAGTAATCATCTCGTCGATAGATGGCGCTGCTATTATAAAAAGAAATTACGTTTTTGTCATTTGTTCGACGGGCGAAGCTGCAGGTAACAGTTAATATGTATAATATGTTAAATTTACATTAAGTATAAAACAAATATGTAATATTAAATGTTCAATGTTATTTCCATGACTAAATAGTAATTATGTGTCAAGCATAAACAATTTATTTTTATCAAATTCTTCTAAGTATCAAACACATCGCCCGCCGCGAAATTTTACCTTAGCGATATTTTCTGAAAAAATGATGATTCTTCAATACTTTTACCATTCCCAACCAATTAGTTATAAAATGTGGTTGAAAATTATATTCCTTGTAATTATTTTTAAATAAAGTTTCTCCGGTAAGTAATATATTTAAAAAAAAATGTTTCACAAAAACAAAAAGAATATTATCACGAAAATCAGTGTAGTAAATACTGGAAGCCGTAATAACGTAGGTACCAATTCCATTATCTCTGTTTTGCTTTTTTAATCTACGATTTGTTTCCTTGATCAATGTTTTATAACAATAAGTTAATTTCTAATGTCAATTTAGAACTCCAGTGTGAAATTATTCATATATTTAAAATGTTGATTTTGGAGTTAAGTGTAAAAATATAATCATTGTATTTTTATTTCTATTTCATAGGAAACTTGAAGGGAACAGAATGTGACCATAATGGAGGGCAATGTCAATCTTTCTACTCACACAGAGGATGTGAATTAGGACGGATGAAGTATGCCTGTTATGGTATCGGATCTTTCTGCTGCAGAAGTTTAGTTAATAATAAAAATAAATCAAAAAGAGGGAAAAAGAAAAGAAAATACTACAGAGGAATCCATTAATTTGATTGCAACGTTTCACCAGTTATAATAAAACTAGATGCCACGAATAAAACAATTTAAATAAATAAATAAATTTATTAGGACAAATCACACAGATTGAGCGAGCCTCAATGTAAGTTCGAGACTTGTGTTATGGGATACTAACTCATCGATACTATATTTTATAACAAATACATATATAGATAAACACCCTAGACCTGGGCCAATCAGAAAAAGATCATTTTCCTTCATGACCCGACCGAAGATCGAACCCGGGGCCTCTCGGTTCTGTGGCAAGAACTTTACCACTGCGCCACCGAGGTCGTCAACAAATTTAATAAGATATTGTTTATTAAAATTTTCCTTCAGAATCAAGATAACAGGAAAATCATGTGATTTATCTACTGTCAAACTTTAAATTAGTTTTGTGATAAAAACGAAATTTTTATGTTAATAACCGGCCAAGTGTGTGTTGGGCCCGCGGAATTAGTAGGAGGTACTACGGAGTACCTACTAATTTACGCCACGTTGGGCCACGCACAGTATAGGGTTATTGACTAATGGTAACTTGAATAAAATCTGACAGACCAGAATTAGCACTAACACATCCGAAATGAATGAAACGGCGAAGCCCAAGCAAAACGCAGCGGGACTCAGCTCTAACTACGCAAAGTGACAATGTGTCATGGCTCTTGTACGTTTTCCGTCAACGGACGTCAAAACAACGCAGAATAACGAGTATACGGGGCCATGCGTATTAAAATCCCCGTGTTGTCAACATCACGCCAATTATTTAAGTAAATTTCTTTTGGCACTTGTAAAAAGTCCACGGCAATCTAACAACCTAACTTGACTATACATATATTAAAAGCAAATTATGTTAAGTTAATTTTTAAATGTCATCAAATTCGTCACACGAGCACACCTAATTACATTGGCAATAAAAGCTGTGGTGTGTATTAACGATTTTATTTACTTCTCTCATTAGTTTTAAACATGTCATTTGTTGTTTCCAAGTTTGTTTTCGTTATTTTCCTTGCAATATTTGGGTTCGCCCTGGGAGGTAAGCTCCTAATTATTATAAGGTGAAGATTGTAGAATAGCATTGACATTTGTTTATTCTAAGTTATCTTGATAAGCTAGATGAGCTACATAACTAGTAAACCTGCCGGCCTACCACCTATATTGAACAGTTCTGTCTCGTGACAGAACTGTTCAATACCATCTACCCGGCAGGTTTCGATAATCTGCCCTTGTAAAAGCCGGCATACGATAAGGTATCTACAAAAATATGATATCATCGTGAGGAGACCTGCACACTGGTTGGCAGTTTAAGTTCACTAGTATGTGTATGCGATTATTTGCCACTAGATGCGGTCGTCAAAGTTAAGTCAGATGCTTTTAGGTGACTTGAATAAAATCTGACAATACTGTTAGCAATTAACACACTCGAAAAGAAAGATGTGACAAACAGGATCTTAAAACACATGTCGACAAGGATGATATGCGTAACAATTGTCTAACAACTAGGGATGCTAACGACCGAAGTAGTGACAATAAAGTAGAAAAACACACCCTGGGTTCCGACGCTCAACGACTGAGAAAGGAACCAGAAAACGCTCAGATGAGAGAGATGATCGATAAAACAGCGAACGAATGTTGCAGTGGTTCGGTTAGTAGTCTGATTGTCCAAACTACTGCAATTTTTTGCAGAGTAGCAGTAATTTACTATTTACAGATATAAGAAACCTTTGTATTGAGCGGGGAGGAGAGTGTATACCTAGTGGTTTTCCCTGCAATTCACGTGTTTTTTTGAAATACTCTTGCAGTCCAGATATTGGAAGTTATTGTTGCAAGCGTTCTTTACCTACAAGTAAGTAGTAGATGAGTAGTGCAAAAATCGCTGGAGAGGTCATGCATGTTAAAAACCTACAAGAAAGTGTTTTTAACTCATCTTGTTGTATATTGAATTCTATAATTCATCGACGAAAGGATATCGGAAAACTCGTTATAGATCTCAAATGGGCGGAACTCATAGAAAGGAGGTGATGATAGATGGAGTAAGATACTAACAAAGTGGTACAACGTAAAAGACAAATCCGATAGTTAGATGGGTCAATGACTAAAGAAAAACCTTGTTTCGGGCACGGGCAAAAGATTATGATATATGAAATAATCATGTGTATTTATGCATACATAAAAACAAACGTTTATTTAGAAATGGTTGTGGTCCAATTAAATTCGCCCGGGATCAAAAGATTCCCAATTTGAATCCTATCCCACCGCTGCCACAGAGTTTATATACGCCATCTTACTCTTGTGTAAATCGTTTTCATATACCATCACGTATATTTGATTGATATTGTACACTGGTTAACTACATAAAAGTCATGACAGCTGACTTGAATAAAATTTGACACCATTATCGATAATTTAAAAATTAACATTTATTCTGAAATTTTACCTTCACAGGCATTTTTCAACTATTAGATATACCGCCTATTATATAACGAAAGACTCATTAATTTGTTCATCATTATTATCAGCCATTTTAACGTCCCTACGCTGTGGCACTGGCTTATCTTACGGATGGATGAAGAGTAATGAGCCATGTCCTACCACGCGGTCTCATTGCTGATTGGCAGGTTTTGACTGACTGCAAATACAACCGAGACGTGCCTGCGAAGGACTGATTTATCAATAATTGATATTATGTGTGATTTTTTTGATAAAAGTTTTTTTTTTAAAGCTTATTTGCGACACACCGAGTGCGAGTCAAAGAATGGAGTGTGTGAACCATTTTACTGGGGTTCTATTTGCCGATCCCTAATAAATTTGAACTACGAGTGTGGACCGGGAGCGCAATGCTGCAAAAACCCTGTTTTGTTACAAAATGACAGAATATCTGTAGGCAGATAAACCTAATACATCTATGTTAGTAAATTTCGTATTTTCTTAGAAGTCTCATTGTGTGAACAGTCTTACCCATAACATTTCAATTAAAATAGAGTTTTTATCTAAAAACTCTAATTATTACAATCGTGGTTAATAAATATTTTGCTTTTGAATATATAGAATATTTTATTGAAATTTGATTTATTGTCAACTAAATACAACAATACGTACTGTGAAGCAACCAATCGTCTGCTGCGCAAGCCATTGTATGGCTTGTACGAAAGTCCGCTTCCGCATCTGCCAGTTTATCGCGAACAGACTTTCGCGATAAAGTCATAAACTACTGCACGGATTTTCTTGCGGTTTTCACCAATAGATAGCGTGGTTCCTAAGGAAGATTTAGGTGTATAATTTATTACCCAAGTGAAGCCGGGACGGACCGCACGTGTTAATAATAAATAATAAATTACACCACTAAACTTTCCTCAGGAACTTTGTTTTATAATTATATAAGGATATAGGTAGTTGTTCCATAATGAATTCACAACAACGTATCCTACTTTTTGTTGAGAGCAGTCCAAATCTATTTGTTTCGTATAGTAGCTTTTTTAACACAATTTTAAACTTCGCTCACTTCGCTCGCTCCGCTTTATGTGCTCACAAGCTCTATCTGACCTTACCCACACAGTTTGAGTTATAATTGTTAGGTTTCTTTCGTTGCGGAGGGTTAATGTCCCCTGACAATCTCGTCCATTAGAGCTGTAGCATTTGCTGCATCGGCTTTCTTTTTCAAATCAGGGTCATGGTGATATTATTATAAAATAATAAAAATATCTAGAACATATTATCAACACTCGATTTGAAAAAATTGATAAATTCATTATACAAGTTTATCGTTATATCTAAAGAAATAACGCCAATCAACTTGAGGACATCTAATATCAGAGATACGCAACAGAGGGACTCATTGTACTAAAGTTCTGAAATCTAAATGGTGTTGTTGACAGTCCAACTCACACTTAAATAGTATAATTTTATTTTGATTAACATAAAATCAATTACTATATAACACGTTTTTAAAACAAATTATAGTGAACATGACTTAAAATTCGTCACATCACCGTATCGAATTTCGTAATAATAAAAGCTGCGAAAATTTATTGTGGATTTTATTTATTTTTCACGTTTTAAATATGGCGTTCGTTGGTTTGAAGTTTCTTCTAGTTCTTATCGTCGCAGCATTTGCGACTGCTCAAGGTAAGATCAGATTTTAGATCAGATTTTAGATAATATTTTTTTTTACATACACAACCAGGTGTAAATATGAAACTAAAAAATATTAAATACAAATTTACTAATACGAAAATAGAAGTAGTTATAAAGCTACTACTTACTTATTTTCATAAAACTTTCTTTGCACAAAAAAAATGTTCTTTGTAAAAAATAACGATATTTATGGTACTGGTATTTTTTTTCTTTATTTATTATATTGGGTACGTGTATGTAGCTATAGTCATTTTTTATTGTATAAGTAATATATAAATCGTAGTTATATATCAATCTCCTTCCTCACTGTTAATATACACACACGCACACCGTTCGCACACTGATTCAGGTCTCATCTGAAAATCAGTGTATCGCCCCCTGGGTGACATGTGTACTGAGATGGGCCTTTTTGTATTGCTGCAACACAGAATACTAACAACTTACAATTGTGCTTTGTGAATATACCTTGTGTTTTATTTTTAGTCTGGTTGTGTATTGTGTTGTTGTTTTACAAATAAATGTTTTATCTGTCCATCTATCTACTGATAAACATTAATATATACTGTAGCGGGAGCTAGGTGATTATGCTCGACCGCCACAAAGGGTAGATCTTCCCGCCAGGCTAGGTGTTGCGTCTGAGGAACCGCACGGCTCCGACGGTGTCATGTCGGAAGTTGTATTTATGCTTCCAATCGAAAACGCACTGTCTGCGCGGTCTAGGCTTGTTAGCTGTCCATAGTGAGTCGACCGTCGTGCCATCTGTCCGTAGTGTCCTGGATCACTTGTGTGGCTTGTTATTCGTTGCATTTGGTCGGCTTTTTACATGTGGCGTGGTAGATGTCGCCACATACCCTTTACCTGATCACCATAAACATTAACTAATAATTTAAATCAGGATATAGAAATATAATTATTTACATTTATTTGTATTATAACTATATTACTTAATACTCGTTATATGCAGAAATTCAAGAAGATAAGCTTGAGGAATTAACAAACTACTTTTGCATTTATGATAAATTTATTTATTTATTTATACAATAGTAGCATTTACTAATTCTATACTTTCATTTCATAGTTTTAATAGAAATTATAATAATACTCGTACGTACTAAGATAAATTCTTGATATCTTCGCAATCCTTTAAAAAATCCGATGAAATTGACTCATAGAATAACAAAATTGAATTCATACATCATAAGAATTTACTATAAAATTATTCGACATAATTAGTAACACATTTGACATATCCTCTGGTGCTAATAGTACCATAATAATCGTACTAATAATATAAATGCGCAAGTTTGTGAGGATGTGTGTATGTATGTGTGTTTGTTACTCTTTCATGCAAAATCTACTGGACGGATTCTTATGAAATTTGGTACATGGGTAGAATATAACCTGGAATAATACATAGGGTACAATTTATCCTGAAATTCCCACAGGAGCGAAGCCGTAGAGCGAAGCTAGTTATATTATAAATGTAATTAAGTATCTACTTTTAATAGTTTTTCTATATGTCACGTGATTAAAGCAATTAATTTTTTAATATTTTATGTAAGGATAATTTGAAGGTTCGGTTTCGGTTGCAAGTTAAATTCAGAACTTAATATTGTGCCAACGGCAATGTTGGTTTACCGATCAGTTGCGATCAGAAATCTAGTGAAACTATTTTCGCGACATGTATAAATCGATGCAGATGCGATCCAGCAGGTCTTTATTAATAAAATTCCAAGCCTGTCTATAAAATGACACTCTTGCGCAGGTTGTACATTAAACAGTTTGGTTTTATTTTAGTTCAGAGTCAGCAAAGATTGCGATCATCAGAATGCACCAGGCTTGGAGGGACGTGCGAACCTCTACTCCAATTTAGTCACTGCAAATCCGGTGAAAGCTTACCATATAGCTGTACCCTTTATGGACTCAGATGTTGCAAACGTAGTAAGTCGTTTGAATCGTATCATAGATTATTATTGAATTGTGTTGTGATACTTTTACTTTTACACAAGATTTTATTTATCCTGTCCCGATGTTTGTCTGCTATCAATTCTTCTTTATAAACATTCTTAGAAACTGTAAGTGGGCTATATCTGTACAAAGGAGATATTAAAAAAAAATATCTATGGGGGGTTTAGTTGGCGTATCACGCAAAAGTTACTGGATGGAATTTAATGCGGTTTGTACAGTTGTATAGCGGACAGTCTAACTTAAAAACTGGTATAGGTTTCATCACGATACGTTACTTAGATCCTGAGATATCTATGTAATAATAAGCCATGAGAAGACGCACGAAATGAAGTGAAGGAGTCTGCTTTTGAGTGAGAACATTGGAAGGAACTCCACCGACAAGAGCCTCGCTCTGATGATGATGGACGCTCGAAATAAACGCAGGCGAAGTTGCGGTCAAAAGCTAGTCGTGAATAGAACTGAAGAACTTGACCTTAAAAGCAGCGATAATGTTTATACTCCATAAATTTTTAATTATGCCAAAAAATTCAAAGTCCCTATTAATACATGTGAGTAATCAAAATTTAATATTATCGTTCATCACCAAAGTTATCGAGGTTCGCGTCTATCCCAAAATATCAATGAATTTATGGACGTAGTTTGAAACTTCAATTATTCCAATTCATAGTTTATCGTGTTCTCTCGCTCTCGCGTGCAATGACACTGGCATACGTAAAAAAAAATGAATTGTCAGAATTTATCAATGAAAATCGACTTTGTGTGAACCAATGCTGCAGTGGTTCATACAAAGTCGATTTTCAGTGCAGCACTAAACCTACCTTTACTATGAAGCGTCAGTGTGTCACACTCAGACACACTGACACTGACAGAAGTCAGGTGGCACACTATAATTTTTATAACCATTCATTATAGATTTCTTTGGATTAAATTTAGGATTTCGATTTTTTTATGTCTTGCCTATATTATTATTATTATGCAGAATTAAAAAATTATGGTGTATTTTCATCTAGAAATTTGGTACAATTTTTTCCATATTTCATCTGATATCTTCATTATAGTAAATGTTATTTCAAAAAAAATAGGGATAGAAAGGAAGCCCTTTGTCCGACAGTGGGACACAAATGCAGGATAGAAAAAAAAAAAAAAAATATAGATTTATATTCTTTTCACAGAAAACGAATGCGAAGAAAATGGTGGAGTGTGTGAACCTTTTTACTTCGGCTCACAATGTAAGTCTGGTATCGGGTTGAACTACAGTTGTAATAGGACAGGAGCTATGTGCTGTGCCCCTTCAATGTAACAACGACTATGTATTATGATACAGAAACCTTGTATAATACGCTATGTATTGCATAAATAAAATCACTATAAAACGAATTTTTAAAACATTTTTTTCGTAGCCCTTTGCGCATATAATTTTATTTTCAACTTTGTAACTCTGTATCTTTATTTTATTGTTTCAATCGTTATTCTGTGAAAATTAATGGTTATTATTTACGCAGACTTTGGGCTCCACAGCCGATAATATAAAAAGAAACATGTAAAACGAAAGAAAGATTTTGACTTCAGCTACATGCCATCTTAACATAACACAGTTTAGATGTTGCTGATGTTGATAAAGTCCCAAAATATTGTACTTATACATATGTGAATATGTTGATTTTCGACGTTGCTAACTGATCTGTCACAAGCAAAAAGCCTAGGTAGTCTAGTGAGCTCTAAATAAAACCTTACCGTCACCTTAGAAGAACGAGTGGACTATAATAGATAGAGGCTAGTATGGCGCAGTGGTAAAGTGCTTGCCTCTGAACCGAGAGGTCCCGGGTTCGATCCCCGGTCGGGTCATGTTGGAAAATGATCTTTTTCTGATTGGCCCGGGTCTTGGATGTTTATCTATATATGTATTTGTTATAAAATATAATATCGTTGAGTTAGTATCCCATAACACAAGTCTCGAACTTACTTTGGGGCTAGCTCAATCTGTGTTATTTGTCCTAATATATTTATTTATTTATATTTATTGATTTATACATAATTTTGTAACCAACCACGTAATTCGAAAATTGTATACAATTTGTTAAAAATGTAGGTTAAATACTACAGTGTTGGAAATATTTGTCCATACTTAGTAGATACCGTTATTTTGATTAGATAGAAATAAATTGTTGAATTAAGATTTAACAGAGTTGGCCACAAAGTTCGAGACTTGTGTTATGGGATACTAACTCAACGATGCTCATAACATATATCGATAAGATAACCATCCAAGCCAATAGATAATTTTCCATCAACCTAGTACGATGACCATTAAGGGCACAGAGGTCGTCAAAAAAATATGCAATTAGGTTTCATCACTGCTTAGATCCCGAAATATCGATTATATTATGTTATGAGCGGACGAAATAAATGCGGGATAAAAGCTAGTAGAACAAAAATGAGGCTATTGGTAGGTCGGTTTCTGTGGTTACTTATTGGGAGACCAACGACAGGAAGATTCCTGTGGCCACTTATCGGTTTAAATTTTGATGGCTTTTAGACACGAAAAGATAGAAATATTGTGCATTTTATACTATATCCTTTCAGTAATATTGCCTGCAAAAGTTGTGTATAGCTATTAATTTGCCTCGCAAATACGTAATGTCACGTAGTATAGTTTGTGATCCGTTACATCATAATATTTATATTATTATATTATATTTTAATATCCATGTATTACGGCCGTGTAATTGCAATATTTATATGTCATACATAGGCAAATTACGTAGAGAATGAATGTCTGGCTGTGACAGGCCTGGCCATGGCAGTAGGGGCAAACCCAAGAAGTGTTGGCTTTGATGTCGATTTAAATGGCAGACAATTAATTGGTTTGTTAAGTTTGTTATAAATAATCATTAAAATATTGACGTGTGGCTAGAATTGCACCACTCCATATCCTCCTGTGGATGTCGCATAAGGCTATCAAAGCACAGGCAACAATGGTACTCCCAAGGAGAATTGACGTCAGGCGACCGGCCGGTTCTCAAATTACAAAATTTCAAGGTTATTTAAACGCAGAACATGGGCTTCGCGGTGTCACAGCCTTTAATGCACCGGGAAAATGAGGAGATGAGAGAGAAATAATTATTACATCCTTCTCTGTCCTGAGCCATCCTTATCCAGTTGTTACTAGCAATTTCCATTACATCGTCGACCCATCCAGCTGCCGGCTGCCAAATCTATTTTGTAATCATTATAAATATCGTCATTCAAGAAGTACTTGAATCTGGACATCATCCTTGGACCAGATTTGTTGGAGAAACGATGTGACCGAATTAAAATACATTATCTTCCTCATTGCGCGTCGATGGAAAACCCGAAAATCCGGCTACTAAATTATTTCTTGTCAGAATTGAGCCACCTCAGATAGTTTCTTCAGAATCTGCCAGAGTACATATGATTGGGTACTAAAAACAGGCGAGCAGATGAACTATTGGATTATGTCAAGCAATTTCATTCATTCGTTCATAATAAATAACATGTTTTATGTATTTAAGTTTTTATTTCTACCTGTGATTTGCACTAAGTCTGCACATTTGGAGAAACGTCACCTTCTTCGCAGACGCTTTCCGTGTTAGTGGAAGCTGAAGTGGTATATCATGGATAGTACTTGAGTGGTAATAGATCGCAACACCAAGTGCCTATGCCACCGCAGTCGTATGGCAATCTGTTGCAAGGAACTCCAGGTAATATTGGAAGACACTTCCCAAAGTTTTTTTGACATTCAGTTCTTGGCAGTGCGGATAAGTGTGTAACTAAAACATAAAAATTTGACATGATTTTGATAATGTTAACAAGTAAAGATAATTTATTACATTATTATTATATACTATCTTTAGCCCGCAGCTTCGCCCGCGTTAATTTCATAGCAAAATCTCAGTAATTTTTTGCAAGACTGGTGGGAAACATATGTGATTCAAATTCGCATTTTTTCTCATCTTTAGTTAAATTTCCTGTTTCCCGCTGCGTGTCTCGTCGCAAACGTGTCCAATCCCGCTTCCTGCTATGTAATGTAGATATCCCGTACCGTTTCCTACATATTATGTGCCATCATGTTTTTCGCAAAGTGTCCCGTCCCGTTTCCCACTACGTGTCTCCTTCCCATTTCCCGCTCCGACTCCCACTTCCGCTTTCTGCAACGCGTGCCGTCCCATTTTCCATGACGTTTTAAGTTCCGTAACAAGTAAAGATAATTTAACTATTATTATATATTATTAAGTATAATTAATACAAAGTTAAAAACTCTTATGATAGAGACAAACAGACAAACTCAGCCAAAACAGTCTGAAAATATTTAGATCGACTTATGGCAAACATCGTTTTCTTTAACGAGTGTGGAATTAGAAATCATTTCATCAAAGTTCAATCAATTAATTTATTTATTTGCATAAAATGTAGGTACAAAAGGTTTAGATCATAATAATATGTCCCTTATGCATTTTACCTCTTGCGGAGGTATGCAAAATTACATTGAATAAAATAGTGTAAAAAAAATTAAATTAATTTAAATGAAAAAGCTTACTATAAGAATTTGCACGAGCGAATATTAGTACAAAAATTAACTTCATCATCCACATTTTTGACGTTAGCAAAAATAATGAGCAAAACTAACTTTAACTAATAGGTAATTTTATTAACCTAATATTTGCAATCATTAAAATCACCATTGTATGTCCAATCGAAGCAATGTAATGATTAATTTCAATTAAAAATTGCGTGTTAAGATAATTAAACAAATGTCATGTTTTTTTTTAATTTATGTATTTTTAATAGCCATGCTTGTACAAGGTTTTTTATTAGTGAACCTCGGATTTCGAAGAGCACATGTAACAAATAAATACATCTATCGTATCTGTCTACAACGTGCTCATATCAAAGATGTCGATACTGTATGGCGGAAGAAGAAATCTGGACTTCGCTCAGATCAGAGAGCAAAGAAAAAAACCTACGCTTTTTTTAAATACATTTTTCTAGCTGTCTTATTCAAAATTGTATGTTGTATTTTGTTTTTGATGTAATAAAATGTTTTTACTTCGACGAAATAGAAATTACGCCGTTTTAGCCACATTACAGTTAAATCTGTGAAATTGAATAATAATTTCTCATTTGCTGAATATCATTCCTCACCAGAACGAAACTGCTATGTTTTTAATCTAAAATAACTAACTTTAATTTACACATAAACCTATAAAACATAAAGATTACGTTGATATGAATTAGATATGTTTGAAAAATTAATTATATTTAAAGACGTTGCTCGTTTTCGCTTACTAAAACGTTTGCGTTTTCTGGAATTAATGAAATTCATTTCAGAAAAAAAACCACGCACCGGTAACCCGTATCGGGTTGCATGGACCGTGGTGTGTACTTACCATCAGGCAACACATGACAACCGCACGGTGAAGTTGCTATCGAATAAATTTGACAATGATGTAAAACAAGATAGCTTTTATAATTTGCTAATTTAGATCAAGTAACATTGTCATCAAGAACATCGTTATTTAATTTGACCAATGTGCACGTGGCATAGGCCCGGCGATGAGGCTAAGATATCGCGTATTCCCAGTTACACTCCATAATACCTACAAGACAGGGGTCAATAATAAATAAATAAATATATTAGGACGAATCACACAGATTGAGCTAGCCCCAAAGTAAGTTCGAGACTTGTGTCATGAGATACTAACTCAACGATACTATATTTTATAACAAATACATATATAGATAAACATCCAAGACCCGGGCCAATCAGAAAAAGATCATTTTCCATCATGACCCGACCGGGAATCGAACCCGGGACCTCACGGTTCAGTGGCAAGATAAAAATAAACCTTACAAATGTTAAGTTTTTCCAACGCCGTCTGTCCGATATTGTGCTTTTTAGTTAATGTTCTTAAGCCTATGTTGATAAAGAATTTGTCTTTGGTCAAGTTGTATGATAACCACGGGAGGATAAGGAGCGGTCTCATTATAGAGCGGGACGTCAGTCCGCAAGACGGACGTCCTGCTGTCTCACGCACCTACAGGACGACGTGCTAGAAAAGAGATTTAGCGCGGCCGCATACGTTCGGGTCCGAATTAGGATTCCTGATGAAGTTTTCACATTCGGAATTCCGTGATAGATAGAATTCATTTTGATACTAAGGCACATGTTCGGTTTTTGTTTCGGTAATTTTGTATTCGGTATCTAAATTGTGTTTCACATCGATATATATATATATATATATATATATTATAATCAGCACTCGGATCACAATCATAACCTATTTTGATATACCTTTTGACTTGTACTTTTATATATTATTAGAAAGAAAAAAAAAACATTGTAAGAAACAATAATGGTAAGCCGATCTGGCATGATAGGGACCAACACTGTTCAAATGAGTTTCTTTCGGCATTTCTTCTCAGCAGTGGTCGTTCCGAAATGCCAGTAGTTTGTAGCTTGTGAGAAATAACTATAAATATAAAGATTGACGAGAAAAAGTGCCTGTGAAGGTCTAATTTCTGAATAAATGATTTGAATTTGAATTTTGAATTTGAATTTGAATTTAAACCGACCAGCAGTGTTGTCACTTTAGCTACATAACGAATCACTTTTTTTTATCAAGGATTATAAAGAGAAGCTTGTTGGCAAAATCATCGTTTTGTCTAACGAAAACACAAAAAAAAAAAAAACGGTAAAGAATTTCCAGAACGGTCGAGTAGTATCTTAATTGTATTATTTTTTACGACCTCGGTGGCGCAGTGGTAAATTGCTTGCCTCTGAACCGATGGTTCGATCCCCGGGCAGGTCATGATGAAAAATGATCTTTTTCTGATTGGCCCGAGTCTTGGATGTTTATCTAAATATATATTTGTTATAAAATATAGTATCGTTGAGTTAGTATCCCATAACACAAGTCTCGAACTTACTTTGGGGCTAGCTCATAATTTATGAGTTTTTTTTTTTAATGATTAGATTTATTAACAAAATTACTGCAAATCGTGTCGTATGCGTATCGATCGTCGGATTAATGCCAAAAATGAAACATATTAAATGTGATCGATTCGATATGTTAGCGAGACTTAAATTTAATCTAGTTCAAAAACAGATGGGCTATATAAGTAAACTGCCGAGATATGTTGCTGCGTTTACTTCATGTGAAAATGTTGTGCAAAAGTCTATTCTTCGTGATTTTAGTGGTGTCTGTCATTGCCGGTAAGGTTAAACCTTCAATCTTCAGGTTTAAAAATATATATTCACGTTTTTCTGCAAATTACAACGATATTCTTTAATGTGCTCCAAAAAACATGCCATTGTATTTCTGTTGGAGTTTTCCTGTCGAGTTTTGTTTCATATTTTTTTTCTTTGTAGTAATATGGTCGGTATTTGAGTTGATATTTTCATTCCGTTTGAGACATTAGTCGTGACGTATGTATGTAATCAATATAGCGGATTATATTTTCATAGTTTTCAAGCTAAATTTTTGAAAATGAAAAATTGTTATAAGAGCTTTGATTAAATTGTTGTAAAATTTGTTCTTTCCATCTTATTCATTCATAAGAAGGCCGAATCCGAAGCACGGAGGAGTTCAAGATAACATTTTTGGTTACCCATCTAATGACCGAAGCGGTGGTGGTGTAATAGTTAAGACGCCTGGATCGAATAATCCCAGGTTCGAATCCTACTCGTGCCACGTGAGTTTGTATACTAATCTGACTCATGTATAAGTTGTTTACATCGACCACTACTTGCTTCCGATGAAGGAAAACATCGTGAGGAAATCTGCACACTGGTTGATTGTTAACTTGTGTGTAAAATGGAGAAGGTAATGGTAAACCACTCCATTACTAATGCCAAGAAAGTTTTTGTGTGTTTAATTCCACGTGGTAACGACAACGACCCTCAGCTATCTGGAATACGAATATGAAGAAGAATCTAATGACCGACCATTGTGAGAGTAACTTCACCGCCACTAGGTATCACAGGCCGAGCGCGCTAACCACTGAGCTTCCACGCCATTGAGCTCCTCCTGTTTCCATTCATTCAACCTTAAGAATATTCTCGTCGGTGTTGTTCTTTCCATCTCACTCTAACCCATGTTTTACAATATTTAAATTTATTTTGTATGTTTTTAGAGCACTGGCAACAGCCACAGTCTGAATGTGACTTCAGAGGGGGCGAATGTATGGCTGCTGTGGCCGATGAATGGGCGAAATGCGACGTGTCTTTGCCATTTTCTTGTGGTACAGTAGGAGGATTTTGCTGTATGAAACGTAAAGGTATTTGTCTCTGTCTTTAGTAGGTGTTAATTGTGAAATGGTGAATCTAATATTAACATTACAATGAAAGTATTGAGAATAACTGTCGTCAATACAATACAAGGATGATATGCGTTTTTTTTTTAAACCAATCAGGCTTCGATAAAAAATAAACGATTTTGGTCGCGACTTCGACCTATGGCGACAGTCGCAAGGACCGTGCAGCCGAAACCTTAATTATTAGACGAAAAAGTAGGAAAGCGGACCCTGGGCTCCGCAAAAGCTGCAGATACAACCGGGAAAACGCTCAGTTGAGAGAGAGAGAGAGACAGACAGACAATCCCCTAATTGTGGATGAGACTTGAATATAAAATTAATAATTAGATATAAATTTATTTAAGAGTTGCTATATTATAAATATTTAAGAGTTCAGTTGGATAATGACTCAATAATCTAATCTTATCCAAATTTATCATTTCATTAACGTAATTATTGATTTTACAGTGTATCAGGATGAATGCACTATCAACGGAGGAAGATGCCAGTACTCATTCTTCAGTTCAGAATATCCGAACCAATGCGACATTGCCGAGCTACCTTACAGATGTCCGTACACTTTAGGTTCAGCTATATGCTGCTTCCAACCCCCTTCCAACCCTTACCGGTACCCCCCAACCCCTTACACTTACCCAATTTATGACCCTCAGAATATGCTATTAGGCGCTTCTCCATCCCAGTCGAGTCCATTGGGTTCAAAGGCTAATTAAACGGTAGTAACAAAAGATGTTTACTTCATTCGTTTAAATCTATACAAATTCTATATAATTTTCTTCACAATTCTCTGTATCTACCTCTTATATATTTGGTTTAATGGAGTTTCGCGACAGTACAATCGAAAAAAAGAAAATTTGTTTTCATTAAAGAACCACTTTTTATTTACTCATTTGAAAGTCTGTTCCACGAAATAACGAATTTTTTTTTCAAAATGCTAGACTTAACGTTTAACGCATTATTTATCATTCAATAATGCATACTAATATTCTTTCCTTATCCAACGTTTTGTTCTCAGTCAAAAATATATTGAGTTATATTGGTAAGTGCATAAATTTAGATTTATTTAATGCACATATTCAGACATTGATTGGTGTTTCAATAATTTTTGTCCCTCGTGAGTTATATTATCAAACCTTCTGATCGACCTTCGTCCTTTTAGATCTTCTTCAATGTTCAATACATATTATCTCTCTGCTCTATCGCTAATTAGTTACAATTAAAATTTCTAGATACAAGTTAATAATATAATTACAAAACATATATATTTGTTTCTATATGCCAATGTATTCGAACTAAATTATGATTGAAACGTGTCTTTGATTACCAATGAATTTATTATTGATAAATGTTTACCAACAATTGTGATTTAATTTTTGTTTATTACAATAAGAATATATATTTTATTATGCAGTACATACCATGTTTTTACAATTTTATCCATATACTCTATGCGTGCGTCGCTTTTGATGATTGACATAATTCAATGAACAGTCTGCCACAGAGAAATCTGACCCCCCGAGATTTGAATACCATCTCTTAGGGGGTCAGATTTAGGGGTTCAGTACACAAAAATGATCTCTTGGACTATTTTTCACTCTCCTTGTAAATTATAGTTATCAAGTAAGTATATTAATTTAAATAATAATAATAATCCAATTTGTGAATAACATCGAGATCTCGACCTACGGTTGGTATACAGTAGACAGCCGCAGTGGCCATGGCATGGCATTTGGACATGGCAAAATATCTTTCTCGAATTCCAAATTTTTGCGCGGTTATGGCAGAATGCATAGATGGAGTTAACTATCACGACCACCTGATTTTAATGCTGTATTCTGACAAATTAATATGATTTATTATGATTTGTGTCATCAATATGCCCTTGCGCAGCGTATCACGTTGAGCGTGTGTTATAATGAAACTTTCTACTTCATCATATCATTTTCATTTATTAACAGTCTGTGCAGAGTTCTGTAAGTCTGTCCTAGTGAAAATAATAAGAATGTTTTTACACGTGTACGTGTCTAATTGTCACATAATTCCTTTTTCATACTTCTATGCTATATTATAAATACTTATACACGTTTGTTTATTTATTTTTATTTCATATTAAAACAATTGAAATTCGTGGTGATTTTTTATGTGAAAATTGTTGAAGTTCTGGAGAATGGCATAGGATAATTTGTGCTACGAGCGGAGCCGCTAGCAAAATAGATGACATTTCAATAAATAATTGCCTATGGTAAGCCTAAAATTACAACAATAAATAAATATTGTAAAACACTAGACCCGTAAAAAATTTATAATAAATAGAATTCGTTATGTTAAGCACGTTTTCTTATATAAATGAAGTAATTTTTACTCAAAACATTATTTTGTTTTAAACTTGCAACAAAATGAAGTTTTTCCTTATATTTTTGGTTTTGGCAGTCCTTGCTTCGGCTAACGGTGAGTATTTTTATTTTTATGTTTCAATAATTTGTTTCTTCTATTATATTTCAACTTAAGTCTTTAGATTTAAAAAAAGGTTATATAAATTTAATTCTGGAATACTCATATTTACCAACAAAATGTTCAATGGTGTTCTTTTTTTCATTACTCTTTATTTATCAGGTCAATGGGATTATTCATGCACTGCTCAGGGAGGAAAATGTGTCCCTAATAATTCTGAAAATGCGAGACATTGTAGTGATATATTGCCGGTGCCGTGCCGCGATCCAAATTATATGTGCTGCCGTAATCAAGGTATTAACAGTTATCTCATTAGAGAATTCTATTTATGTATTATTATAAAGAGGTAAACGTTTGAGAGTTTGTATGTTTGAGGCGAGTAATCTCCGAAACTACCAAAGCGATTTCAAAAATTCTTTCACAATTACAAAGGTGCTTTATCCAAGATTGATATAGGTTATATTTTATCTCAAAATTCCCACGGGAGCGAAGCCCCGGGCAACTTCTTCACCTGCGTTTTGGAAGCCGGCAGTAGACTTAGTTTAAGTAATTTTTTGACGTCAATAAGTGATGTATATCATTCTAAATTTAATAAAGACTTTTGAATTTGTCGTATATGAGCTCTTCTGAAAAGTAGCCTTGATTTATACGATTATTGATCCCAGAGGAATCACATATGTAAAGTTTCAGTAAATTGTAAATAGCTAAGAAATATCTCACGTAGGAGAAGTTTTGATCTCAGCATTAATATTAAAATAATAATGATAAAAAACCATATACTTAAAGGAATTTTGTAAACATGAGAGTGGGTGCTAGTCGAATCGAAAAACTACCCTTTGAAGAAATTGCAATTTTTTTGGTCAACATTGAAATAAATTAATAGACAAATAAACCAACTTATTTTAGCATTTATTATTAGTTAGGATTACGATAGATATAATTATAAGTACTGTGGAGGATAGCCGTAGATAGATCAGAAAATATCTTTATATTTAAGATAATTTACTTTACAAGACACAGATATAAGAACACTAGATGTTGCCCGGGGCTTCGCTCCCATGGGAATTTTGGGATAAAATATAGCCTATAGCAATCTTGGATAATGTATCTTTCTAACGGTGAAAGAATTTTTTAAATAGGTTCGGTAGCTTGGGTGATTACCCGCAAACTCAAACATACAAACTCACAAACGCTTACCTCATTATAATAATAGTATAGATTACATTGAAATAATAAATAATAATAAATATACTAGGACAAATCACACAGATTGAGCTAGCCCCAAAGTAAGTTCGAGACTTGTGTTATGGGATACTAACTCAACGATACTATAATTTTATAACAAATACATATATAGATAAACATCCAAGAATTGAAATGTTCTTATATCAGTGATCCACCATGTCCAGAGCACTGATATTTTTTCTCTAGTCCGCCAAATATGGATTTAAATATAATTTATTTTTAAAACTAATTACTACTACGCCAGAATCACTAAGTAACAATTTTATGTTATATAATTTATTTCCAGAACCTGCCACTACCGAATGCGAGTATAAAGGTGGAGAATGTATGCCCACAACACTTATCAGTGCCCAAAACTGTTTAACAAGTGGCCCTTATTCTTGTCACCCTAATGGACAAGTAATTTTAGGAGTATTTTGCTGTTTAAGATGGAAATACCCAACACATCAAGGGGTTTAAATAAAAACTAAATGAGCTTCAGTCTTCAATACTTATAACAAAATAAAATGAATAAAATTATCTTCTTTCTGCTTATTTAAATTTACAAAACAATGTCTACACGACAGTATCATGTTACACGTTGTATGCATACCCGGCGACGGCTTATTTCATACTTGTTTTACAATGTAACCAATTTTGAACACACACAACTTTTAAGAGCAACAATAATAAACTATATTCATTATATTTGGGATGAGTTTTGCATATTCACTAGTAGGTAATGCCCGGGGAGATTATTTCTGTTCACGCCAAGAGTACAAAGACAGGATATTATTAAATATATAAGTACAAAAAAACACAGTTTGAGGTAGCCCCATAGTAAGTTCGTGACTTGTGTTATGGGATACTAACTCAACGATACTATATTTTTTAACCAATACATATATAGATGATCATCCAAGACCCGGGTCAATCAGAAAAAGATCATTTTCCATCATGACCCGACCGACTAGGGACAATAGGTAACCATAGCATTCCCAAAAAGGGGTTCTGTATAATAAAAAGAAACGGTCAAATATTAGTTAGACTCGCGCACCGAGGGTACCGTACAAAATTTTCAACCCTCAACGCTTTTTGGGAACGCTTTTACAGTTTCGTACATCGCTTTTGATGATTGACAAAATTCAAAAATTTGTACGTACACAAAAATTATCTGTTTGATTTTTCTCTATTTTTCTCTCTCCTTGTAAATTTTTAAATAACCTTTATTAGGACGAGTATATTAATTTCTCAATAATAATAATTCAATTTGTGAATAACACTGAGATCTCAACCTACGGTTGGTATACAATAGACAGCCGCAGTGGCGAATTTGGACATGGCAAAAAATCTTTCTCGAATTCCAAATTTTTGCGCGGTTATGACAGAATGCATAGAAGGACTTAACTATCACGACCACCTGATTTTGATGCTGTATTCTGACAGATTAATATAAATTTGTGTCATCAATATATCACGTTGCGCAGTATATCACGTTTAGCGTGTATTAAAATTTTTCTATTTTCATTTATTAACAGTCTGTGCAGTCTCCTGTAAGTCTGTCCTAGTGAAAATAAAAAAGGGTGGTTCGCAGAGCGTTTCGACCGCTGCGGTCGCGCTGTCATTACAATTTTTCAAATTTTAACAAAGACAAGAATCAGTTTTACTATATGACTATACATTAATTACTCTGTACTGTAGTAATGTCAATTTTATGAATGATTGATCTTGGAAATGATTCCTTCGTCAAGAAAATTGTCGGATTGTAATGACCGCGCAGTCGCAGCGGTCGAAACGCTCTGCGAATCACTCAAAAATGTTTTTACCCGTGAATGTGTCTAATTCTCACATAATTCCTTTTCCATAGTAACATGCTATATTATAAATGCGTATATATGTTTGTTTGTTTATTTTTATTTCATATTAAAACAATTGAATTGCATGGTGATTTTTAATGCGGAAATAGTTGAAAAGCTGGAGAGTGACATAGGATAATTTTTCTGGGAGCGGAGCCGCTAGCAACAGCTGACTTTTTAATAAAATTATCTATGCTAACCCTAGAACTATAATAAAAGTAAATAAATCTTGTATATCAGGTTATTTTCTACCCTTGTACCAAATTTCGTAAAAATCGGTCCAGTAGATAACGCGTGAAGTGGTAACAAACAAATTTATTTTCGCATTTATATTATTAGTTGGGGCTGGAATGACATTAGAAGTCTCTCTTTAAATAAGTTTATGAAGAGCATCCTTAATATTGTTTGAAAGTGTAGCATATTATTTAGCATATGATAGCTTATGATAGGGACCAACACTGTTCAAATGAGTTTCTTTCGGCATTTCTTCTCAGCAGTGGTCGTTTCGAAATGCCAGTAGTTTGCAGCTTGTGAGAAATAACTATAAATATAAAGATTGACGAGAAAAAGTGCCTGTGAAGGTCTAATTTCTGAATAAATGATTTGAATTTGAATTTGCATAAGTTTGAGAAAAACTGGCAGGTACTTCAGAGATAAATATTTTAATCATCCTTATCATTTCTACAGTTTTTGGTATTCAACAATAAGAATTTACAGAATTAGAAAGGTCAATTACAGAATTCGATAGAACTATAATTGCTATTAACCATAGCCTGATCTAGTCCATGAAACATTGGTTGTAATAATATCAAAGAAAATTTTGGCTGACGACACAAATACTATTATATTGTGTAAAAAAACATCTGCCCCAATTGGAAGGGGTCAAAGAAGGGATAGCATGCGAAGTAACCACTTAAATGTGTTTGAACAAGAACAATATCAGGCAATTAAAACTTTGAACAATTTACCGGTAGACTTGAGGCAAAACGTTACACTATAAAGTTTAAAAACATTAAAATGTGATGCTTCAAACTGTCGTCGAAATGTTTGCCGAATATTGCTGGATTGCTGCTATAGGTACATTGCTGGTGTTCCATTACGTTAAATAAAAGCGTATTCATACTACCTATTATTCGCGTCGGCATGTGTCCCGAGTTCGGCGACGTTGTTGAGCTGTCCCATTTGAAATTGAAGAATTCTAAATTATGTTTTCTTTGACAAATTCACCTCGTGTAACTATGTAATTCATATTTTAAATATTAATTTACTTCAACGATGTTGTGTTGTATACTTAATTAATAATATTGATTAATATGATTTCTTTAATGATAGACTCGGATAGAATTTAGGGCTAGTATAAGTACATTATAATTCTTTTTTTGTTTTGGATTTGTAGTGGATAGCATGCTCCTCTTTATTTATTTATATTTGCATACCTATATTCGGTAAAACGTGTAGGTCTAATTCATTTTGACTATTTGTACTCATGTTTTTGGCAAATAAATGTTTTCTTTCTTTCTTTCTATTCTTTTACAGATAAAATTTCTAATCATAAGACTCTGGTCTTAATAATCCTACAGAGTTTGTTAGGATGTATGAGAAACTCTTTCACGCAAAATTCACTGGACCGATTATTATGGAATTCGGTACACGGGCAGAATATAACCAGGAAATAACACATATGGTACTTCTACTTCCCACGGGAGCGAAGCTCCGTAGCGTAGTTAGTATTGTATAATACAGTTCTAAAGGCACTTTATTAAACTATTGAAAGTACGTAATAAGTAGCTAATTTTTTATTATAAATCTACTATCGTACTTTGTAAAATACAACTTGAGTCCTATGACAGCAGGATGAACATTCGAAATGTGAGCGACAGTGACAGACTTCACACACACACACACACATACACTGACGTCAAACGTACATGGCACAAGTATTATTTTCATACAATTTGACATCTGTCATAGAGCTCAAGTTATCTATATTTTACAAAGTATAAAAACTACTAAATTCACATATTAATTTGACTTGACCGTTATTCGAAGCTTATTTAATTTGAGATAGGCATTTCCTTTCCCGCCTTTTATTTCTATTTCTTTCTACCCCATATTGCCCCCTATTTCCACCCCCACCACCTGGCAGTGGGGATTGTCCGTTGTTGGACAGTTCCCCATTTCAATAGTCATTGGCGTCTTGTTTCCCGCCGTGTGCAGACGTGCTTCAAAAACCTTTTCACGTCGAGAAACCGTAGTGAATATTGTGTAAGGTTACAACACGAACGTGAGTTACAATTTTTCTACTATTTTCGTTCACCATTGATGAATTTTATAATTTGATGATGACAATTTAATGACAGGAGACAATAAAATATGAATTGGCTGTAGTATCGGTCATAATATTCAATTTAGTTAAAAGCTAAAAATAGATTACCTGTCAATAATTGTTTACTTATGTAAATGAATAAACTTTTAACGAATTTTCGTTCGATTATCTAATGATTTAAATTTATATTTAAATAATTTATACTTTTCCTACCCTCAAAAATATTTTGTTTTTATTAAGTTTTCGACATTTATAGCATGAATGTTAATGAAGAAATAATAGAACCAGTGGCAGGACCATCTGGTGTAAATAAAGAGAAGCAGCGTTCTCGTAATAGAAGCAGTTCATCTTCATCTAGTAGCAGCTCATCCTCTTCATCAACGAGTTCATCGGAATGTGACCGTAAGCGCCTCAAAAAAAGAGGAGGGCGCAGAAGGAAATCTCATCGTAAAGTGCATAAACTCTCAAAAGAAATACGAAACCTTCGCAAGCAATTAATGAGAAGAGATGAACAAACCGTGAGTTTGCCACTTAATAATTATTCCGATAATGATGCTATTTCTATTCTGTCTGGCGTTAGCCAAAATTTGTATAATGATTTTACAGAATTGCCTCCCGATAATGTTAAAGATAATGAAAAACCATTTTCGTTTAATATTGAAACTAAACTTAAGGAGCCAATCATGCCGAAAACCTCTTCTGAGCATTTGAACTTGCTTAATCATTTTCAACATTTAGATAATTCTGAATGGAATGCAATAAGATATTTAGAAACTCAAAAATTATATAACCATACTCCTGGTTATACAGATATTGAATTAAATGAGGAAGTAAAACAATATGACGCCCCCCGTCATTTGATACATGCTGACCGAGCATTCGCTGCCCTGACAATGTGTGCTGTCAAGCAGAGGGATTCATTGCAAACAGTCTTGCAGGAGTTGTTATGCTGGGCTAAGGACTCTGATAACCTTTCTTATGATTCCCTACACGGGAAAATTAATGAGCTTTTTTCCACAGGAGAGTTTCTTAAAACATCTACAGATTTATTGCAGATCATTTGTGGCCACAGAGCTGAAATTTTTCAGATGCGTAGAGATTGTGTTACAAAGCAAGTTAAGGACCCATTAGTTAAAACACATTTAAAAAAGATACCACCGACAGCTACATATTTGTTCAATCCTGAGAAATTCTCAAATGCGATTGAAAAGGCCGGTGGAGTCCGTAAGTGTTTTTGGCCAGTTAAAAAGAATAATAGCTCTACCTCGCAGGCTGAGCCTAAACCTAGCACCTCCTCGCAGGGGGCTGCGCGCAAAAAACCTACGCAAGGTTGTTTCAATGGATCATGCAGTAACATGCACTACTCGCATGCCACACATTGCCATAACCCAACTCCGCAAGGTGGTTGCAATACCCATTATCCTTCGCAAGGATATAATCATCGTTCGACAGCACCGAACAATCGAAATTCCTTTCGAAACCATTCCTCTCGTACCAATTCAAGAGGTCAAAGTCAAAACAAATCTGGTCAAAAAAGGTCAGCATCGCAGTCAGAAAATAACAATGATAATAAGCGAAAAAAATTCTGACTCGAAGCAGTTTCGAGCGGGCCGTCTGAAAGAATTCATTCGCGAATGGGAACAATTAAATGCTCCAAATTATGTATTAAAGATTCTAAAAGGGTATCGCATACCCTTTTGTCGCAAGCCACCTTTGGTTCACATAGATGCTTTGAGGAACCATCCAAGTGTGCCACCATCAAACGAAATATCTGCAATAATAGACCAAATGATAGACCAAAAAGTCCTAGCAAAAGCAGTGCCAGGACCGAGCTTTCTATCCTCAATTTTTCTTGTTCCCAAGAGCGACGGGACATCTCGCCCGATATTCAATTTAAAGGCACTAAATGCATTTATAATGACAGAAAAATTCCGGCTGCTCAACATGTCCCGAATTCCAGACTTTTTGCAACCGAGAGATTGGCTCTGCAAAGTAGATCTATCACAGGCCTACTTCCATCTTCCTGTCGCCCGCAGCCACAGGAGGTTCCTTCGGCTAATGTATCAAGGCCAGTTATTGGAGATGACTTGTTTACCCTTTGGCCTGAGTACGGCACCCAAAACTTTCGCCAGTTTAACCAACTGGATTGCCCAAGTACTCAGGCAGCAGGATGTCCGGATAGTGGTGTTCTTGGACGATTTTTTGCTCGCTCATCAAGACAGGACCACACTTCAACATCACGTTCGATTGGCAATACAAACTTTAGAGACATTAGGATGGATTATAAATTACAACAAGTCGATCCTAGTGCCGTCAAAATCACTAACATACTTGGGCATCAATTGGGACCCATGGATCAATCAGAAACAACTACCCGAGGAAAAGCTCCCTTCATTGACGTCCAAACTGACATCGATGCTAGAAAGAGGCAGCACAAATCTCGCGGACTTGCAAAGTCTAGTGGGGCTCCTGAATTTTGCCAGCTTCACTGTACCACTGGGTCGCCTGAATTATCGCGCTCTATTGAATCTTCTCAATATTTTAGTGAAAAGAAATCCCAAGTATCAACACAAGATCCCTCTGGACGCCAGAGAGAATCTGAGGTGGTGGTTGCTAAACTGCAGGCGCCCATCGCTCATTCATGTGTCTCCACCCTCACACTACCTTACCACGGATGCATCGGATTTGGCATGGGGAGCTCGATTAGACAACCTAGCGCTATCGGGGTTTTGGACACATTTCGAACAAAACCTTCATTGCAATCAAAAAGAAATGCTCGCAATCTTAAAAGTTTTACAAGCTCATTGTCAACGCCTGAGTCACAGCACTCTTTTAGTGCAGTGCGACAACAGAACCGTAATAGCATATCTCCGTCACGAAGGAGGTACCAGATCGACTCCTCTGTTAAATCTGACTTACCGGATATATCAGATTCTCAAAGAATATCAAATACACCTAAAAATACATCACATCCCAGGGATGTACAATGGACATGCCGATCATCTGTCGAGGTTGAGACAAACTCCAGAATGGCATCTCCTTCCCAACAGTACTCAGAAAATATTCAAGAAATGGGGAATTCCCCTAATCGATCTATTTGCGTCCAGTCGCGCACATGTAGTAATCAATTATGTCTCCCTAGACATGAACGATCGTCAAACATTGTTTCACGACGCATTCTCACAGCTTTGGAATTATCCTCTGGCGTGGGTATTCCCCCCACCTTTTCTCATTCCCAGGGTATTAAGTCATTTGAACCAGTGCCAGGGGATTTACCTACTAGTGGTTCCCCGATGGGAACGAGTTTTCTGGAGAGCAGATGTGAAAGCACGAGCTTTAGCCCCTCCGTTTACACTTCTGAATCTAGAAGAAGCCCTAATAGACGTAACGACAGGCCTCCCACCTCCGAATGTGCACCATATGACACTGGAAGTGTGGAAATGTGGGGGTGGGTAAATAATTTAAAAGATTGGAGTAATGAACAAATCAGTCTTCTCCAAAAATCTTGGAGACCATCAACTCGAAAAATATATGATTGCGCCTGGAAAAAATGGTTAGTGTGGGCCAGAGACCAGGGAATTGACCCGTATAGCCCTAATGGCAATGACCTTGCTAAATACTTAGCTGAGTTACATTTGCAACATAAATTATCATACAACACTATTTTAGTACATAAATCTGCAATTTCCACTCTATGCAATGTAGAATGTTCAGGGACTTTGGGTTCACATCCTGTGGTTAAACAAGTTTTGAAATCTATATCATTACAAAAACCGTGCCATCAAAAACCACCAATTTGGAACATTGATGTTTTAGCCTCTTATATAGAAAATTATAACATAGATGTAACTAACATTTTTCAGACCCAACGTCATACCGCTGTCCTTTTGTTGTTATGTTCAGGCAGAAGGGTTCATGATTTAACCTTACTTAGCGTAGATCCAAATCATTGTAACCTCTTTGAAGATTCAGTTGTTTTTTGGCCAATATTCGGATCTAAGACAGATTCCGTAGATTATAGGCAATCAGGCTGGAGGTTAAGTACAAATCCAGGAAGTCGTAACCTGGATCCTGTATTTTGGATAAAACATACAATTGATTTACTGAACGACATTAGAAACTCCAGCAAATGTAATACATTGTTTGTAAATACTAAAGGCAAGCCAAAACCAGCTTCTCGAACTATCATAGGGGGTTGGGTTAAAACCATAATGAAAGATTCAGGCATAACAGCTACTCCAGGAAGCATACGATCAGCTGTAGCTTCGAAAAATTGGTTGGACAATTACCCGTTACAAGATGTATTGTCAAGAGGAAATTGGCGATCAAGTAACACTTTTTGTAAATTTTATAGACGAGAAGTTATGCCTGCATCAGTCACCCCTTCTGTAACTGCACTTTTTAGTGTAGCTGATTAGAAAATGTATTTAATATATACATAAGCAATGGATATATTGTTATTTGATTTATTGTTATAGATGGCTTTTTGCTTAATATAATTTCAAGTTGGTTATGAAATTATTATTTATTTTTTCATAATATAAATACCCATGTATCATTACATCAGAACGTTTTATTTTAGCCTCACTTGAAATGAATACTCATTTCCATACATAATCACATTAGGCGTCTTTTATTATTCACCACCACCAGGCGATAACAAACAGGTCTCAAATTAAATAAGCTTCGAATAACGGTCAAGTCAAATTAATAGCAGCGTTTTACCTACCAATAAAACGCTTATTAATTTACTTACCTTATTCGAAGCTTATGATGAAACTCTGCCTGGTATATTTTCGACTCAATGACTATTGAAATGGGGAACTGTCCAACAACGGACAATCCCCACTGCCAGGTGGTGGGGGTGGAAATAGGGGGCAATATGGGGTAGAAAGAAATAGAAATAAAAGGCGGGAAGGGAAATGCCTATCTCAAATTAAATAAGCTTCGAATAAGGTAAGTAAATTAATAAGCGTTTTATTGGTAGGTAAAACGCTGCTATTTATGTTGTAACCCTAGAAATACAATCTATAAATTTTATATGCTTGCAAATCACTTGGCCCGAAAGTTATTATTAAAATAATATACAATTCGTTATGTTACGGCTATTTATTTATATATAAGTAATGGTTATTCATCGTAACGTAGGTATTTTATTTTCTGTCCGCAATATGAAGTGTTTAATTATATATGTGTCACTGACTTTAGTTGCTACGGCGAGAAGTAAGATTTTCCTTTTAACCTCTGCAAATCAATGAAGCTTGATTATTATATAAATACCAATTTATTTTTGAAGTGAAAACTTCTTTAGCGGCGTTGTGCACTTTTTGTGATAGGTGAAAAATGTTCGCCACTTCTGCCGGCACCCCCGAAGTGCAACACGTTATTTTTAAATATAACGTTTTGTCATTAATATATGTCATAAGCATAATTTAAAAATTAATTATACATTTTTGTCGTTAGTTTCAGAGATTTTCAGGCAATTCCTAACTAAAACTAATTAAAAAATATATTACCCACAGTCTGTTAAGAAAGATAAGTGTATATGTTACTGTAAAAGCACGAACTACCGTAAATCCTAAGATATTCCAGTAAAACCTAAGATTTACCAACTCTTAATGGTAAAAGTCCGAACAATTTTGCGATTCGAACTTTTATCACCATTCACTTGGTAAATCTCGAGATTTACATCGAAGGCACGGTAAATGTTGAGAAAATAATTTTACTTTTGTTATTTTTTACTACCTATTTAAGAAGTATTTTAAAGGTTATAACTTACCTTTAAAATATATTACTTTTAAAAGTTAAAAACATTTAGAAATAAAAATAATTACCAAATGAAAATAATTTAAAATAAGTAAGGATTTGACTAATAACTTAGTTAATTTAACTCTCATAATTATGATACTTACATAAAAATATGTAAGGTTTTGACTGAAAAATAAATGATTAATAAGAATTAATCATTATTTATTCCCAAAACCAACATTTACCAGCCGTCAGTAGCAAAACCTAGCATATACTTAATTCCAATGGGAAAAGCCCAAAAAAATCGTCAAATGAGTGAGCGCTGTCTCCTTTATTGCTAACAATGGTTGTTTGTCAACCAATCTTGATCATTCTATTTCATTCTATTTGCAGTCGTAAAAAAATGTTGTGTGTAAAATTTTCAATCAAGTGTCAAGTGTCAATTTTCTTTTCATTCTCGACAGACTGTGAATTTGTAACATAATATTCCACATCAATGAATATTGATTCTAATTCAATATTTATTTTTATTTTATCAGGTTATTGGCCCGTGGAAGAGTGTAATTTAAACGGGGGCCATTGTATGAGTACTAGATATTCATACATGTGTGAAATCAAAAGCCAATTGCCTTGTAGTGATTATGGTGATTTTTGCTGTCTAAGAGAGGGTATGTATTATTGATTACTAGCTTATGTCCGAGGCTTCGCCCGCGTGAATTTCCCACGGGAACAGTTCATCATCATCATCATCATCATCATCATCTGCAGCTCTTCGTGACCCACTGCTGGGCATAGGCCTCCTTCCGTCTCAGCCATTAATCTCTGTCCTGGGTCATCATTATGCAGTTGTTGCCAGCAATTTCTTTCACATCATCGACCCATCTAGCTGCCGGATGTCCTACCATTACGTTTTCCATTTCTGGGTCACCACTCAGTTACACCTTTACTCTACCCTCCATCATTCCTTCAGTCTAGCCAGGTGCCCAGCCCAATTCACGGGAACAGTTATATTTCCAGAATGAAAGATACCCTATGTCCTTCTTCGTACTTCAAAATACATTGTAGGTAAAATTGCAGAACTCGAGCGTGAAGAGGTGACAAACAAAATTACTTTCTCATTTATAATATTAGTTGGGACTTGTGCGATTTTTGACAAAAGGTACAAACCTTTTGTAATATCAATCATGATATGAAATCAATTGCATTTGTTAGAACTGTACGTAATAATCTTTATTATACTGTGCTCGTCATCATCATATCGAGTGTGTTATTGCTAACACTGGTGTCAGATTTTATTCAAGTCGCCTGAAGGCATCTGACATGACTTTTACGACTTACCGCCATCTAGTGGCAGGTAGTCGCATACGCACTAAGCAACTAAACTGTCAACCAGTATGCAGGTTTCCTTACGATGTTTTCCTTCACCGGAAGCAAGTGGTGGTCTATGAAAAATCAAATTGGTATACAAACTCATAATGGCATGAGTAGGATACGAACTTGGGTCCTTTCGATCCACAGGCGGGTTAAAGGCACCACCATCACTTAAGTTTTCACATTATACTGTGCTAATATGGTACGTGGTGATCAAAGATTTATCTGTGGTGTCCTGAAGCCAAGGAATTCCTTATTAAGTAGGACGTCTCTGTTCAGGTCAAGGTTAACCATCACTCCAGTAAAGGGTTTACAGAATCTCTATCTCAGAGAATAAATTTTGACACACTGACGTCAAACAGTTTGCCAAACTTTAGCGGATTCGGTATACATTGCTGGTTTTCCATTGCGGTAATTAAAAGCGGTCGTACTAACCACGCAATGTTCACGCATTCGCGTGGGCATATGTCTGAGTTCGGCGACAGTATGTTGTTGGAATAATATTTATTTTATTTGTAACACTAGTTTCAAATTATACTCAAATCAAAAATCAAAATCAAATCATTTATTCAGAAATTAGACCTTCACAGGCACTTTTTCTCGTCAATCTTTAAATTTATAGTTATTTCTCACAAGCTAGAAACTACTGGCATTTCGGAACGACCACTGCTGAGAAGAAATGCCGAAAGAAACTCATTTGAACAGTGTTGGTCCCTATCATGCCAGATCGGCTTACCATTATTGTTTCTTACAATGTTTTTTTTCTTTCTAATAATATATAAAAGTACATAATGTACATAGTCAAAAGGTAAAACTCAAATCGTAGACATGACTAATCTACCTACCATACACATTAGTAAATTAAACAGTCAACCGGTGTTCATGTTTCTTCTTCATAGTCGTATTCCTCATGGCTGAGGGTCGTGGTCATTACATGGAATCAAACAAACACAACAACTTTCTTGGCATTAGTAATGGAGTGGTTTGCCATTGCCTTCTCCATTTCACACACAAGTTAATAATAATCAATCAGGTGTGCAGGTTTCCTCATGATGTTTTCCTTCACCGGTACATTGTTACATTAAATAATTTTGTTATATCGATTTCTAGAATTTAATTATGATTTTTTAAAATGAATAAATTATTTTTTTTAAATTAAATTTTCAGCACCAACAGAATGCACAAGAAACGGTGGCGGTTGTTTCATTCCATCCCCAGTGAATTTGGACAACTGTCAAATTAAAAGACCATATTCCTGTAGTAACATACAAGGAGAGCCAAGAACATTTTGCTGTTTGCAAATGGGGGTAATACCTCTAGGTGGCATGAAAACTTTTGTGTAATGGAATAATGACTTCGAATTGCTTCTAAACATGCGACAAGATAGCTAAGGTGAATTTCAAAATGGACGCGCTTTGTGAAATACCCATGGATTTAGTAAGTACTTCGTACAACATCATCTACTAATTCCATGAAAATACCCCCGAAATTAAAACCACTTGTTGTACCAATAGCTGTTAATTTGGCTTTTGCAAATTGTTTTTTTGTTTTTTTTTTTTCCTTTAAACACTTTTATAAGTTGTGATTTTGCCCATAAATATGTTGATTCTGTATACATATGTGACTGGAATACAATCTAGTACCTAATTTCTCTTTATGCCTATACATAAGACCTGTTTTGATTGTAATCTGTTTGTGTAACAAACGTGTGTGTAATGTATAAACTCGTTCAATCGTTTCGTTACTACAAAAGTGTGATTATATAGTTTTAATGTAGTTTTATATACTGAATACATAACTTCTTTAAGCAACTTTGATTCTATGCAAAATGATTTTAGCTGCAATAATTTGTACTTTAAATTCTATCATTCTGTGGTGATAACTTTGTATGGATTATAAACAAAATAGAATGTTCTTTTATTTCTATAGTTTATTTATATTTAACTACATCTCGTGTTTGTTAGCAGTTTGTACAGACGATAATGACTCATTTAAAATTGGCCATTATTACCATAGCATTAAGGTTTACGTAGTGTTACTTGATATGTAATTAGTCGTGTATACCACACAGTTCCACTAGTCAACTTTGACGTTAACTTTAATCTGTGCACAACAACGCACAAATCACCATTTTATCTAAAGCCCAATGTTAAATTAACGTCAAAGACGACTGGTGCAACTGAGGCTAAGAGTGGGTTTCATTAGTCAATTTTAACGTTAACTTTAACCCCATTGGCCCCATTTTCATTTCTACGCAGATTAAAGTTATCGTCAAAGTTAACTGGTGCAACTGAAGCTTAAACTGTATTCGAGTGGGTCATTAGTGCTAGATTTTCCCTTAAATAGAACTTGATTGGACACTACACTAAATTGCAGTAATTACATTCGTTAAATCTTAACCATTGCTTTATTTTATGCTGTTTTGTTCCTGTTTAAGAATAGATTCTAAAACAGGATAAACACGGACAGGATAAACTAGAGTTTATTTTATATAATCCTACCAATATTATAAATGCGAAAGTTTGTGAGGATGTGTCAATGTATGGATGTTTGTTACTCTTTCACGTAAAATCTACTCAACCGATTATTATGAAATTTGGTACACGGTTAAAATATAACCTGGAATAACACATAGGCTACTTGTAATCCCGAAACTCCCACGGGAGCGAAGCCCCGGGGCGCAGCTAGTTACTAATATATTTGGCAGCTCCAACCACGGCTAAAGTAGCGTGTGACTTTCTAGATCTCCAACTGTCATGACATGAAAGAAGGTCCATTCTGACATGAAAGAAGACCTTTTTAATCAAAAACATCTTTTCATTTCCCGTGAACTTTATCCAAGCTTGCTATCTTGTATTTTGGTGTCTATTTATTTATTTATTTTTATTTTTTTTATTCATAAGGCACACAAACAGACAAAAAAAGAACATAATTAAAATTCTAAGTATAAGAACTAACCTGTAATCCACTAGAGCATGCACAGTTGTACAGAGTATGAAGTGCTCTATCAAAATTTTATTAATCTAGAAATTATACATACATAGGTATATAAAAATAACATACGTATTTAAATATATATATATTTACCTATTAAGTTCATCAAGTATGGATATAACAATACAAGTTGGAATTAAAAATGTCCAAGATCTCTCAATGTGTCTCAGTTCGTCGTAATCTCGACACATTCTAACGATCGGATTGAAGAAGGAAGTGTTGTTTTTATAAACATTTAAACGGAAAAGGCGCGGACGTAGACGAGTTCAATCATTAAAATTGATTAAATTCAACAGCCCAGGACAAACGATGGACGAGTGAATTAATTTGTGAAGGTAAACTAATTCTGACAATTGCCTTTGTAACACCGAAGTAACTCACTCTATCATCATACGGTGTATTCGGTAGTGTTCGGATTGAACCATATTTAAAACACAAGCGTTGGAAGAAACGTCTTTAGATCATAATTCTACATCATTTTATAATTTTTAACATTCCAAAGTAGAAAATTATGGCATTTTATAATAAAATGAAACAGAATTTTGGCAGAGTATTGTATTATTTGCGTAAAAAATAATTGTTACAATATTATGGATAAGATATTATTATCTGTTTATGATACCACTATCGCCATCTATGAGTGAGAAGTCGGCAACTTTTTCATAGATCATCAGTTGTACGCGCCCCACCACTGGTAGATCTCTCTAGAAAAACTGTCTCGTCCACGCGCGCTTGAGATAGCACAAATTTAATATAATTATTCTGTTTTACTGTAAATCTTTCCAATAAACGTATTTTAATCGTCTAATAAAAGGAAATTATTGAAGAGCACCCCGAATACTGCACATTATCTAAAAATAATTGTTATGTAGAAATATGACATTAACAACAATCATACTTAGTTATGTAACTATGTACAAGAAGGATTTGAACAAAGTATCCGCTAGCCAATCTTAATTCGGCCATAATCTCGGTTACAAACTTTTTTTTATTTTCACCTTTCCTTATGATTGCTTGTCTGTCTGTAATCAAATCTTGCAAGTTAGATTTCTCAAAATCTAACATGCAAGATTTGATTAGCCCCAGGTTAAATGTCAACTCTGTAGGACAACAGTTAGCAGTACTCCTATTTCCAGTTGTCCGACATAGTTGACAAACATAGTTGATCTGATAGTGCACCCAGGATAGGCTCCCAACGACGGATTTACTCAACGGTTTAGAGCATGAATATGGATTTTGTCAACCGTCAAATGCCACAAGATCTCCCTGACGTTTTAACAGTTGCTTCCTTAACAGTAAACCGTCATTGTCCAGTTTAGGCTACAACTTTTAATTACTGTATTTCCTTATTTACATCATAAATCCAATATACATTCTCCGGAGTCCATTTAACGAATTCTTCGTCAGGAAACCACAGCTGTACTTCTTTTTGAGCAGCTTCAACGCTATCGGATCCATGAATCACATTCCTGGCTACATCAACAGATAGATCTCCTCTTACTGTGCCTGGTGCAGCATCGCCGGGATCTGTTGCACCGATCATGGCACGACATTTTTCGACTATACCTTTACCTTCCCATACCATTGGCACTATAGGTCCTGAAGACATGTATTTGATGAGTTCTTTAAAGAATGGCTTGTCTATTAGTTTTATGTAGTGATCCAGAAGGTGTTGTTTTTTTGGATAAATGAATTTCATTGCGATAAGTTTGAAGCCTTTGTCTTCAAATCTTTTTATGATTGATCCGATGAGACCGCGTTGAACTCCGTCCGGTTTTATCATGATGAAAGTTCTTTCCTGTTTCTTATGAAACGCTGTCGATGTAATGTATATTTATATATATATATAAAATTAGCTCAAAATTCATTGCAACGCAGTTCACAGTAACAAAGAATGAATGGTCTTCTTAAGTCGTTTGTTATATAATTTTAAATTTAGAAACTAATTTATATATAATTTTAAAAAATCTTACCATTTACAATGAATAATAATGTGGGTACAATAAATGAAAATATTATTTTACACCTCATGTTCACTTGTGTAAAGATTAAAGTAACTAACTAAAATTACATTAGGATTTTCATACTGTGATTAATTATCTTTATTACCCATAATATAAATGGGTGTGTAACATTAATGTCCGAGACAAATTTAAATGCGTATAAAAAGTATAAAATTATGTAACTTGAAATATTATTGTACCTACTACTGACCGCGGCTTCGCCCACGGTTTAAAGAATATTTATTATTTTCATTTTTACTAATACTAACACTGGTGTAAGATTATATTCAAGTCACCTAAAGGCATCTGACATGACTTTTAAGACTACCTTGTCTTATGTCCTATGACGCGAAACACCAACCTTATCCGCCATAAGTTACACGTTTTAACTAGAGTATGTGAAGTTTGATCTGGTAAAGTTAGGGCGCATATATCAAGAATCTACATATATGAAAATATTTGTGGTGGGATAAATATATATATATACTCGTATGTCCTATGTATTGTCCTATGTATAATCCTATTATTTTATTTGTACTCATTAGTAGATTTTGCCTTGTTATAATGTATACATAAATTGTACGCAAAAAATAAATTTCCCGAAATGAAATTTATTATCTAAGATAAGAGGATTTACGGCACACTTGACAATTAAAAATATAACATAACAAAGAAAAATTTCATAGAATTCGCAAATTAGACTCGTGAATTTGATACTTGAGACAGATTATATCATCTACTTCAAATGTTTTTTGGCATTTAATTTAAGTACAAAACATACTGATATAAATAAATATATATGAACAAACGACGCAAATGGAATTAGTCCCAAAATAAGTTCCAGACTTGTTTTATGTAATACTTTCTCTGTCTAATCTATAAGCGTTTTCCCGGTATCTTCCTCAGCCGTTTAGAATTGGAGCCCAGGATCCGCTTTTCAACTTTTTCGTCTCCATTTGCATGGTCGTCGGCATCACTAGTTGTCAGGATACTAGCTCAATAGAATGCTCAGGATTCGATATAACTTTATGATTAAAAAAATTGTAGATTATACATTTATATTTATCTAGTAGAGTATATACATAACTCCTGTCTCTCGATGGACAGTCACGTCTAGAGTGAAACCTCTATTTACGATCGAGGTACATACTCCATTTTTAGGGTTCCGTACTAAACTCCAGTGGTAAAGTTACAGCCCTCCCTGTAACTTCTAAAGTAAGAGAATGATGATCTCGTAAGTAGTTTTTCTTATATGTGTCATAAATCGTAAACCGCAATTTACCTTTCAATCAACAATCAACGCAAATATAAAAATATACAAAATCGATCAACAAGAACTTTTATGTTAGAAGCAAGCATGCTTCTAAGGAACCCTTTGTGGGCGAGTCCGACTCGCACTTGGCCGGTTTTTTATAGTTAAACTAGCTTCATCGCGAGTTTAATTCGTGCGTCCGCTGACAACATATTATTGCCAATATCAGTAGGTTCTAAATATGGAAGATTTTAAGTTAGACCATCAACATAAATACATATAATAAAATTGAAGAAACGCCAAATTTATACATTGGATATTTTTTAATTCTTCATGGAATATACTTAGTTACTGATATAGATGACGAAAATATAGTTTTGGAAGTTTTTCGTCTGTCTGTCTATCTGTCTGAACGCGCATCTCTCAAAATCTACTGGACCGATTTGCTGGAAATTTGGTATGTAGGTACCTTATATACCGGGCTAACATCTTAGATAAATTTCATCCCGGTAAATGCTCAGGTTCCCGTAGGATAATTGAAAAACTAATTATGAATCAAAAATGCCTCGGAAATTGAACTAAAGATGAAAAAAAATGCGAATTAATCATCAGTATTTTTTTTATCGCGTACTCTGTAACCAGTGTTACAGAGTACGCGATAAAAAAAATACTGAGACTTTGCTATGAAATTCACGGGGGCAAAGCCGCGGGCAAAAGCTAGTTCACTAATACCACAGCAAAAACCGCATTGAATTCCAATCAAATTCAAATTCAAATCAAAATCAAATCAAATACAGAAATTAGACCTTCACAGGCTTTTTATATTTATAGTTATTTCTCACAAGCTACAAACTACTGGCATTTCGGAACGACCACTGCTGAGAAGAAATGCCGAAAGAAACTCATTTGAAGAGTGTTGGTCCCTATCATGCCAGAAGGGCTTAGGCCTACCATTATTGTTTCTTACAATGTTTTTTTCTAATAATAATGTACATAGTCAAAAGGTATTTAAAACAGGTTATGATTGTGATCCGAGTGCTGATTATAATATATATATATATTATATATATATCTATGTGAAACACAATTAACTTACATAAAAATATATGAGAAACGAGGTGACCAGTTCCCCTGTACTATTTTAGTTTTCCGCGATCAAACATGGGTCATGTTAGTTTGCGTACTTACAATTTTATATACGTATAGATAGATAGATATAAAATATAGATAATATTTTGACTGCCAAAACTTTAGCACTACACGAGTGATATTTTCGTAAGACTTCTAAAGACGTTGAAGGTAATCATAATAATAATTATTTGTTTTGCTCCATATTCGTACCACTTTGATAAACATTCCAGGCCATATTTCTGTAAATACAACTTCAGCGGAAACATAGAAAACCTTGCTTTTGCTTTCAGCATAAATATGAAGAGATACGCGTATTCTTGAAAAGATTTTGTATGAAATTAAAATTGGCTTTTTTTTTCCGCGTATTCTTTTAGATATAAATATTTTAAACAAGCTCTTTTATCCTCACACTAACAGCCCGTCCCGTCTTCGCTCGAGTAAAACCACGGGTAAAACCATAATAAACCTTTCTCAGAAATCACCCTATATAGATAAATCAGATTTAATTCAAAATAATTAATGTTCAGAATTCGAACCATCAACCAACATGGTAACAACGCGAATTCAATGGTGTTTAACGCTGAGCTGTCTACTCACATCTTTAGTTGATGAAATGTTGAATGGGATTATTCGTTATTTCTTTTCACCCTCATTTAACTACCCTAAAGGTCGAATTTTAAGAAATCCTGATACATGGGTTTCATTATTTTTGTTAATTATCATTTATGCCAAGTTTCAAGTAGATCAGTAAAATCGTTATTTTTCATACAAACTTTACCCCCAATTTTTACCTCTTTAGGGGTAGAATTTTGAAAATTTCTTTCTTATTTGAGCACTACGTAATAACCTAAAGCTACTGCCCAAATTTCGCGTTTATCGCTTCTATGGTATAGGCTAGGTATTGATTAGTAAAAAACGCTTGTTCTTTTATATACTTAATATATATGTACATTTCATTCGACCACGACGCCCTTAAGTCTAGAATTTGGGTAAAATTAAACCTTAAAATGTTGAAATTTCGGTTGTGCTTTTCCTACCGGCCACCTGCGTATAACTTCAATCCACCTTGGAAATGCTATTGCTACCTATCAACTACCAAATAATAGTTAGCAATAATATTTCTATTTGTCATATCTCGAGTTCTATGCAACATATCTTGATTGAGCCTATATACTTTTAAGTTACACTATCCGCTATACAACTGTGATAATACTATCTGTATGTTTGTTCGCGCATCACGTATAAACTATTATATGGATTTTGATACGGTTTTAAAAGTTAGATAGCGGAAATTTAATAAAGGTTTCATCGCGATACGTTTGTTAGAATCCGAGATATTGACAATAATACGTTATGAGCGGACGAAGCCACAAGTTACGCAGGAGATGCCGCTGACAAAAACTAGTAAAGAAATAAAAATAAATATCATTTTAAGTAGGTACATTTCGTCTCACTTAATAGATTTGATTGTAACACGCCAAGATCTTAATACTTGCTACATTATTTTATGCAAATCGTTTTCCTAGTGTACAAGTTCCCGAATTAAGTTTGTATACGTGAATGCACTATTACAAAGGGAATAACAAATCATCGCAACACGTCCCCAGTCATAAATAAATTACGTTTCTATTATGTGCATTCCTTAATATACATTATATATCCTTAATATATACATAAATTATAAATAAGTAGATGTTGCCCGGGACTTCACTCCCGTGAGAATTTTGAGATAAAATATAGCCTATAGCAATCTTTGATAATTTAATTTCTAATGGTGAAAGAATTTTTGAAATCTGTTCGGTAGTTTCGGAGATTACCCGCCACAAACATACGTACTCACAAAGTCACAAACTCATAACTCTTTATAATAATGGTACCTATAGACTAGCCTATTCTCGCGTGAATTTTCCACGGGAACTTTTATTTTTCCGGGATGATATGCACCCTATGTCTAAAGATTGGTTTAGTATATAGAGCGTGAAGAAGAAACAAACCATTTCATATCAACTTTCGCATTTATAATATTAGTTGGGACTGGCTGCACCCCGCCATGTTACACGCGATTGTTACGATACAATTATCATCCGCTGTAATAATCTTAACGTTCTTATATTTTTGATTGTATGCAGTAGTATAGATCTACTTTTTAAAGGGCCATTGAATCAGACTTTTTGATCAAATCCTGCAGGAATCGCGCACATTCTCGGTAAAAAGTACCCTATATGTTAATCCAAGGTATCCAGACAATATATGAAACAAAATATCATAAAAATTAGCTCAGCCGTTTGAGCGTGAAGATGTAACAATTATACTCACTCAAACTTTCGCCTTTATAATGTTTGTGGTATAAAATAATAGAACGCAGAACAGCGGAAAATAATAGTGACTCCCGCTCTTGTTGTTATTGTTTGTACATACAATTGTTTGTATATAAATCTGGTTCACGTCTATTAGTTTTCAATAATTTGTATTAGTGTTCAAAAACTGCTACCTTTTGATCACAGGCCACAATACCGTTGGCCGCACAGCGTCACAGTCCCGGATGCAACCAGAAAGACTATGATGAAAAAGTGAGATTATGAAATAGTGGAAATCCATGACGCAGAACCTAATGACGCAGAGTGACAATTAAGTCTGCATGTTAAAAATATGCACAAATGGTTGCACATTACGTCACGCCCATAAAACTACCTCTGTTTTACATACACGCCCGCTTTCTCCCAGCATCGCATCGAAACAATAGGGGCCATAATTAGTCAGTTTAAGCCCACATAATGTTCAAATAACGTGTACGCTTACCCTTAGTGGAACAAAAGGGAACAAAGCGTTGTTGTTAGGTACACTTTCGGGCAACGCAACGGATATCTAGATTATTTATTTAATTTAATTTTTGATGGACCCTTTGCAGGACACTTACACCTGAATACTTCATAACAACTAAACTTTTTTGTGTCCCGTTTAGTGTCCGTAAGGGTTAATAAATTCTGATTGCTTATGCCAGATATATGCTAAAAATGCATTTGTTTGGTTTTTTTATGATCAATAACCTAAACATTAGTATGACGACCTCGGTGGCGCAGTGGTAAAGTTCTTGCCACAGAACCGTGAACTTCGATCCCCGGTCGGGTCATGATGAAAAAGGATCTTTTTCTATATATATATATATATATATATATATATATATATATATATATATATATATATATATATATATATATATATATATATATATATATATGTATTTATTATAAAATATAGTATCGTTGAGTTAGTATCTCATAACTTCCTTGTCAATTGGAACCTCCTGGCCTTTCGCGTACAGACGGAAAGCGACCTGACGGCATCACTATAATACCGTGGCAGAGAGGGCGTTGCCTTTTATGGGACGCAACATGTGTAAGCACATATGCAGCGTCCTACCTTACTAATAGTAAGCGTTTGCCTGGGGCCGCTGCAAGGGTGGCAGCTGTTCTTAAAATGGCCAAGTTTTCTGTTTTATCCAATCAGTACGAGTTTGTTCCAGTTGCCGTGGAAACGGCTGGCCCATGGTGTTCGGAGGCGAAGCGCTTTGTTGGTGAGATAGGACGGCGTTTAAGGTGTCGTGGATATGACTACCGCTCCGGATGGTACTTGGTTCAAAGGCTATCAATTGCTATCCAACGAGGAAACGCAGCTAGCGTTATGGGTACTTTTGAACCGGGTACAATTCGGGGTGGCATTTTTGATTGGCATTGCAATTATTTATGTTTTATTTTGTTTTATTATTTGTATTTTAATAAAGGAATCTGAATTAAAAAATCTCATAACACAAGTCTCGAACTTACTTTGGGGCTATCTCTATATTTATTTATTTATAGATTGACCTGGGTCTTGAATGTTTACCTATATATGTATTTGTCAAACAGTATCGTTGAATAAGTATCCACACAAGTCTCGAACTTACTTTGGGTCTACCTCAATCTGTGTAATTTGTCCATACGTAAATTTATATATATTACTTTGATATAATGATACAAATTAAAAAATACAAATACGTTGTGGTCAATTTCGTGCTCGCCAGTGTAGTGCGTAAGGAAATTGCGACATAGCTGCGTTCACCGCGAACCGAACCGCACAAAGCGTTTGCCGGGAAGTGTATTTGTTACGGGGAGATGTCGAATTCGCATTTTGAATAAATATCCAATAAATTAGAACAGCGACCAATATTCTTATATTGTTTTTAATTTAATTTTTCATTTCACTATCATTATCACAAACAAGTCACCAATCGAATATTTGTATTTGGAATGATTTGGAAAACAATTTTCAACTGATTATCAGGTATTATTATTCAAGTTTTAAAAAAGACGGATACGATTAAACATTTAAATATTTGCAAGCAAACGCTAATTAAATAAAATACAAAACTGTAGCTTATGTAAGTGTACTGTAATGTGTACATACAAATGATGATTATGGTTGAGATGTTTTGTGGTTATTTACAATTACAATGCATACCTATTTGACCGGGCGAACGAAGCGAGCGAAGTCTACAAATAAACTTGGGGCAAGAATACATTTTTTGTATGTATGTTTGTAATGCGATAACTTTTGAACTGTATATCTAATTTTGATGAAATTTAAATAATCACAATTTTGTCAAAAAATATTGTGTTCGCGAGGTCAAGTTCGCGGCGATTAACTAGTTCAATTAAATTGATTTTGTATGCTCAATCGCGGGGTATAGTGTACATAAAAATTACTAAAGTAGATTAACTAAAATGGATATATTTAAAAATGACTAAGCGTACACTTTAGCTATAACACAACAGTAATTAAGGTTACTCACCTCCGTGTAATTTATTCGATCGCTCGTCGTCGGCTAAAATATCGTCAATATACGGGAAAGTGAGGCGTAACTACTGGTTAATAACCTCAATACTGGCTGATAAAGTATTATTAAGTTATTTTGTCAACCACATTACATTGTATTATACCAAAAATAAGGTAATCGCTAACATTTTACATTAGTTTTGCACGTCCCGTTTGTATGTAATCTTGAATGTTGTTGTTCTAAAGAATTGAAAGTTTCAGGTTCCATGACAGTGCATTGACATGATCCGCGTGATCAGATGTTATACCCAGCATCGGCTTCCAATGAAAGAACTCCTAAGCCACAGTAAGATAAAGATTAATAACAAAGTGTTATATTTATTCACACAATGTAGTCAGTCAGTCAATTTGATCAAATCGAAAACGTTGGCCACCAAAATCCATTTAGCAATCTGTGACCACATTGTGTTATAGAAAACCATAATACTTTCTACTAAAATTCTTTATATAACGTGGCATAATACGTTAAAAAGGTTTTTCTCATTTTTCGCGAAGAAATGAAAGAAATGGATAAATATGTGCGCTGGTGTACAAAGCGCCTTAAGTCTATGCACCAGGATGTGAGACCAAATTATATCAATAGAAATAAATTAATAAAATTATATTAATAAGTTATTTATTGATATAAATAAAACATAAAAAATTAATAACTCTTATTTATATAAACATAATAACTAATATTCATTCAAATGTAGTAGACAACACTCAGTCCCCTGCACGCAGTCGGGCGTGGTGACATGGTTGTTGGAACAATCCATCTTGGCTGTGATCTGAATGCAGACTCCACCTCGCTCTTCACAGGTCACTTCTGGGGGAGCTGGCGGCCCTGGATTTGATCACAAAAGTGGGGTTATTCACTTGTTGGGCCAGCGATGCAAACATATCGACTTCATCACGCATTGGGTCATGTTTGACCCCAAAAAAATCAAGTTTTACGAACATTGTGAGGTTTTCCGTTCATGTTGCCAATCGATTCATTCGATGGAATGCATCAAAATGCACTTAAAGTTAAGTAACTGAAGGGGCATTTTGTTTTGAATAACACCAATTTAAAGAAGTCAATTGAAGTATACCTTGAGCTATGTAACTAAAGGTGCATTATAATGTACTCAATCTGTGTGATTTGTCCTAATATATTTATTTATTTATTAATTATTTATGTATTCCTTGGAATCGGTGCGATTCAAAATGTTGCGCTCATCGGAGTACATAATAGGTATATGCCACAGGCTTTCATATATAGTACATGCCCATTTATTGAATTAAATGATTAAAAATGTATTATATATAATATACCTACATAAATACCACGTTAAGCCTGGTGCAAGTAACATTATATGTCGTCAAACTTGTAATTACTGTACGCAAAAATTTTTAACGTCATACTAACATTACGATTTTGTAGACAATATAAAAATCTATAACTACACACAATATTTACCTCTTAGATCACCGATAGATGTATTAATGCTTCTGCCCGTTGCTGTAATAAAACATGAATTATTAAATAATTAATGTAATTTTATTGTTACATGATAATAGCATTTTTGTATCCCGTATGAATTGTGGGATAACATGCATCCTTCATGCAATTCCAGGCTACATTATATCAGTGATTAAGTGATATACATCCGAAAAGACATCCGAACATTTGTATATTATTGGAATAAATTATATGGTTATTAACAAAAAATCATTGAGGTATATATCAATGTTAATACTTACGTTCTGAAATTACCAATGCGGCAAGCACAACAATGAGGAAAAAATATTTACACAGCATTTTAAAAACCTTTTAATTTTTAAAGAACTCTTAAAGGTCAGTAACCAATGAGTAATATTTCTTAACTGATCGTGGTAGGCATTGCATTGTCGTATTTATATATTCAGGGGCGCTTCATATGTATGTTAATATATATATATTCCTTTCATCAGCACTTGATCACTATCATAATATGTTTCAGTATACCTTTTAACCATGTACTTTATTGTGTACTTACATTGTCATATTACTGATAAAATATATACATAAATTTATATTTAAAAATGGTAAGCCCTTCTGTCATAATAGGGACCAACACTGTTTGAATGACTTTCTTTCGGCATTTCTTCTCAGCAGTGGTCGTTCCGAAATGCTAGTAGTTTGTAGCTTTGGTAAACATCATTTAATTTAGAATATGACGTGAAAAAGTGCCTGTGAAGGCCTAATTTCTGAATAAATGATTTGATTTCATTTGATTTGATATAGACTTCGCAAGCTTATAGAGATAGCTGATAGAAAAACTATATTATGTTTATCAATAAATATCAAAAACATTATAACGTCCGAAATTTAAATTTTTAGACATTTTTATGTACAGTAGCGCCATCTACTTTATACAACGCCATTGACAATTAGACTTTGTGATAAAATCCTTCGGGAATCGTGTGCTTATATAACAAATAGTAGGTACCCTATGTGTTAATTCATGGTAACAGCAAATTCGATATCAAATTTCATGCCCAGCTAACAACAAACTTTTGTCTTTATAATATGTATGGGATAAAAAACTGCAGCTTATTTGCAGAGAAATGTTTATGCAATACAACTGTAGGTTTATTTGGATAATCTACAACTTAAATATTTCAGAATGGATATAAAATTTTATATTTTATATCCATTCTGAAATACGACTATTATATTTACAATGAACTTTGGTTGGGATTATGTTTAGAATGTAAGAATATCCGTTGAAAATTAACAAGAGTTTGTGGGGGAATTTCTGGAAAACCCCATTTTGGTTTACCCATTCAAAAGATAGATATATAGCTACAACTTGTCCCACTGCTGGGCAAAAGCCTCTGCATTCTTTTTTTATGTATGTCTGTCACCTTTTCCATCGATCTCCTGTCGAAATCTTCAAGTTCTTTATATTTTATTAGTTGTTGCCCAAGGCTTCGCTCCCGTGGGAATTTTGAGATAAAATATAGCCTATACTTAATCTTGGATAATGTACTTTTCGGCTGGTGAAATAATTTATGAAATCGGTTCAGTAGTTTCGGAGATTACCCGCCTCAAACATACGAACTCACAAACGATTACCTCTTCATCATAATAGTATAGATTGAAAATTAACGTTACTTCTTAATTATAATAAGTAGAACACCTATATTCTTAAGTCGGTAAAATATTAAATTCCAATGACTAGGTGATATAGCCGTTAAAACCAATGAGTCACACATCTCGTATATCTTACGTAAACTTGAGACAAACATAGCCTTGACATAAAATCATATACTGCAGTTAGAGTTACGTATTACGTCACTTATCGTTCAATCTTCCAAAATAAATAAAATACAGTAAACAAAGCAAAGCAAGCAAATAGGCATGCGACCCACCTTATGGTAAGGGGACACCGCAGCCTATTGATGCCTGAAATACCAGGGGTGTCACACGCGATCATAGGGAATCGCACAGATTGAGTTAGCCCCAAAATAAGTTGATGATCATAGGGAATCGCACAGATTGAGTTAGCCCCAAAATAAGTTGATGATCATAGGGAATCGCATAGATTGAGCTAGCCCCAAAATAAGTTGATGATCATAGGGAATCGCACAGATTGAGTTAGCCCCAAAATAAGTTGATGATCATAGGGAATCGCACTGATTGAGTTAGCCCCAAAATAAGTTGATATTCATAGGGAATCGCACAGATTGAGTTAGCCCCAAAATAAGTTGATGATCATAGGGAATCGCACAGATTGAGTTAGTCCCAAAGTAAGTTCGAGCACGTTGATGTTAATCAACAATACAAACATATACAGATAAATATCCAAGACTCAGGTCAGTCTGAAAAAGATCATTTTCCATCTTGACCTGACCGGGGGTCGAACCCGGGACCTCCAGTGTAGCAGTCAGGTTTGATGTCCATTTAGGCCATGGACATCGATACTTTGATCTTGCCTACATAATGGCTTGGGACGTACCTAGTTATATTATCGAAAATGTACCTAATGTATCTAGGCTTACCACTATGAATAGTCATTAAAATTATTGAAGCGATGGTGGTGTAATGGTTTAGACGTCCGTCTGTGGATCGAATGGTCTCAGGTTCGTATCCTACTCGTGCCATATGAGTTTGTATACCAATTTGACTCATATATAGTAGTTTTCATTGACCACCTCTTGCTTCCGGTGAAGGAAAACTTCGTGTGGAAACGTGCACACTGGTAGACAGTTTAATTCCCTAGTGTGTATGCGACTGCCTGCCACTAGATGGCGGTGAGTTGTCGTAAAAGTCATGTCAGATGCGTTTAGGCGACTTGAATAAAATCTGACACCGGTGTTAGCGATAACACACTCTATAGGATGATGCTTATAATTACAGTATTCAACAAATAGAATTAACATTTAAATAGTATTAAATATATCATCATTAATATAGACGGCTGCGAATCCCAACTGAAGACATTACGTATCTTTTAACAAAATAAGGAGGTCGCAGAAGATTATGAAATATTAATTGTCACCACTTCTCTGTGGTTATTTTAACGTATTTTTTTTTTGTATGTAAATCAAATGTAAATCTTTATGATTTATAACAAAGTAGCTACCCGCTGTCTGTTTATCCCTATGCTTAGATTTTTAAAACTACGCAAGGGATTTTTATGCAGTTTTTTTTAAATAAACAGAGTGATTCAAGAGGAAGAATTTTATGAACTTGACATGCACCCGTACGAAGTAGGGGCGGGTCGCTAGTGCTTATGTCAAACGTATTTATGTGAGTATTATATAGTAATCTATATCCTAGTTATATTATAAATGCTAAAGTTTGTGTGTACGTGTTAGTCTGTGTGTATAGTTAAATTTTTACGCAAAATCGACGACGATTTTTATGAAATTTGATACACTGGTATAAGTATATAACCTGTAATAACACATAGGGTGCGTGTGAAATTTCCACAGGGGCGCATCTAGTTACTTATATTTACAAATAAAAAACAAAACAAAATTGCCCCAGAATTGTGTTTAATCATGAAGTGAAAATTACAGTGATATTGAGTTTAAATTTTTCGCCTCATCTGTAACCTATATAGTTTGATAATTGTCGTCTGTTTACACTACTCTCACTGTTGTTAGCATACGTGATTAATAGCTCTCACTATAAATAAATTAGTCCTTATCAAGTGATCGCAGATGTGTTTGTTCTGTATTAGCATTAGGTCGGTCGGGTCTAATTTGATATCTAAATTTACATATACTTCTATGTAACGGCTACGTGCTTATGTCTCATCTATGTATGTATACTCAAAAAGTGACCGATGACAGAGTCTTACAGCGAATTGGCCAAGAACGCTCACTCGAGTCCGCTGTAAAACGTCGTAAAGTCTCGTTTTGGGTCATATTCTTAGCATCAGCAATACAACTTCTTACAACTAATAATGATGGATAAAGTTGCTGGGAAGAGAATGGTTGGAGGAAGGAAAAGATCTTGGCTGCGGAACATCCGAGAGTGGACCGGGATAGCGAGCGCACCTGAGCTGTTCCGACGAGCTAAGGACAAGAAGGACTTCATCATGCTAATCGCTGACCTTCACTAGTTGGAGAGGCACCCATAGAAGAAGAAGTACTAAAAAATATTTTTTATATGGTTAAAAAATAGAGGCAGAAAGATGAAAAGTGATCAAGAGGACAATGCTTCATGCAATTTGCTGACCAGATTCGCTTGACTCTGATGCACTGTATAGGAAGAGCTGATGATTCGGATGATACATATGGATATCAGACATATGGATCACGTTCCTTAATTATTAATGACTAGCTGATGCCCGCGACTCCGTTCGCGTGGCCGAATTTAACTGGACCATTATGACTCTTCTTCAGGTGTTCCAGATCTTCAATTTTATACCTCAACTAAAAATGCTCATCAGGCTGAACAACTTTTGTTAAGGCGTCGTTTCTATAGTTTATATGTACTATCGTAGTTCTCCATCTGGTGTTCCAGTTTTCAAAATCATTTGCACCCTGTATGTTGTCCAACTTAATAGCCATATAACAAAATAAGTTTAGTTCGAATCCGTCCAGTAGTTCTGGAGATTTGCATGAACAAACAGACAAACAGACAGATTTTTCTTTCAAATTCTTACTCTGTTACTATGACTCGGTCGCCTAATTTTGTTTTTGTGTAAATATATTCAATGTAATGGTTTTTTTTTCTACTGTTTCATTATATGTATGATGTATGTTTTTATATGTATCGATAATCTCAGATAAAATTTTGTTAATTTAGTTACTTTTATTTATTCGATTTTGTTTTGTGGGATGATAGCATGCTCTCCATTTAAATTTGCATACCCGTGGACGGTGAGACATGTAGGATTAAGTTTTTCTTTTAACACCTTATTGATATATAAATAATATATATATATATATATATATATATATATATATATATATATATATATATATATATATATATATATATAATAAAAAAAAATTAAACGCATGTTTTTCCAAATAAATCATCTTTATTTTTGTCTCAATTATGAGAATACGATGCAAAGAGGAGGAGAATGTAACTGTTAAATATATTATATAATAACAAAATATTATTTAGCTTTAGTATACTTATTATAACCACTAGCGACATTCTATACTGTATGCAAGGTAATGGTTGTATTACAATTATTATCTGTGCCTGTACCTCTGAATAAATTGTCAGTAGGTTGAAAGTCACTCTGCTTTGTCATTACTACAATAAGTACTTTATGGGTAAGTTGTACCATTCAAGTTTGACGTTGACTTTAACCTGAGCGCCGCCGACGACGATGTGTGAAAATGGCGTAATTTGCGTTTTTCTGCGCCGGTTAAAGTTACTATGCACTACAAGTATACTTTTAGTTAAGTAAGTAAGAAATTATGAAAAAAAAAATTGAGCATATGACCCCCGCCCTAACATAAGACTACTGCATATTCTCCCCATGTTTCGTTAGCGATTAATAGATATAAATCGTTCAATAAATTCATAACGCACTTATTATCAGAAGAAACCAAAAGCATTTTTCGTAGTCTTTGTAAAAAAATGAATTTTACACTGAGTATAATGCAGTAAGTTCTCAAAGACCAATATCATAATGTTTGTAAGTAAGGGTACAAATTGAGTGGCTTGAAACGTGTGACGGACTATCGCGGAAGCAAGAAGAAAAAAGGATAAGGCAAAAAAAAAATATTTTCCTTGTTAATCTGTAGTATTCTTTATGGCTGAACTTTACCAATAGATGTAAATTTTTGATACGATCGATTTTGAGCGAACCAATAATGTGTGTATTGTACCTTAAGCGTGTAGTTTTCGCCTAAAAATAGTTCCAATCGCGTGTGAAGTTCTCTCAACAAAGTACGTAATATTCACTCATTCGCTTTGTCATTATCTAAGTTCGGCGATAGTAGCCAGTATTATTATTATGAATTTCTTTGTACTATCAATAATTTTCTCCTTTTCGGTATTCCTTGTGTCTCGTTAGTTGAAGTGAGTTTCTATGTCGGGATCATCTTACGACATATGCCGAGACCGGGGTATTTTTAAGGCGTTTGCCGGCAATTCGTTTTGAGTGGAGTGAAAAAATATGACAAGGTGGTGTCGTAACAAATTTATGAGACAAGGAAGCTGTTTTAGAGGACGCCATGTTTTGTGAAGAGGTTTAGATATATGAAGGAAAGACAAAGAAAAACAATGTTTTTAGTAGAGAGGATGGAAATCATGATTACCCACTAGTGGGTAATGGAAAGTTTACTAGCTAAACGTATCGTAAGTGAAGTTTTAATATTAAACTTCACGTACATATTAGGATGATTTACGTCATTCAAATTTGGACGTTGACTTTAACACAAAGATGGCGTATTTGCGATTGCTATCCTCGCTGGTTAAAGTTAAAAGTTGACAGGTGCAACCCACTTTTAAAATGAAAAAAGCGAAGTCTATTTTTAAATGTAATTAAAATTTTAAACGAAATATTTCAAAATGAATTTCATCTATCGAAGTGCGGAATTTACAAGTGAACAGATAAATTTGCATTTTCGATTGGTTCCGCCAATTAGTCGATGGAATATACATTTTTCGTATCGATGGTTCAGTAGCTATTTCTGATATAGCAGGAGAATGGTAGTTATTATTTTAGAAAACACGGACTTTTGTTTAATTATAACCAAAAGCAGGTGACAGCATGCGGCTCACAAAATTAAAATAAACATTATTTATTCAACTTATGGAGGATGATATACATCACTTATTGACGTCAAAATTTGTTTAAAATTAATTAACCGTGAACTTCCGAAACGTATGTAAGGAAGAAGTAGCGGGCAACAAACTTCAGCGAAGCCTTTTCTCAAGACGTAAAAAAATGTGATCATTTTGACGCATCGGCGACAATCACACCGCAATGTGATTGATTCGCTGCATCTCACTTCGAATCGACTCGATGGTGAGAAGTGAAATGGAAACCAGCTTTTCCGGTTACTTCCTCAGTCGTTCAACGTTAGAACCAAAGGTCGGCTTTACTTCGATCGTTATTGACAAGCAAATAAGATATAGCAATAACAAAGGTTACCCAAAAGACAGCCGACACCGAACGTTTAAGTTTCAACATAGGAATAATAGCAACTTATACGAGAGAATGCCAAGTTTTGCAAAGTGTTACACTATATTGTAACTTGGGGACTGTTCCAACTAACCCAATGGGGAAGTTAACTATTTATGGTTTTAATAACGCAGTAAATAATTAATATTTTCGTTGAATAGTTTTGTTGCAATTCATGAAAAGCTACTTATTATTTGAGTAGCTTTTGCCCGCGGCTTCGCCCGCGTGAAAATACCACGGGCTCATTATTTTTTTCGGAATGAAAGGTACCCTACGTCTTACTACGTAATTCATTTGCATACATGTGGTATGCATAATTTCAAGAAGATTGGTTAAGTACATAAGGCGTAAAGAGGCAAAAAACAAACTTTGTTCATCTGTTTGTTTGTAAACTTTTTAGTGCACAAAGAAAACCACATCATCAACAAAAAGAAAATAATAATCAGAAGAAAACTCATACAAAGAAAAAAGGAACTTGTCCCAGTAAGGCTTTATTCAAGCTTGTACAAAATGGTGGAAAATAAAGTTTATTATCTGTCACATCTAACAAAATTTTTATTTATTTTCCCGATTTCCAAAAATTTGCAAAGTTGGTAAGTAATTACACACATTTCCAAATTATTTTATACTTAGTACTGGAAGTTTATATTTAAAACCAGCAGAATTTTCTGCCAGGACATTGTGCTAGTATAAATTGTACACCTTTCTCAGGAATCTCACTATCAATTAAAACAACCCGCATCAAAATACGTTACGTAGTTTTATAATAAGCATACATTGAGACAGATAGCGGGAAGCGACTTTATTTGATACAACTATGTAGTGATAGTGAAAACAATCGACTATTCTGTAATAAGTGATTACAAATAGAGGTAGTAATATCCTTAATGTTCTTTAATCAGAGCGTAGCAGGTGGCGAATGAAGTGGGTTGAGACTAAGCTTGTATATTTAGTCCGCCGCTGTCTCTCTGTCGCGTGTCCAAAAATATTAGCGCTACTCATGCTATCACAAGATCAGCGATTTCTATATCCTGTAAGATTTTTGGGATAAACAGTATCGCAATTATTAATCCACATTGAAATTTTACCCTTGTATATCAAGTTTTATCAAAATTTCAGACTTTGTTTCATGTATATATATCACACAGATTGAGTTAGCCCCAAAATTAGTTAAACACTTGTGTTACGGAATTCACTAACTCAATATTACCTACTATATTTTAATAACATTCAGTCCTGTACTTAAGTGAATGTGAAAAATATCATTTTACATTTTGGCTTAATCGGGGCTCGAACCCGGGACCTTCGATGTTACCGTTTGGCACGATGACCACTTATCCTTATGCATATAGTGTACACTTTTGCGTTTTCGAAAAAAAAATGTAAGTATTTCGTTGAAATGTTAAATATAGGTCGTCCACAACGGCTGTTGAAATCTCAAAAAAAAAAAAGAAAAGAAATTCCATATTTAAATTGAAAAATCAAAAATGGCGAGCGAATCCCGATCGCTGATACAAATATTAGACGAAATGCTTTGAATTGAAATCCAATCCGCCTTGTTCATCACTGAAACGGGACCTTAATAAAAACATTAGCTATCTCGCTCGAACACAACTATGACAACGACCCCTGTCATCAATCACAGTGCAGGTGATACAGGCTGCGGGCCATTACTCACATAGATAAGGGATTATAATACCTACGAGTTATGATTATAACATATCTATCCATACTAATTTGTGTGACGTTCTACGTGTAAATGTACTTTCTGGTCGGTGTTGCCAAACGTCCCGATTTTCGTCTCCAGAATTTATTGTCGCGCGCGGGACAGCTGTGTCCCGCTTTTTTTTAATTTACCTGCTGCTATATATTTATAGGTTTAAATTGAGAGAAATTAAGCATAAAGTGTTTATATATTTAAATGTTTTATAACACAAAACCAACTGAAAACTCGAGGATTTTGATTCAACTGCAAGTATTTCTGATGGGTTGTAAATAAATTAAAAATATGTTATTCTATTTTCAATCGCTAATTATATTATTAAAATTAATATATTTATATATATATATATTGCTATATTACCTACTCCAAGTAGAGTGGGCTTAGTAGACGGATGTAATTCCACATCAATGAAGAAAATTTGCACGTTTAATGTTTGGATAAGCGGTTCAAAAAAACAATAATTTAGACGCTAATTTTATTTTATTCGAGATACCGTTGAATGAATACATACAGGACACATAAGTCGTTTTAATGGAGATAACAAGAAACTTGAAAAAAAAAAACGTAAAATAAATGTATATAGCAACATATTGACCCTTACAATACTAGTTTCAGAATCTCTAGAGATATTACAAGAATAGAGTAGACATATTAAGGTGAAAAAAAGGAAGTTTGTATATCTTTCTGTATGTATTGCTATTATAGCTAAATGACTGACGGATGAACCGATTCAATAAATATACGTTTTACATTCTCAGAAAATTTACTGTTCACACGGGTGCAGCTGCGGGTAGAAGTTAATCCCAAATAATAGATTTGTTGTTTAACTCTTCACGCTTAACGTAATCAAAGAATATTCTTGAAATCTAGCCTACGAGTACATATAGTATGAAGTACGGAGATTGACATTAGGAAAAAAATAACTAATCGCGAAGGATATTCACGCGGGCGGAGTTGCGGGCACAGGCTAGTGTTTAATAAAAAGGCTTGGTTTATCTATTTTGTGATATATATGTTTATTTACACAGTTGCTTTGAGAACTTTATGTTCAAGTGATTCTTATCGTGAAAATTGTAATGTTACAATAAAATATTATAGTACCGATAGTGTAAGTCTATATCAAAAAAAATATTACAATTCCAACAATATTTTATTCATTCGTTCGTTTAGTGTTGCTGGTTCATTATGTAGCAAACATTTATATTTCAACGGTAAAATTATACAATGAAAAACAAATTTATTCTTGTGACAAAGTGATTACAAATAAGTGTCAACATTCTTTTTTTTTTTATTAATGTATTTTTTGTACAGACTCGTATCAAGAAAGCCAGTGGACTACAAAACAAAAATGCCAGTTCCATGCATTATATCTCAAGTCGTATAATTATTTGTTTTTAGAACGAAACACAAATGTTTTGTTTAAACTGTGTCAGTTGATGCCAACAGGTTGTCGAGGAAGGACGTATCATGCGATCTCTCATGGTCATTCTATTTGTTTGTGGTATTGCTTTGTGTAAAAAAAAATTCAAAGACGAGGACTGCGGTGTTACAAAGTTTGATGAACGTGAGTTTATTTTTTTTTATCTTATTCTTTTTATGTTTTTTGTCGAGATAGGTCTCAATTTATTGAGTAGTAGCTGCGCCCAGGGGCTTCGCACCCGTGGGAATTTCGGGATAAAAAGTACCCTATGTGTTATTATAGGTTATTTTCTACCCGTGTACCAAATTTAGTAACAATCGGTCCAGTAGACAATGCGTGAAGAGGTAACAAACAAACTTATTTTCGCATTTATAATATTAGTTGGGACTAACTATTTCGCGCAGCTTCGTCCGCGGCAATAAACTATCACCCACGTTTTCAGAATGAAAGTAGAAATCGAATAAAATATATCTATATGTTACCCTATGTTAGAACTCGGATCTCGGATCGGAAAAGATCAAGATCACTTCGGCAATTTACCTGTAAAAACGTGACAGACCGACAGACAGAAAATTAGTAAAGAGATTCGAGGATTTGACATATACTTACATTGTCTCTATTTTGAGACAAAAAGATAGTTTACGTAATTTCGTTCGTTATTCTTATCTAATGGTTACTGACCTCATACATTTATTTACATACAAAATTATTATGCAATCACCCGGTTGTTTTTAACTAACTCTAAAATAGGTGAATTTTTATTCGAAAAGTTATGTCGCATTGAAGTAACGAAGTTCTTGTCGATGGAGTGTTTTAAATTATGTTACCTGCCACATATTTTTCCTCCCTACTTCTTTATCTCGTCTTCTATTTCATCTGTGAACGCTCTTATTGACATTCTTTTCCCTGAAATATATAATCGAACTAATAATTTGACTAGAATCATATATTAATTACTTCGAGAATCATATAAATTTCTCACGTCGCCAAAAGGTGGCCAAAATGATATCTGTATGAAAAGACGTTGAAAATTAATTTTTCATCTTTTAAAAATGTAATATTTTTTTGTTTTAGTGGCGATCATCGATTCCATATACCAAGAGCCGGAATGCTCGTCCCAGGGTGGTATGTGCGTGATAGCAGAGGATTGTACAGGACCGCTAACAAAACAGACAGGACTCTGTCCTAACCAAACGGTGAAAGGTGTCGAGTGCTGTCATGGAAGTATGTTTCTATGTAAAGGCAATTAAGCCCTAATTTTAGATTGTCCGGTTAATATAGATGTAAATAGAGTGCGCGAGCGTACTTTCTCGAATTCATGGAGTCGGAATGTAGTGTCGAGAGTTTTAGTATGTTTGCTTATTATAATTATTTGTTAGACAAATTAAAAAAAACCCTACTTTAAATATTCATTTCGTTACAAATTTTGAACGGCTGAAACGATTTTCATGTAACATAGCTAAAAACACTCGGGATAAAATTATATACACAAAAAAAAAAACAAAACGAAAATCGGTCCACGCGTTTGGGAACTACGAGGCCACAGACAGACACGTTAAACTTATAACACCCCTCTTTTTGCGTTGGGGGTTTTACCCTATTTTCCCATATACTACCGGAATTTCTGGATTAATAGGGATTATTCATACAAAGTATGATTTTAATTGTAATGATTATAAGTTTTTGAGTTTCCGTTTAGACAGAAATATGACGTATCATTTGGTATGTGTGCCATTGTTTTACCATAACTAGATAGAAATAGAAAAGAAAAATTCGGAAATTGGTATTTAATATTAGTATATGTATGAATGTATTAGTATAGAAGTTTGATTGACTCGATCACTGTTGGCTTAAGAACCTTCTTAAACGCTCCTCGATCAGTAAACCGAGAGTCGCCGATCTGACCGCTACCATTTTTCGAGAATGTCCAACTTGGCCAGTGGTCCAGACTTTTATGGCCAAGTAGCCACCTACGCCACCTTAGGACGAGAGCTGAACTGGCACTTGACCGGATTTTCAAAAATATATTTCAATTACAGATGTTGTTAAATGTAATAAATTTTAAAATTCCAGTGTCCAAAAAGGAAACACGATGTAGAAAAGCCGGCGGTGTGTGTGTGCCCATGCAGTCGATTTGCAGTGAGAAACTCATCTTTGCTGCCGCCAGAGACTGTTTCAACAAGAAATGCTGTATTATGGTTGAGTAAATAGTTGTAGATGCTGTGTAAAGGCCACTTTCATATTTTTCCATTCGACCCGGTCCCAATTTAAATATTTTCAGTTCATGTTTCGATCAAATTGAGCGAGCAACGCGCGTATCATAGCTGGAGGCTTACCATCATCTGTTAAAGCGATCCACTTTCCGAACTAAACTGAATTGCATTGCAAACTCGTACCATCGACTTAACTTTTATGTATGAATACGATTAATTGTAGGCTTCTATATAAATTGAACGAGTTTAGCATTTGAATCGTTCCGTAGAAGTTGACGGTAGGTCATCTGGTATTGCAAGCGTCCTTAGGCTGCGTCAAGTCGCTCGCCATCAAGTGATATGCATGCCTGTTTACTTATTAAGTAGTATTGAAAAAAAAAATCGTTACACCATCACTTATTTATTACTCGAAAAACTTTCGACACTATTATGTTGCAAATAGAAGGAAAGGTAGGTATTTAAACCTTGCACTTCAATGCTCTATGACTGATAAAGAAGTCAGGAATGTACTCTGATGAGAGGGAAGTTATGTGATATTCTATTGAGCTCGATGGCTTAAGTACTTAAACGGCGATAAGCTAAGCCATTTTTGCAATGGTCGAAGCCGGAATGAGTGACCAAAAATACTGCTAGGTATCTTAGGCTACAACATATTGTGTCAGAAGGCCAAAATCCAAAAATCCTCGCGATTCTCTTCTTATAATAGCAATCATTAATAAAAACAGACTCGATATCAAAACAAATTGTATGGGCTCAAATTTTCGACAATTTCTGATCTTTGTACATAATTATTATGGCTTCCTCATGGCAATATGACCCTGACCTATTGTTTTGTATAACAATGGATCCATTGTCATTGTTTAATAGCAAAGTTGGTGTCGTTTACTTGTTGGCGACTTTGTATTTAGAGAATTAAAGATTAAAAATTTTTTATTAAAACATTCTTGTAGTTTTGAAAAATGCACGCAAGTGATTTCCAATATTGATCCTAAATCTTTTATACAGCGACATAGCTTTTATCAATAAGGATTCTTCCTACACCAGAAACCTAAATCGTCAATTATTACGAAATACCCACGCAACTAATAGTTTCCTACGACGTACACAAGAACACCATTATCCACTAGTATACAGTTCAGCGACTCCGTTCTCTGTTGTAATTGGTCAACTATATCGCTGAGACGAAAAAGCGCTTTGTTAATGTGTGTACGTTTGGCCTATTAGGTCAGGAAATATAGAAATTTGCTAATGCAAACAAACACAACATACATGCTACTCACGAACTTTCGCATTTATAATATTAGTAAGAAGTAGGATTTCGATTGTTGCTCTTGCCAAGTGGTTTGCGATACTCATGGTATGTTAATAAAAAACACGTTATATTTTTTATTGTCTTCAAAATCATACACATAAAATTTTATGTTGAACACTGCACTGAGAACAAGTTTATTTGTTAGACAATTAAAAAAAAAAATAAACAACTTTCAATATTCATTTCATTCTAAATAGGTAAACATATCTAAGAACCACTGCATAAAAATTTGCTATCAAATAAAAAAAAAAAAACGCATCCAAATCGGTTCACCCATTTACATTACATTACACACTTAGCGGTCAAATTTATAACATCACTCTTTTTGCGTCGGGGGTTTATAAAAAAGACTTGAGAATGAGACGTTTTTTCCAGAAAGTTGGCCCTAAGACGATAACATGCAAGATAAAGTTTACTGAATACAGTTTTCAAGGAAAGTAGACAACTCGAACAATACGAAGTTAGCCTGCATCGAGGTATATCAATACTGCCAGTGTTTACTCAAAACGAACCGTCTCAAGAACTTCCAAACTCGACATGTCTACTTCATACTACGGTGACCACAAATTGAGCAAAGATACAGTAAGAAAACAATAATAAATAAATATAATATGTAAGGACAAATCACACAGATTGAGCTAGCCCCAAAGTAAGTTCGGGACTTGTGTTATGGGATACTAACTCAACGATACTATATTCTATAACATATAAATATGTAAATAAATATCCAAGACCCGGGCCAATCAGAAAAAGATCATTTTCCACCTTTCAGATCAGAGGCAAGCACTTTACTCCTGCGCCACCGAGGTCGACATAAAGATAAGGAAAAACTCTGATTTCCGACATTTGTAGGTTTACATACAACTTGTTCAAATTAAACTACTTTTACGTGGATCCCTTCTCACTTACTAATCGCGTATTAAATGTCTGTAATGAAACGGTGTACAGTCGACAGTACATCAAATTAAGTAATAGCGGCGAGTTTGCAATTAATTTTGGTAGGTTGATGTGCTGTTGACTGTATATGTAAGATTCACTCTCTCTCATTTCCGCATGTTCCTGGTTGGATTCGCGGCTGTGACGTCTCAATGCCAAGGGTCAACGTAAATAATAATCTATTTTTTAAAGATTCAGCTGTGATTTTCTTCCGGCTTCATTTAATCAGATAGTCGTCTGATGTCAACCATCCTAAAGAATGCTATCGTTGCCTGTCAGTTCCTATAGTCCTATAGTCGCCTTGTATGACGTCTACGGGAGGATATGGAGTGGTTCTATTCTAGGGCGGAACCACACACCACAATGTTTGCTTGATATCGTGATGTGGATATTTTTCGTGATAATTTAAGACAATTTCTCAGTATGTGTATAATTTGTCGTATAAATGTTGTCTTCTTCTCAGTATAGTTAGTCACTTTATAATAAACAAATATATAATATCCAAACAAAGAAGAAGAAAGTGAAGAACTAAGAAACGGGTCAGTTCGTGAACCATCAATTTCCATAAAGCTCGGGCACCCATGGAACTCCTACCATTGTTGCTACAGGCCATAAATAAGAATTTTAGCCTCAGTAACGCAGATCCAACACTATCACACGAGGGCGGATTTATCGCGAGTTCTTGATCACGATTTACGTGTGTGGTCCAAGTTGGGAACTTGTAAACGTTTCGATTTAATTTTAAATGATAGCACTCTCTAATCATCTAGAACGTAGCTCTTATAATACTGTTTTCGTAGCCTGGTATTGTCCATCTCCAAAAAGAACACTGCTGACGCAAATTGAAATGTTAGGAAGATTATAATATTATATTAGGAAGAATGATTGGCCAATTGATATGAAACGATGCTTTATTTAAAACTATTCTTGAAGGAAAGGTGAAAGGAAGAAAAGGGTCAGGGAGACCGAGGAAGAAAGAAAAGGCAGGCGTGTCGTATCAAGACCTCAAAAGTAAAGCCGAGGACAGAGAGGCGAACTCCATTGACAAGAGAATAGCTCTTCCTTTATCACAGTTTAAGGAGAACCGTATAAAAGATATCGATTCACAACGGCTCCAGTTTAAAACACTATCTAAAACTTTTTTTTTTCTACACCAAATATTTCCTTAGCTTGCATTTCTCGTTATGTAACTGAACAAAATTAGGGTTTGCATGTTTTTCGAATTGCTTTGCTTCAAGAATGAAAAAAAATTTTTCTTTAGTTCAAACAAAAGTCCAAATTGGGAATACATGTATTCCCAATAATTTAATTTATATGGTTGTATGTACGCCTTCTAAACGCCTTTACGTCCATCCTCTCATCTAAGAGTATTAATAAAATTGTTATACTGATACTACTGATGTCAATTTTAAAAAAAAGATAAATCATATTCGCCTTCTTTTATATTTTGAGACAAACGCGGAGACAAAACTAGATAAAGCAGGGAATAAACATGTTTTTTGTGACATTCGCGACTTGAATTCTTTATAAGTGGATTTTTATCTACGTTATGTTGCCGTCCATTAGGTTAAGTCGGCTTAAAGGAATATTCTTAATATGTATAGTGTTACCTTTCACTTCCTATCTGTGGCTGTTTCGTGATAAGGGACGGAATTGTTTTACAGGAAGCCAATAAGCGCTTGCGGTGGTTTATAATATCAAGCGCATAGAATGACGATGGAGTTAATACAACGTAAATATAAGGCTCATATAATGTATAGTATAATGTATTTTTTTATTGCTATAATTTTAAATTAAATTATCCTTTTTTTTTTTTAACGTGTGGAAAGACCCTCGTCCCGTCCATCCGGCTACGGGAAGCCGGACAGGTGTGTGGGACTTCAAACCACTAAAACCACACGATGCCAACGCCAACCGCATTTGTGCCGGGACCATGTGCTACTCTCGCTCCACAGCCCCGGCGCGGCGGTTCCTTCAGTTCTACCCGCTTGGGTAAAGACGCGCTTGGCATGGGCGCGCCTTTCTACCCGGGGGCCGTTAAGCCGGGCGACGGGAAATCCCGTTTCCGCCACCTGACCGGCTATATATATTAAATATCAAAAATTGTGATGGTGATAAATTATCAACCATCCTAGCCTACCCTAATTCAACTTTATGTAGGGTTTGTACAGTATATCTCCTCGTTTCCTCCACTTATATGATTTTAACAATTTGCAATTAAATTTTATGTCTGAAATTTACACATTTTTTTAGTATAGGTAGTCGGTAAACAAAAATGCGGTTTGCCATAGCCCATGGGTACCGGCAACCCAATACGGGACACCGGTGCTTTGCCGACTTTTTGATAAAGCCATAGTTTCTTTTCTTGAAAGCCTCAATGTCGAAACTATTAGGGAACACCGCTGAAGGAAGTTTACTTCATAGTTTAGAGGAAGAAGTTACGTGAAAAATGGACTGTAGTATTCTTTTTAGGCTCCTACGTGAATTAATGAAAAAACCTTTATTCAGAGAGAGACCAACACTTTAGGATCGTGAATGTTCATTAAAATTGAACATAATCTAATTTATTACCATAAAAACTATTATATATTAATAATAAAAACTAAATTGTAAAACCAATGAAGTTGCTATCATCATCTCATTTGCTAAAAAGAGTTGATTTTTTCCAAACGCCTGAACGCACATTGTGCAAAAATAACTCACGATTAAATTGTCTTTCAAATAAAATAAAAACTAGATCGTAATCGATTAAGCAGATTGACAACTACGATGCCACGGACAGATATAAGACTAATTGCTCAAGCCCTCAATATGCATCGGCACGGGAATTAATATAAAAGTGATGAATATTGATCCACTAGATATCGATACCGCTTTTTCGTTCATTCCTTGGTTCACACCAAGGAATGAACGAAAAAGCGGTTTGAAAAAAAACTTGATTTGGTTGACAGGAATTTTTACCAATACTCATCAAGTAATATTTATTACGTAAGTTTAATTTAGTTTTTATTTTTTAATTTATGACCTTTTTGTGACTTTTAAAAGTTGTTTAAAGTTACTTATTCATAGTCGTATTACTCATGGCTGAGGGTCGTGGTTATTACGTGGAATTAAACACATACAACAACTTTCTTGGCATTATTAATGGAGTGGTTTGTCATTACCTTGTCCGTTTCACACACAAGTTAATAAGAATCAACCAGTGTGCATGTTTCCTCACGATATTTTCCTTCACCGGAAGCAAGTGGTGGTCGATGAAAACTACTATTCCTGAGTCAGATTGGTATATATTGGTAGTCATGGCACGAGTAGGAGTCGAACCTTGGAACCTTTCGATCCACAGGCGGGCGGGCGTCTTAACCATTACACCATCACCGCTTCTCTTCGCTAAAGATACACAGACACGTTAAACTTATAATACCCCTCCTTCTGTCATCGGGTGTTGTAAGGTGGTTTATTTAGTGAGTAGGTTAAACATTAACAAAGTACCGTCTTTTCTCACTATTAATTAGTTTCCTTTAGTTTCGCATTCTTGGAGGCCATCGGCTAATAGTCAGTTTAGATGAAGATTAATTACTATATATCAGTTCAGACCCACGTTGACGTCCAAACTTAAGACTGGCCTTCAGGGAATGTATGAGATTTCTTGATTAAGACAATAAGGTGGGACAACAAAGACTTTTAGTTTTACCTGAATAGGTAAAAGGGTGAATTTGACGAGCGTTACGAACGCCGCCGCGGGCTATCATTTGTGTTTATTAAATTGTACCGTACACAGTAATCGATTTAATTATCCTATTTTTTTAATTAGAAAAGTGCTGGTACATTGTCAATTTTATAAATGTTTAATTTCAAAAAAATATTCTTTATTAAAAGAAAATGTGCGACACTAATGAAACGCTACACGCCGCATTGAAACAGTCGTGAAATTCACGACTGGTTCAGACTCAACTGTGATTTTATGACCGGCCGCCTACCAGACGTCATCCCTTTTAGGAATCTTATTCTTGTCTTGGCTATGTGTCTCTTAGTCGCCTCTTACGACGTCCACGGGCGGATACAGAGTGGACCTTATTCCACACGCTTTATAGACCACTGGACAAAGAAAGAAGTTGAATTGATCAGTCAATTAATATTTAACTGGAAGTTAATCAAGCTGAGAATTTGTAAAGTATCTAATAAATAAGTATGAAGATCTCCTTGACATGAAATTGTATTATGTTCAGAACGCCACAGTTTAAAAATCGTATAATGACATAAGACCACGTTCGAGCAGTTGAGTGACATTTATTCTAGTTACACTGTGGTTAACTCTTGTAAACTGCTTAGTGATGGAATATTAAGTTAGACACTTGAGACATGATCTAACATGTAGACTGTCTATAGTCATCTCATTTTATTTTCATTCGCAGTTTAGGTAAAAATGTGTTTATTAGATTTTTTTTTAAGATTGAAGATTGGACTTTTTGTTCAATATGATTAAAGTTTGCTTTTTACATATGAAAGTATATTTTCTAGCTGGAAAATGTTCAAACATATTTACTTGTATAGGTATTAGGTATATACAAATTTAATAATCTTTATTTTAAGTTAGAATGATAAATAAATAATAAATAAATATATTAGGACAAATCACACAGATTGAGCCAGCCCCAAAGTAAGTTCGAGACTTGTGTTATGGGATACTAGCTCAACGATACTATATTTTATAACAAATACATATATAGATAAACATCCAAGACCCGGGCCAATCAGAAAAAGATGATTTTCCATAATGACCCGACCGGAGATCGAACCCAGGACTCTCGGTTCAGAGGCAAGCACTTTACCACTGCGCCATCAAGGTCAACAAATATGATGAACGATGAATGATGAAATACACTTAAATCACTTAATCACGGTTATTATAGCCACAAAAAAATATATAAAAATTTGAAAACGCAGCTATTTTTCGACCGCCTGTCTAGCATTTATTCTTGGGAACACTGTTGTTTCTTATTAGCAGATTAGATCTTTTATACATTGGTTACTTCGATGAAAAGACATCCAGTTCACGATGTAATCCTTCAACTGAAGCAAGTGTTGGTCTATGAAAATTATATTTCGGATAGATATAATACAATCTCATATTATATAAAAGAACCTGACCTTTCAATCTATACCAAAAGTCCACCGCTTCACAAATCAAATTTAATTCAAAGCAATTTTATCCTTATAAAGAAAATAGAGCATTAACTTTTAGTAGTCTCAATCTACTCACTTCTAAGTACAGTTGCAACAAAACAAACATATATAAGAGTTGCAGTCTCATAAGAGCACTCGGGTTTGAGCCTTTAATATCCTTTTGCTTTTACCAACTTATACTAAACACTTGTGTACAAGAACTTACTTAACTCAAGTATGTAACTAAGGACGTGAATTCTTGATAAAAAAAAAACGGATTGCACTCCGGGAGTGCCGGCAGAAGTGAAAACTTGAATATTAACGTTGTGCATTTTTGACATCTTACGAATCAGGTACAGTGCGACTTTGCTTGCTATTTACATCATCACATCATCGAATCGACTCGCAGTGAGACGCAGCTAACCAATCACAGTGTGCCATTGCGACGCAACGACAACCACGCCGCAATGTGATTGGTTCGCTGCGTCTCACTTAGAATCCCGCACTTCGCCCTCAGGTCACGTGTTCTGACGCGGTTTAATATTTTTGACCTATCACAAAAAGTGCACAACGCCGCTAAAGAAGTCTTTTTAAGTTTGAAACGCTCTTATCTAGCAACCGACGTTGTGTGTGTTAAAGTTATGAACTTTATTATCGAATGTGTTATTGTAATGATTGTAATTTAGACGACCTCGGTGGCGCAGTGGTAAAGTTCTTGCCACTGAACCCAGAGGTCCCGGGTTCGATCCCCGGTCGGGTCATGATGAAAAATGATCTTTTTCTGATTGGCCCGAGGCTTGGATGTTTATCTATATATGTATTAATTTGTTATAAAATATAGTATCGTTGAGTTAGTATCCCGTAACACAAGTCTCGAACTTATTCTGGGGCTAGCTCAATCTGTGTGATTCGTCCTAATATATTTATTTATTTAATGGTATCAGATTTTCATTCAAATCGCCTAAAGGCATCTGACGAGACACTCACTAATATCACCATCTAGTGACAAACGACGATGATAAACTTCGTCAACGAATGAAGAATAAATCCCATAATATAACCATAATTGAACGTGACAAGTTTCATTATGATTGATCATCAAGATATGAAATGGGATATATTTTTAGATAGAAGTAAAATTATGGATTCCACCAATGATGTTTAAAAAGTATCAATGATTTTTAAAATCTCAGTAATAAATAAAAAATATTTTACATTTTTAGCAGACACGTCCACAAATTAATACTTTGATGATATTTCAGAATGTATATTACAATACAAATTATAATAATTCATAATAACATTATGCGAGTTACATCATTAATATTTATTGAAGCGATATCCGGTAAACCTATTGCGATGATTTATTTGATTGGACACCCACACATCAGTGGTATTACGTTAACTGTTATAGCATGTATTATTATTATCTTAAAAATTCGTATAGGAACCGAGAAAATTCATATTTCTATATTCAACTTAGAAGATTTACTACATCGTGTTGATTTAAATATGTATACAAAACTATATAACTTACCTATTGGCGCAACGAAAATCAAATTGTATTCCTTCAAACGTTAATGATTATATAAGAAATACGAAAAATGTCCAACCATTTTTTTCCCTAAATATCAACTTCATGTTACTTCATCACTGCTTCATTGTATATCAAATGTTATAAGGGTGCTTCGAATAAAGCAATGTCAAAAATGACACTCAAGTCTGTGGAATTATCCAGAATTCTCCTCGACGCTCGAGGCTCGACTAGTCAAACAAAATGGCAGGATTAAACACTGCTTCATTACTTCAAGCACACTCTATGTCCTGGCGCAAAATAAAAAGAAACTGCAAATGGTGTATAATAAAAAAATACAACTGCTATTTACTATAGCTTCGTCGAACTGTATTATACTGTAATTTACTTTTAAAACGAGCAATCAACATTGTATGTATATCAGTTTGGATTTGCAAGCATTTGGAGCACACAAAAAAACAATAACTTTTACGCTAAATATCACAAAACGACAATTGACAAAAATGTTGACTTATTATGTGATACTCCTAAATTTCACGCATGTAATTTATCATCGTAAAATGGAACGCACTTTTCTTTGACACCAATAATCCTTTCGACCCACGGTATAACTTGAATTTGAATTTGATTCACATCACGCCCTTGTTTCGATGAAAACTTTGCTCATGTGATGAGTATTTTAAACCACACGATGTTGCCTCTAGATGAAGGTTCAACCGCACTAGCAATTTATAGCAACTTGTGCATATAAGCAATTATTTCTATATATTACATAAAGAGCTGGCCCGCATATGAAAGATGCGGGTTTGTAATACTTTTACGCCAGCACACACTGTCACCAAAGTCAGACACATGATGCCGATGCGAATGCGGCCGACGCGAATGCGTGAACATTGCGTAGTTAGTATGAATGCTTTTATTTACCGCAATGAAAAACCAGCACTATGTACCGAATCCGCTGAAGTTTGGCAAAATGTTGGACGCCAGTGTGGAGACGAACCTTTAACTGATCATATCATCCAATACTATGCTTCGGCCATCGAGAGTCGAGTAGATTTTCCCCAAAGAATTCAACATAAAGTCCTTAAAAGAGGCATGTAACGCCCCTGTTGTTGCAGGCGTTCATAAGCTGCTCATTAAAAGTAGGCCGTATGTTTATTTGTCTGCTTAAAAATACAACTTCACTTCTATCCCTTCAGTAATTTAGACCTTTACGTTCAGAGCTCCCACGGGTGCAGGAAGCAGATTAATAGCTTTGCTAACACTTTCTATCTATCTTGCTATTCTCGCTATACGCTATACCTTCGGCACTATATACAGCATTTTGTTGGATATTTTTCCTATTTTATATGGTCGATATCATATCTTGAGTAAGCCTTTGGGATATGATAATAAAGGTTTATAAAGTTACATGGCTGCTATTTATATTTAAGTAAACTTGCTGTATCTATTTTATGAAACATGTATAAAATTTTATTAAAAAGCTAGTAATATAATAACAGTTCTTATTGCAAAAACAGTATAGAATGAATTTTGAAAACAAGTCAAAATTAGGTACTCGTATTATAATATGAAACAGGGAGCCAGTGTCTTAATAAATATATTTTATACTTAATAAAGTCTTCGCTAAAAAGATAAACACTAACTCAAGGAGTAATGTTGTTGCTGCTACCTAATTTGAAACGACGTTAAAGCCAGCTCAATTTGTTAACAAGCACAATATACAGACGCAGAATAATATATTCACTTACAGAAGGTTCACTATCGAGTCTTATTCATACGAAATCGAAACTTATTTTGGGGAATGATGGTTCATTTTCGATTAGATTAATCCCACAGTAGTGACGGTATATAAAATGACTACAAAACGACTACAAACTATTTTTTATTACGAAAAATTTTATAAACAGCGTATGTCATCATCATAAGCTTTACAACCTCGGGTTGACCAACCGTTTCTGTCCTTGGCCAGATTTTCCAGGTTCTAACTTCGAGTCTAGTGTCATGGTTTACTCCATCCAAACATCTGAGTTTCGGCTTGCCAAAGCGTCTCCGCCCGTCAGGTCTACCCTTTAGGTGACACTTAGTTGTACTGTCGTCCTACATTCGTTTTACATGGCCTGTCCATTGAAGGCGCTCCACCTTCATTAGTTTGACGACATTCAGCTCCTCACACATCTCATATAACTTGTGGTTATATCTGATCTGATCTGATCTGATCCGATACTGTATATTCTCGAACTGTAAATTAACTATCTATACTATTATTATAAAGAGTGAGTTTGTGACTTTGTATGTTTGAGGCGAGTAATCTCCAAAACTACGGAACCGATTTCAAAAATTCTTTCACCATTAGAAAGGTACATTATGCAAGATTACTATAGGCTATATTTTATCTCAAAATTCCCACGGAAGCGTAGCCCCGGGCAACATCTAGTCATTTATATTTTTGTGCGATGCAGGATTCAGTGCTTAGAAAGGTGTCCACCAAAAGTTCTCAATTACTTCGTATTCGTGACTATTATTTATATTCAGATTTGATTTACGCACGAACCCCTTGTGGGGTCCAAGGGTTATCGCACCCAAACTCAGAATATAACACTCTTATAATATACAGATAAAATATTCTTTGATAACGCTCCTCGTAAAAAGGGTAGTTACAACGACAATGTCCCCCCTCAGGGGCTTTATCCCAAACTACTGGCAATATTTTCATAATACATTGTTTAAACATTGTAACGAGATGCTGAGAGTGATGTGGGAAATAATTGGAGTAGGTAATACGAGTATCTTTTATTTTAGAGTGTGCTAATTGCAAATACTAAGTGTCAGATTATATTAAATTATTATTAGTTTTAATGCATCTGATATGACTTTTACTTTGACAAGTAATCGCTTACACGTCACGCGAACCCTGCGCTTCGGAGCGTCACAGCTTCGAATGTAACCGGTAACATGCATGAGAATAAGAGAGACACAAATCTGATGATAATATATCCAGTGTTGAGGAAGTTACCCTAACGATGTGATTTGATAATTGAAAGTCATTGTAAACTGATAAATTAGACTATATTTCTTGATAAACTTAACTTAGTATGAATTTGATGGGCTCTGATAATGAGTATGCGTGGCACGCTTGCAGGCCGGTTAGGTGCGAACTAATTTTATTATAATTGCATAGAAATCGCGCTTACTGCTATTTTGATGACTTAACATATCGTACGTGCTCATACATACAGTTGCCCTGTAACTTCTGTAAATGTGAGTTTCACAAGTCCAAACAATTATGGTACATTATACAGGGTTATTGGTATCAAACCGCAAAACCATCTAAATACTACTTGGGTATATCAAAACAAGCAACTTTTATTCTACGACCTTTCGTAATTAGTAGCTTTTTTTTTTCAAATATAATCTAATTTTTGGTTTTACACATCTTAACTCTATGTACACAATAGCAACACGAGACAGTACAGTAGCGTTATGTAGCGGAATCGAACATAGAATTAACGTTTTATAGAAACGACAGTAAAACTAAAAAAAGGAAAATTTTTATTTTTATTACGTTTAGACCAAGTCGTAGAACAAAAGGTGTTAGACTCTATGGATCTTATGCGCCTTTGGAAGGTTATGCGTTAGATACTAGTAAGCTTCTAAATTTAGTACTTACAGGATGCAGGAGGAACGTTGGGCTAGAATAGCTACAGAATGGGTATGGTATGGGGTACCGGCTGGCGATCAAAAAGAGTCCGCCCCAAAACATGATGTTCAGACGATTTCGACGCGACAGATAAAAACTGGAGGAGTTACGCAATGGACGGAGATGAATGGCGACGTAGAGGTGAGGCCTTTGCCCAGCAGTGCGACACCACATGCTATTAAAAATATAAATATATTTAGTGACAAAATAATGTGTTTATTTACTATATATACTAATAGCTTTTGCCCACATTTTCGTGTGTGAGTAAAAATCCGTTTCCCGTAAGAATTTCAGAAAATACCTTCTAAGTGCTCCCCTAAACTGTCCTAGGAACCTACACACCAAATTTCAGCTTTCCACGCCCAGTTGTTTCGGCTGTGCGTTGTCTGTCAGTCAGTCAGTCAGTAACGCAAGAGTTTTATATATATAGATAGATAGAAGATAACCAACTTTCACAGAATATCAAATATTAGCTGCGGTGATTCTTCTTCTGCGTACATCAACGCATATACTTCCCTTATACAAAATAAACAAAGAGGTCATTCCTTGAAATTATGTCGCACATCGGCAAAACGAAAGCCAAAGAGTAATTTTCTATCAGTGTGCAGTGACAACATTCTCATTGAGACTGGAACAAACTCAATAAGAATGTTGTCACTGCGCCTTCAGTCAACAGTTTTAAAAACAGATTGGATAACATCTCTAAACTTCAAGACACGCACGCATCAGCTTAATGAGCTGCTAGTGTGTTATAAATAAAATAAAATAAATTAATAAATACAGTATGGTATATGGATAAGTCTAATTATTCACGCTATAATCTGCAGTCAAGTTTTACCACATTCAAGTTAAAGTCACTCCGCTTTTCACACTTTCTGGTCTTATATCGCTACAAACTTTTGATTAGCTTCTAATGTTTATTAGTTTTATGTACAAAAACATATACTTACAAAATGCAATGATTTCACAGATTCGCTGATTATTAATTCAAAATTGGTCCGTCAAATTATAACATTTAAGTTTTAGCTATTATAAAGGTCACCACCAATCGGACTGAATTATGAATTTGATGATCATCAGAGAAAAAAATCACACTAAGTATATTATTAACACAAGATATCACAAAAAAAAAATCACTGTTTTTCGGAGAATTTTTACTAATCAAAACGCCCCATACTAAATTGTGTGACGATGGTTATGACGATATCGACAAAAAAATTGACTTTTTTTCCATATAAGCTGATAAATTAACTCAGGCATAGAAACTCGAGTTATATACAATAGAAAATTGTGTCTAACCTTTTAGTTCTCGCACCGCCCGATCAGATTACGATCCTATTGTTATTCAATTGTTTTTATTATGACATCGATCGAAGGGTAATTATGGAAAAAATATCACATTACTGCATATTTTTGACAACTGATACATACCTTGGTCTGTCTCCTTTTGCACACAATTTTTTTTTTCGGTTATTAGTACAATCCATTTCTTTACTTACCGCCACTATGTTTATTTGTGTATCTAAATAATTCATCTTTATTATAAACCAATTTCTTTATCCTAACTGTTTGACTTGGCTGAACTTGTCATTTCCAATACACTAATACATATGTAGAACTGTATCATACTATACGAATATGCATATAATATATAATATATCCTCATATTTTTTTTGTGTATTACTAATCTGATTCCTAGTCAAATTCAAAACATTTGTTCAGATATAAAACCTTGACAAGCACTTTTTCACATGAAATTTTAAATTATAGAGTACTAGATGTTGCCCGGGACTTCGCTCCCGTGGGAATTTTGAGATAAAATATAGCCTATAGCAATCTTGGATAATGTACCTTTCTAATGGTGAAAGAATTTTTTTAATCAGTTCGGTAGTTTCGGATATTACCTACCTCAAAATAACAAACTCTCAAACGCTTACCTCTTTATAATATATAAAATCGTTGAGTTCCCATATCACAAATCCCATAACACAAATTTCGAACTTACTTTGGGGCTAGCTCAATATGTGTGATTTGTCCTAATATATATATACAACACAACACAAGTATATATATATATATATATATATATATATATATATATATATATATATATATATATATATATATATATATATATATATATATATATATATATATATATATATATATATATATATATACTTGTGTTATGGGATACATATATAGATAAACATTCAAGAACATTCCGGGTCAATCAGAAAAAGATCATTTTCCATCATGACCCGACCGGGGATCGAACCCGAGACCTCTAGGTTCAGTGGCTAGAACTTTACCACTCCGCCACCGAGTAGTAGTGTCATTTTGGAATGACCGCTATTTTGAAGAAATATCGAAATCAAAGGAATGACATACTTGATTCCTATGACTTTATAATAAATGTCTTATTATAAAGTGACATTTGAAAATAATAAACTAATATATAACAGATCTCTTTCGATCAATTTCAGAATATTAATATTACGTAGTTTTAGTTAATATCGAGACAAAGCTAAAAAGCACTATCCTATACTGTAGAAATTAAGAAGCACTATTTATAAATAACTTACGAGTATTTGGAAGTCTTCCATTGGATTTAACAAAATTAACAACTTTAGATATACAGAGCCAACTGAATATAATGCTTACTCTGCAACTATTTGCATATCACTGCGGCCTGACAAACCCAAGATAATGTGTTAGCCCAAAATAACAGTTTCTTTTCGTTTTACATTAGTTTCAATTTAAAATGCAAGATGCAAAATTAATAAGTTCAGGGTGTATGTCGATTACTTACGTTTGAAAGGCGTTTAATCTGTTTTAGCTTCTCTGCTTTGACCGCCTCCGTGGCCTAATGGTAATCACGCCGGACTGTTACACTGAGGGTCCCGGGTTCGATCCCTGGTCAGGTCAACGTGAAAAATGAACTTTTTCAAATTGACACGGGTATTGATTTTTTATCTATGTCATAAAATATAATATCGTTGAGTTAGTAACCCATAACATAAGTCTCGAACTTACTTTGGGGCTAACTAAACCTGATATAATAATATGTCCACTGCTCTCAAATAAGGTAACTCATTTCGAAAATACAGAAAACGTCGAACGTCAGCGGCGCGCCGGTTAAAGTCAACGTCAAATTTGACGGTGCAACTCACCCTAAATCTGCACAGGTTATATTTAAAGCCTGTAATGTATTCGTAAGCCGTATATTATGAAACACGTCACGTGTACGGTGAACACAGATTATAACGCGAATTAGTTTAGAAGTGATTGTAAATAGCAACGTTTCCTTTGCATAAGTTGATTTTGAATTTATTAGGTTTATCTATTATAATCCCATAATAAAATTATTAATAAGAAATATGTGTGTGTATGTATTATTCCTAAATAGTGTTATAATTGTGAAAGTAAGTCTTTTTATTTGTTACTGAATTTTGCAATTTGCATATGGGTTGCATTACAGAGAATGTTACGTGGCGTGTGAAACCGACCTAGATTATTGCCGCCCCATATCTCGCTCTCGCGGTTGCCGTACAAGGCGACTAAGGGAAATAGTCTAGGTAGCTGATAGGCAACAAAAGTATTTCCAAGGGGCATTAAATGTCAGGCAGGTGACCCAGTTGTACGATCACAATTGAATCTGAAAAAGTCAATCACAGCACAGTCCAAGTATTGAACTTCAATATTTTCAGGTTTCTTATATCCTGGACTTTGCATCATCACAGCCCCGAACTCAACCAGTCAGAGGTAGATGGAGAAGGAGACATCTTTCATGATGTGGTGGAATGTCGATCACATGTGGCTAGAAACTGACCACGCCATATCGTCCTATAGACAATATATAGTTAATGAGATCACGCAACTCTTGAGCGCACTCGCCGCAATACAGTCTAAATTCGACAGACACGTTGATATATCAATTAGTTACGGTTCTGTATAATCAGCAGCATAAGGTCGAATATACGCTACCAAGAGCTACCATGTAATACTAGCATGCTATACTAAGTTCAACATGTATATTGCTGAAAGCAGATTAAAGGATATTTACGCTCATCCGCTAACAAGGTGCTGAGAATATGGCTCAGTGGAGATGCAGCAAGGAACTAAGTAGTATTACTGTATATGCAGTCAACAGTTATTATCCCAATGCGAAGATATTAGAAGCGAGCAGGGAATAGGTATATATGAAATGAAAATGTTATATTTTTTAACACAGGATTACACGTATTTGAACCGACATTCAAAATGCATGTTATTTTGAATATCGGTTCAAATACGGAGATTATTTTGATATAATTTAAGTCTACATTCGATAACGGTGAAGGGGTTTTTTTAGTTCACTTTTGTTAAAGTAAATGCTTATATCGTCAATTTTTTTTATATCTATTGCATACATCCGAAAATTAGTTCGGGAAGGAGACGATTTTTGATGTCATAAAAACGTGGAATTTCTTTTAGAATCTCCGTCACTTCAAAAGACGCTTAGTTAAACTTTCTAGATAATGATATTTTTACCCGAGCGAGGCCTGGACGGGCCACTAGTCTTTAATAAATCTAGGTAAGATTTATACAAGACTAGCGACCCGTCCAGGCTTCGCTCAGGTAAAAATGCAATGAATTATACAATTTTATATTCTCAGGAATCAAGACTATTTGTTTCTAGTCACATGGTTCTATGATTCATGTCGAAAAAAATCTAGGTAGCGTGTGGAATGGAGTTATAAAAGGTAAACATTAAATTCTTATATTCTTTCTTGTATAACAAAAAAAAAATCCTTCTGATAGTTGATGAGATTAGAGAAACATACAACAACCACACAATGCTCGGCTTAGCCGCTAATTATAGTCTCAGCTTATTTCATGTCATTGAAGCGGGCGGTGGTGGTGTAATGGTTAAGATGCCCGCCTGTGGATCGAAAGGTCTCAGGTTCGTATCCTACTCATGCCATATGACTTTGTATACTAATCTAATTCATTATAGTAGTTTTCATAGTCCACCACTAACTTCCGGTGAACGAAAACATCGTGAGGAGAATTTTGCACAACTGGTTGACAGTTTCGTTCCCTAGTGTGTGTGCGACTACTTCCCTACTGTGTGTGTGGTAAGTAGTCGTAAAAGTCATGGCAGATGCCTTTAGGCGACTTGAATAAAATCTGACACCTGTATTAGCAACAACGTACTCGATATGATGATGAGTTTATTTAATTTACTCGCTACGTATCGTATAATATTTATGAGTACACAAGTCAATACTTGGAAACACACGAGAATAAACAGAACCGCTCAGAAATTCGGAGAACGGAAATTTCGAAAGGCTGCAAAGTTTTCACAACAATAATAAACAATTGGTAGGGAAATAAAGTTTATATAAATAAAATGAATTCCCGAGAACAGAGAAATTCTCATTGGCATATTACTGGCCTCCACTGGATGTCATACGAGGCGACTGAGGGTTAAAAAGCCTTAGCTGATAGTTAACAACAGCGTTCCCAAAGAGAATCGACGTTAATTGGGACCACGTTCTGAAGAGAGATGCAGATGATTAAGGTAGGTGGATGGATCTAATATAATCATGAGGTCCCATTGCTACGTTGTGCTCCGTTGCGGCGTTGTTGTTTACGTCGAAACGCCATACAATGTCTGCTTTTTATCCGTCGTCGGACGTCTGCGCAATAGAGGACGACGGAACGCGAATGAGGCACTGCTCTAAAATATCCTACTTATACTATAAATGCGTAATTTTGTGAGTATGTATGTGTGTATGTATGTTTGTTACTCTTTCACGCAAAATCTATAGGACGGATTGTCATGAAATTTGGTACACGGGTTGAGTTATATAACCTGGAATGACACATAGGGTTTTATCCTCAAATTCCCACGGGAGCGAAATCTCAGAGCGCAGATATTTTTATAGAAACATATTGTCTATTATATATGTATAGAGAGTATATGTATGTATGTATGGAGGTTCATGGAGACATGATAACAAAAATGATATGGAGTTGATTATACTATACTCTTTGTTGTATATATATCAACTCTGTTTGAGCAAGTTTCTGTACATATTGTATGTCTTCGTCGATAGAAAATAACCACATGATGCGAATTTTTAATAAAATCCTGCGTCATGTTTTGTATTAAAGAGATTTTACGCAGTATGCTGTCCGCCGTGATTGATGCCCCGTCACTACGCTTTTATGGCTGTTGAATAATTTTTCAAAAGAATTTCATTGGACCCGTGAAACAAATAGGTCATTTTTCTTATTCACCGTCCACCTCTTTAGAAAAGAAATAATTATGTATGTATGTAACGCGACAACTTTCGAACCGTTGGTCTGATTTTGATGAAATTGAAAAGGTATGTAGGATCTGGCAATAGATTTTTTAAGTCAGTGGGGCATCAAATGTTTAACAACTAGTTGTAGTGATATTATTTAACAATTTAAACATTTTTTTGTATCCTGAACGCGACGCTTGCTAGAGTAAACTATCAGAGGAATTTCAATCAAAATTATTGTTAAACAACGAACGATTTAAACCATAATTTAAATGTTATGTTTATTTTAATAATGATAGTAATAAACAAACTCTTTATTGCAGCATAAAAGTAAAGGTTGAAGTACAAAGGTGGCCTTATCGCTAAACCAATTTCTTACAGGCAACCGACAGGTAGGATTACACAGATAGAAAAATGGTAGGTATGTATGTAGGTACCTAGGTATCAGTAGGTATAACATCAAAAACATTTTCGCTGGTGAACTTTTCACTAAAATAATTCTAGCACCTGTGAGGCGACATGAACCGGTGCACAGTATGTAAAATCAATTGAATATCTAAGGCTTGTCTCACATTTTGTACAATGTTTATGTAAACTTCATTCTGTAATGTGAGGCTTCGCACCCGTGAATATTTTGTGATACATGCATTCTAATTTCACTCAATCAGTGTAATTTTGCGTGATTGAGTAATAAAAACTTCATTTTCATACACCATCACATCCATATTTTTACTGAATGAATGTATTGATTAGAACGCAAAGGTATAATCTTGATTGAATAAAATGTGATTACAAATAACCCTTATTATTTCTCAAACTTTACGAATAAGTCTTAAAAGTTTTGAAAGTTAGAAATGTTATTAAAAAAGTAAGTGATGGTTTCATTGCAAATAGAATAAACATACATACAACAAACGTAATAGAGAGATTAAATGCATATCGATTTAATTCAACAATTTATTAATGTATACACACTGTACAATGTGAGATAGGATTTGTCAAGACTCATATTTTATTTTCTAAATAAAATCACGAAAGTATTAGTTCTTTTTCTGATTGGCCCGGATCTTGGATGTTTATCTGTATATGTATTTATTATAAAATATAGTATCGTTCGAGTTAGTATCCCATAACACAAGTCTCGAACTTACTTTGGGGCTAGCTCAATCTGTGTGATTTGTCCTAATATATTTATATTTATTTAATTATATTATATATCCCGAATACATTACTTTCAGTTTGCAATAAAATAGCGCAATATTTTTCAAACTGACATCATATCTTGTTATTTGTAATTTGATACCGTTTTTCCGATAAAAACTTAAATCAAATATTTTAGAATTTATTTCATCTATCTGTATAACTTATAATATTCAGGCCATTCACAATATAACATTCAAGATTTGTCTAGAGCCGGTAACGACGTCCATAGGCTGTGGTGACCACTGACCATCAGGTGGGCCGCATGCCTGTTTACTTGCTCAGTAGTTAAAACAACAAACAAATTTACATTCACATTTATGAAATTGGTTTGAACTAGGCTTGGATTGCCTCCATCATTATAATGCATTTCTTTCACAAATTTCCTCTCACCAGTGGTAGTTCCGAAATGCTAGTAGTTTGTACCTTTCTGAGAAATACTATGCAATTTAAAATTAACTAATATTATAAATCCGAATGTAAGTTTGTTTGTTACTTCTTCATTATTTGTTTACCCAATCTTCGTCCAATTTGGCATACGTGTAGTTCGAAACACGGAGAAGGACAAAGGGTATCTTTCATTGCGTAAAAATAAATGTTCCCGTGGGCGAAGACGCGGGCAAAAGCTTATTAAAAGTCTTATAAAACCAAAAACCATCTGAAACTGACGTAAACAAAAAATAAAAGTAAAAATGAAAGTAATAGTCGTTGAAGCTAAATTTAAACGTAGCTTCAAGAGTATCAAGACCACAATGCGAGAAGTTCATAGAAGCGCAATTTCTCGTGCCATTGACCTCCAAACGTTTATTGTGTGTTCGTTACACAGAAATGTTAATAAAAAACCAATAGAAGTTCGAAACTATTTTATGACAAAGAAAGACTTTATTGTCGTATTCCTCGTGGATGAGGGTCGTGACCCAATGGTCACGATGGATATAATAATCCACTAGTGTATACGATGGAGAGAGCAACGACAAACCTTAAAATTTCTATTAAAATTGCAATGAAAGTTGTGTGGTCTAATGTTTATTGTTTCTTCAAGATGTTTTCCTTAATCGCACGCAAGTGGTGCTCTACTAGTTTATGACACTTACTATAATATCACGAGTCAGATTGCTATATCCATGTGAAATTAATGTATTCGAACACGAGACCTTTAAATCATAGGCAGGCTCCAAAACCACTGGGCCATCACTGCTCCAAATAGGACAGTAATTTTGTGTTGCTGAGCTGTTGGTCTTGCGTTGGTTGGATCTTAATATGTAAAAAAATTTACCTACCTAGTAGCGGCCAATATTTACGAGACGACAATGGGATAATAAACAACTTGTGTGAAATAATAACATATCATCAACCTGCTGACAAGTGACAAGCTGAGGATAAAATCAAAGAAAATCTTATCATTTTGATTCACCACTCAGATCCGATGATAGTGGCGTGTGGTCCCGCTATAGAATAGGACCACGCCAAATCCTGCCGTGGATGTCATACAAGGCGACTAAGGGACACATGCCTTAACTACATATAGGCAACAATAGTATCGCCAAAGAGGGTCGACGGTAGGCAGCTGATGTAAAAACCAAGAGCCAAGTCTCCAAAATTTATTGGATTATTTTTTACGCGAAACCTGGGTTTCGGAGCGTCACAGCTCCTAATGTAACCGGAAACATGCGAATATGAGCGATAGGTATATAAAAATGTTATTTTGTCATAACATTGTATTTTAAAGGCCTCAGCAGCTTACTATCATACAAAACTAAATTAATTTTGTATTTAAAATTTTTAAATATTAAATGCTCATATTTTTAGTGGGAGTCATTCCAGAATATTTTCATATAAAAGCAGAAAGCACTTCTATGTTATTTTTTTCTCAATTCTGCGGTTTATTGTGAAGAGTTCGTTCCCACAAAATTGGTGTTCTTGTTGTTCCCAAGCTTTCTTACATTCAATTTCCAATACTGGTTTGAAAACACGTGAAATTTATTTGAAAGTTTCGCTTTATCACATTCATTGTATAAGTTTTATGTGTGGGTTGTGATAGGATGTCGTGAATTGTGCGAATGGCGTTGAATGAAACATTTTCTTATATATTACTAGCGGCCGGTTAAAAACGTAAATAATTAGACACCTAAACTTTTCTCAGGAATTACACTCTGTATTGGTAAAAACCGCATAAAAATCCATACATTAGTTTTTGGATTTATCGCGAACAGACAGATAGAGACGCGGCAGGTGACTTTTTGGACAGAATGTGTTCATTGACCTAAGGTTAAGGACCTAAGGTTCTATTCTTATTAGTGAGTATTCAATATGCGGTACTTTTATGTGCTTTCGATATGGAACATTTATAAAAGTAAATAACTTAATTGTATAAAAAGTAATAACTTATTGCTCTGATAAAACTATATTCCAAATTGCAATGGGACGCTCATATGTATATATATATATATATATATATATATGGAAATACAACTTTTATTTTATTTTATTCATTAAAATTTTGTCATTTTTAATAATGATGTAAATTCAACCTCCTAATTTTTAATATATGTATAAGACCTATATTTGTTAATTGACGTCCTTGGAGAAAAAAGGCTGCGGTGAAGTTTGTTGCGCCGCTTCTTCTTCACCTGCGCTTTGGAAGCCGGCAGTAGACTTAGTTTAAGTAATTTTTGACGTCAATAAGTGATGTATATCATGCTAAATTGAATAAAGAATTTTGAATTTGAATTATATTTCATAGTGTGTTTCTAAATAAATAAGTGCCTTGCTTTATCGAAAATACCAAATGAAATTCCAGTTAACTCAATCGAATTCCTATACCATTTAAATTTCATCGAAATCGGAACAACGGTTCGAAAGTTATCGCGTTTAAACAAACAAACATACATACAAAACAATATGTATATGCCCCAAATAGAATAGCCTCGTAGACCACGCACTATTATCTGTCTAACACGATGCGAAACTCGGCTATAAAACCGAGCGTATTTCGTGACGAGCATTACTATGCTCGGCTACGTCATCAAATTGCAGAATGGACGGCACACCTGGTGGAAAAAGTTGTGAATAAACAAACTACGTCTGTGGGATCTAGCTGCTGCAAACGTCCGTGTGTGGCCAGAAACTTATACAACTCGGGTTTCGAACAAATGTAATATAATGCATATTATATACTAGCTGTTTACCAGAAGATTGGTTGAGTAAGTAACGCGTGAAGAGGTAACAAAAATACTTACTTTTGCATTTATAATATTAATTGCATTAAGCCTTCGTCTTGAATCACTCTATGTATTTGGAATACCCGCATCAAAATCCGTTGCGTAGTTTTACTAGAGACAGACAGTGGAAAGTTTTACTAGAGACAGACAGTGGAAAGTTTTACTAGAGACAGACAGTGGAAAGTTTTACTAGAGACAGACAGTGGAAAGTAACTTAGTTAACGAAGTAGACAAAGTTCTCAGTATTATTTATAGGCTCATTCCTATATTTGCGTCCACTTAAGCCATCAGTACCTAATCCTGTTTATTTAATAGTTTATGTAGTGTACCCACAAGAAAATTACAGACAGCAAACACGAAATTAAGTGAAAAGGTTGAAATTTATTCTGATAGACACGTTAGAGGAGAGTTGAAGAACATGCAGACAAGGATGTCACAGAAAAATATAAAAATAGGCTAAGTGCTAAATGCGGGCGTTTGAAAATTATCCGTTTATTTATCCGCTAATCGCATGGCTCCACAAAGCAAGCCTAATAAAGTGGGTCGGACAAACATTCTCCCAGCTAAAACTACGCTTTTTAACTAGTATTTTTAGTTGCTTTTATACAGCCACTGTCTCGTCTGGCAACGGCTCCGTACTTTTACCTGACTTTTTATCTCCTTCACGCTCACTTGATGTAAATACTGAGATTGCTGGGATCACCCTTTGTTTCCTTTTAGAGGTTTTTAATTTTTGAAATAACTTCTTCACCAGACCGTGTCTACTCAGTGTTCAGTTGTTGGTAGGTTTCACAAAACTCATTTGTTATTAAATATATATAAGAACAAGAACATGACCGATATCAGCTGCTTCAACGTATTATCAAGAGCAAAATAGAAGGGAAAAGACGTGCTGATAGACGTAAGAAATCATGGCTGACAAACATAAGGGAGTGGACTGGGATCAATAGAGTGGAACACATGTTTCACCTGGTGATGGACAGGGAGAAGTTTGCGGAACTGACGGCCAACCTCCAGTAATGGAGAGGCACTACAAGAAGTGTAGTGCCTCTAGAAAAGAAGAGAAGAACTGTACATCTGTGTCATGTATCTTTTGAAATAGATTTCGGCTACGTATGTCAAAAATTACACGAATTCTCTCCAGTCTAAAACTAGTCAAACTCGTGTTTACTTCTTCCCGTTCCCGTTCGAAAGTCCCATAAGAGCAGTATTTGAAAATACCGAAATGTACAACCGAAAAATTGCACATTTTGTCAGCGTTGCCGCGTTCATCCATCCAAACATTTTAGTTCTCTTAACTCTCTCGTTGTTTACCCAACATTTAAAAGCCAGGTGTGCGTTTTTCCACAATTTGATGACTTGGCCATCCATATCACGCGACTGCAACATTCGCAAAAATATTTCTAGATTTTAGCATTTTTCATGCATTTTTCAGTTATATTTTGCTATGAATTACTCTTATAGTAGTTTTCTCTTTGTGACTAAGTGGCTATTAGATGGAACACACAACGTGTTTCTCAGCAATGTAAGTTAGATTGCCTTGCCTTCACTCCACAAACGATTAAAGTACTGGTTTTCTCACAATATTTCTGGTTAGCTGGTTACATAAATTGACTGGTTTGAGTTGACTTGTGTGTGAAGAAAGTTGTGTATGTTTCATTCCACGTAATGACCACAACATTCAGCCATGAGGAAAAACGATTATGAAGGTTTCACAAGTGATGAAATCGTCCAATCACGCATCAAAAAGAATTACATTTTTACTTAAGGAATTCTTAAAATAAATTTGACTCGTGATTGGGCGTTTGTATAAAATACTAGATATTGCCAGGGGCTACGCTCCCGTGGGAATTTCGAGATAAAATATAGCCTATAGCAATCTTGGATAATGTACTTTTCTGATGGTGAAATAATTTTTGAAATCGATTCGCTATTTCCGGAGATTACCCGCCTCAAACATACAAACTCACAAACGCTTACCTCTTTATAAAATAGTATAGATAATAATTTAATATAATGAATTACTCGTACTATGAAGTCTCGGTCTAGGTATATCTCTATCCATCGTTATCTTGTGTGGATTATTTATTGTATCAAATTGGTGATTGTAATAATTATAGTTAATTTAGGTTACTGCCAGCTAACTATACCAGGTCTCTTTGAAAATAAGCGTTATCTCCTTTATCATAATACAAATTGAATGTGACTATTTTGGTTGCAAAAATATTGTTAAGACTATTTTAATACCTATTTGTTGTTTTGTAGCAATAAAAACTGAGCCAAATATATATAAAATACAAATTGATACCATAAACTTATCTAAAGTAGTTTTTAGTTCAAATAAAAAGAGTCTCTTAGGAACATAACTATACAGACTATGCCACAATTTGAAAGCGTGTATATGTGATCAATATCAAAATCAAATGATTTATTCAGACATTAGGCCTTCACAGTCACTTTTTCACATCATATTCTAAATTAAAAGAGATTTACCAAAAGTACTAGCATTTCGGAACGGCCACTGCTGAGAAGAAATGCCGAAAGAAACTCATTCAAACAGTGTCGGTCCCTATCATGCCAGAAGGGCTTACCATTTTTTAAATATAAATTTATGTATATTTTTTTATCAGTAGATGATATCACAATGTGATACGAATAAACCTATTGAACTGAAAAAAACTCTACCTATTTTATTTCACTATAATGTTCATGTTATATTATATTGCTTTAAAATTACTTTTATCCCGATAATCACAACGGGGAATAATACCCTGTAAAAGAAATCTTTTACAGGGTATTATTCCCCGTTGTGATTATATTACAATCTATACATTGATTTTTGTGTTTTATGTTTGTTCTTTGATACACGGCAGTGAAAGTCGAGCAAAAAAAGCGCGGCACGGCTGTACCATCCTTTTCTCGAAGCAATTCGGCCCAATTTCGAACACCAATAACTTCGTTGTGGATATTATTATTGAGTTAGCGGCTTCGTCTGCGTGAATTCCTCTGTGAAACCGGAACACATTTTTATACAAAGTATCACCCATAATTTGGGGGATTGTTTAAAAAAAAGTAGGTAGCCTTTGTTTGAACGAAGGTCTTTAACTATATGCATGCCAAATTACATCAAAATCGGTCCAGCACTTTAGCCGTGAAAGCGGAATAGACAGATAGAAGACAGACTTTCGTATTTATAATATTAGCATGGATTTACTCAGAGTGAGTTGCACCAGTCAACTTTGACGTTGACTTTAACTAGCGCGCGGCCACTGATTAGGAAAAACGGCGTACATTGCATTTTTCCGCGCAGATTAAAGTTAACCTACAAGAATATTTATCGAATATTTGAGTTAAAAGTAATGGATTGTAATTTCAGTTAACTTGAACATCCCAAATGCATCGTTTTAACTTGCAACCCCGTAGAGATCTGCTTCGGGCAGCTTTTAACAAATGTTTCAAAGGTTTACTGTAACTACATGTTTCGGTTTAATTTAAACTGTTGAGTGTATTCTATGAAGGACTTTAATGTTAATTTTAAAACGTAGAATTTCATTTTATATCATTGTTGGCGATGGCCACACTAAATTAAAACCTCATTTTTGGTTTTAACGTTTTTTAAAGAAAAAAATTGTATTGTCGTGTGTACTGTGTCGTTCAAAATAAACTATTGGAAAAATAAATGTCGCTAAAAACTGCTGCATCGTGTAACTCAAACAAATTCACTTGAAATATAATTTGAACCAACTAACGTTGTCGTTTACAATCGTGTTGTTGATAATTTGTGAAGATATTATGTGATTGTCGGTTATTATTTGTAATCGTGTCTTCTAATAAAATGTATCATTGTATATTTCTTCACTATAACATAATTTTTAAAGCAATATTGTAATTAATATTGTATTTAAATACAGCTTTTAGTGCTAAACGCGTCGCTGTGTAATGTATTTCTTCTGTTACTTCAAATTGTGTTTATTATATATGTATGTGTTATATATTGTGTTTATTATTATGTATGATACGATGAACATTTATAAATCGTAATGTAAATTGTAAAACGTTCTGGACGCTGCGACACAAGCGTCGCTTAGTGCAGAGTCCACAGTCCAACTTATAAATTGTAAATCTAACTACTAAAATGATTCTGTCAATTATTGTACTTTTTTCTTTGGTCAATAAAGTTATTATTATTATTATATTATTATTAATTAAACCGTAAAATGTTAAATTAATGTATAAAAAAAATGCAGCTGGTCATAAAAATTGTAGATAACATGAGTACGAGTTGCATTTTATGCTAAAATATTACTCAATCGTGACGTCATGTTATAGTATAATTAAGTATGGAGCGTTTAGGGGTGAATTTCAGGAGCGTTTGAACGCGGCGTGTAGCGTTTAAGTAGTGACCGACAATTTTTAAAAATAAATATTCATCTTTTTTTAATTATACATTTATAAATTTGACATTGTAGCTGTACTTTACTTATCTATAAACTAGGGTAATTAAATTGATTGCTGTCTATAGTAAAATTTAAATAATCACTAAGTTCAAAACGCATGTGAGACTCACTCTTGGACGAGTCCAAAAACTGTGTAATTTCATTTTTGTCATATCTTTGAAAGCATTGTCATTATCACAGTATTTTTTTTTCAAACATTTGTCTTTATCTTCACTACATCACTATCACTACATAGTATAATATAAAGTCGGTTGCCCCAGTTTGTATTTTAATAGACAGAGTGATCAAGAGGAAGGTTTAGGTGAATTATTATATATTATATATGTTTAGGTTGTATAGTTTTATCCGAGTGAAGCCGGGATGGGCAGCTAATTTGTTCTAAAGCATTGTTCAAACTCCATAAAATATTATCTTAAGTGAACACTGGCAACTTTTCCTCGAAACTAAATTTGGAATTAAGAACGTTAGCGTAACATTTTAACCGGAACACATAGTTTACAATTCTGGAGCGAGTCCAAATTCCAAACTGATTCAGTTTTTAGTTCCCAACATCCTGATTGCGTTGACCTTTGAGATTTGCTTGGATCGCGTTCTTCTTTATTTCTTACTAATGCATTTTGAACTTTTAAAAATCATTAAAGATTAGCGAATGTAGCGGAGTCGACGAGCAATATTTGTACAAGTTTCGATTCTACTCGCACTTTATTTCCATTTTAATTTTCAGTCGACACAGCTGATTTTTTCCTCAAATGTATAAGGTGATTTACGTCCGAGAGATGGCAACACCACAGAAAATTCCAACAAATCCGCAAAACTCCCAGAACAGGAGACATCAATTTGCCTGCCTTCTCCGACTGTCAAAACTTTATTCTAATTGCACCATTACCTCGGGACGCGGGATCTTCGGATGATTCGGGGGAAATTTAGGGAATCTGTGATATATTATGAGGTATGACAGAGGATTTATGTATATCACTTCTTAATAGTGCTTAATACTAATTGAGTAGTAATAAGTAGCTTTAAGAAGTGGTGGTGGTGTAATGGTTAAGCCGCTGTGGATCCAAAGCAATCCTACTCGTGACAAATGAGTTATCAATGAATGAATGAGTATATCAATCTGACTAATGTATAGTGGTTTTCATCGACCACCACTTGCTTCCGGTGATGGAAAACATCGTGAGGAAACCTGCACAATGGTTGATTATTAACTTGTGTGTGAAATAGAGAAGGCAATGGCAAACCACTCCATTAATAATGCCTAGAAAGTTGTTGTGTGTGTGTTTAATTCCACGTAATGACCACGAACTCCAGCCATGAGGAATATGACTATGAAGAAGATTAAGTAGCCATACACATAATCTGACTATATTGCTAGTTGATTCTCACATCTTCCATGACAACCGCCCGGTCTTTGTACTCGTATCAAGCGATTATATTATGGAGTCGGGTGGCATTGCGGAGCCGATTGAGAAACGCCTTAATACTTTGACACGAACTTTAGCCTGCGCGCCGCCGTCATTAGATAAAATTACGCACTTTGAGTTTTTCTGCACATGTAATGTTAACGTCATAATTGACCGATGCCACCGAACATAAAAGTTATCCATATTTAAAAGAACGATAAGAGTTATTGCGCTATTTTATGCTGAAAATTATCATGATGTTAAAAAATATCGGTTAAATGAACATTTACAAAGTATAATAAACTTTTGTTCACTTCAGTTACCTGAGAAATATTGAGACACGGATTTAAAAAAAAAACACCCTCGTCTCTTTATTGAAAGTCGAAGTCATCTGTTGAAGACAAACACAAAGCTTTGTAAGGTCAGTCGGGGAAATTGTTGCAGGTAGGAAAAAAATGGTTTTTCCTTATGAAATAAAAGAGAAATAATAAGCAAAAGGAATCCTACTCGTGCCCATTTATTACAGAAGTGAGCCTTCAGATGACAAACATATAATTTACAAATACATATAATTTATAAATTTTTCAGAGAGATTTCTTTTCATACAATATTAAGTTATGGTTAGTGCTTTATTTAACGCTCATTGTTTACGCTGACACACATTTTTTTAAGTGTATTTTTTACTTTGGCATAGATAAGTGTCATAGACGTCGAATCCCCGAATGTAACCAGGAAAACATGAGACTTAAAGACTCATTCTCAGACTCAGAATTTTTTACTCATCTAACTGTACTAGCGAATTAGTATTCTGCGTGTGTCGATACGCACTCGACAATCTCACGAGCGAAGATAAAACGAATGAGAGACATCCGTTCCTTGTCTTCCTTTCCAGAAACATTAAATTCTTAGTTTTCCTCGTTGTTATTTCTCCTTTTCGTATATCATGTATATTATAGTAAGGACATTTTCTTCAAATCTAAGAATTACAAGTCAAATTTCATTTTAACTTTATTTAACCTGGGCACAATAATGCAAGCCATTTTAAAGTTAACGTCCAAGTTGATTGGCGCAACTGAGGCTTTACTATAACACTGCTAACTGTGCTGATCTGCCCTAAAATGTGTATTTAACTATTTTGTCTGTAGTTTCAGCATGCGAGGCGTTAAATCTAATTTATAATCTACACATACAATAAAACTATAATTGGGCTATGTTTGTTCGTGCAAAACGTTAAAACTACTGGTTGGAATTTGATGTGGTTTCACTGTTGTACAGTGGATAGTCTAACTTAAAATCTGGTATAGGTTTCATCGCGATACGTCGCTTAGAACCCGAATTATTGACAATAATAAATTATGAGAGGGTGCAGAAAATAAACGCGGACGAAGTCGCGGACAAAAGCTAGTGTAAAACATTTCACAAATACGTTTTTGTCGTGAATCCACACAAAAGTAAGCTTTGTTTGGCGAACCAAAATTATTGCCCACAAAGATTAGGTTTATCCTGTGATTTATTTGAGCGAACGACATTGAAAAATGAGTGAACGAATTTTAAAAAGCGCTCCATCATTTTCAGGTAAAATATTTTGGTTGAGTTATAATCAATTTTGTAATATGTCAGCTCGTATTATTGTATAGTATTCTTCTTCATAGTCGTATTCCTCATGGCTGAGGGTCGTGGTTGTTACTCGGAATGAAACACACACAACAACTTTCTTGGCATTATTAATGGAGTGGTTTGCCATTGCCTTCTCCATTTCACACACAAGTTAACAAGAATCAAGGTTTCCTCACGATGTTTTTCCTTCACCGTATAGTAAACGCGGGATGATAAATTAAATATTATAAGGTGACTATTGGTAAAAGACATTCGGTTGATTGAGCATACGTGGTTGTGCCCATGTCCTGCCGTGGATATCGTAAGAGGTGATTAAAGGATACATAGCCATAATATTAATGTGATGTATGAGGAAAGTTTATTTAAATAATTTGTAATAGTTTTAGTTTAGTAGTATATTAACAACTTTTTCAAATCTCACTTTTTCGAAGCCTCAAAATCACACTATTGCATTTGGGTGTATGCCAACATGCAACCTATGTCAGCCAAGTGTACCACATTCACAATATTATCACAATTAGTTCCATATGTTGTGTTGGCCGCGTTCACAACTAAACGTTCTAAAAAATTAAGTTTTTTCGTCCTAAATATGTTTTTTTTACGAAAATGATTGTTTGTGAAGTGAATTATTGTTGTCAGAATGATCTTATTCAGATACGTGCAGTAAACCGTTGTGGAGTTCCCACGTCTGGAGCCGTTTGTGGGTGCATAGTGCACCCACAAACGGTCATGGTCAGGTCATGCTTATCATAATAATGCATTGTCATCCAAATTAAAAGTGTCAACAAAATTTCTGCTCAATCGGTTGAAGATATCTGCTTCAAAATTGAGTTGCAAGATTCCACCCGAATAAACATATGGACATAGGTACATTACATAGGTACAAGTTTAATAAAAATTAAAGTATCGTTTTAACAGCTCAATATGTATTCTCAACGCGAATACTTTAACAGAATCTAACTTATGTTCAAACTTTCGTATCTTTAGAGATATGGATTGGATTAGAAAAAAAAGCGTTATGCAAGCATTTTCTAGTAAATTTTCATGATTAGCAAAAAAAAATCTTCTAGTAAATAAATAAATATGTATGGACAAATCACACAGATTGATTGCGCCCCAAAGTAAGTTCGAGACTTTGTGTTATGGGATACTAACTCAACGATACTATATTTTATAACATATACATATATAAATTAACATTCAAGACTCAGGTCAATCTGAAAAAGTTCATTTTCCATCTTGACCTGACCGGGATTCGAACCCAGGACGACCAGTGTAGCAGTCCGGCATGATGACCACAGTGGTCGTCAAAATCTAGTCTAGTCTTTACAAGAACGGCGATTAACGGCAAATTCGGTCCTACCGATCAATTTTTTTAAGGTAAAACAAATCAATATCTTCTCTTCATCGTTCACAATGTATACCAATATATTTGAACCCTGGCCTACGAAATCTTCAGCAATATTGTCTGAGAACTTATACACAGACGCCATATTGGATTCCCGCCAAGCCACTATGTGTCAGCCAACGGTAGTATTTGATTTACACAGGGCGGTCTAAATATTGGTTTTTGATATCATTACCACAAAGTTCCATCAGGTTTGGCCACCGATTAAAATTTAAAATAAATAAAAATTGATTTCTGTTTGCGATATACTCCAAAACAGCTGGAATGAAAAATTTTGGCGAAGAATGCGAAAGACGACGATGTCGTTGATAAGTCAGCTGTAATGAACAAAAAAAGGTTCACGTTAAGTTCCGTGAAAATGTAGTAATGAGTTTACAGTGCGAAAGATTAACAATACTATAGTATTTTTAATCTTTCGGTTATGATATATCATATGAAGATCAAATGTTAAAAAAAAAGGACAAGAAAGACATAAAAACATCCACAGGTGCTAAACACGTGGAATTATTAGGTACTCTGTACGAATATATAAATAAATATATTAGGACAAATCACACAGATTGAGCTAGCCCTATAGTAAGTTCGAGACTTGTGTTATGGGATGCTAACTCAACGATACTATATTTTATAACAAATACATATATAGATAAACATCCAAGACCCGGGCTAATCAGAAAAAGATCATTTTCTATCATGACCCGACCGGGGATCGAACCCGGGCCTCTCGGTTCAGTGGCAAGAACTTTACCACTGCGCCACCGAGGTCGTCAAATACATACTCTGTATGGTATAAATAATTACTAAATACATGAATAACATTTTCATTAAAAAACTGAAATCAAAGTGGCGTTATAATGCCAGACGAACGGGTCACAACGTAATTACAAAACTTGCGCATGACTAGTTATTGTACGGATAGTATTGTAGATTATTGCGTGTGGTCCCGCCCTAGAATAGGACCACTCCAAATCCTCAAGGAATCCGTACGACTATTACACATAGACAAGATAGATATATTTGGAAATATCAAGCATAAATACTTTCAAAGATGGTTGAGGTCAACTAGGCAGCCAGCAATAACAGCCGAATCTTCAAAATTGCCGAATCTTCAACGTTGATCTTGAGTTTCGAGGATATGTGAGAACGAGAAAGAGCGAGTGAGTCAAATTAATAGATGGCTAATATATCGTAAACAATAGAATTCTTGTACATATATCCACAGTGGTGTTATAACTCTAGACAAACAGCTCACGAAGTAATTACAAAACTTGCGCTTGATTGTAAATTCTGTACGCATGACTTAGTATTGTACGGATAGTATTGTAGATTTGTTCGAGCAAATATCTAAAGTTGAGTAACTTTGAATAAATTCTTCTGATTATGTCTGACACAGCTGGATTGTTTAAACTAGAAATATATCAAATTTAAAGTTATGTTATCAATAATATTATAATTATGAGACAAATAAATAAATTGCCGTGGGCCTGTTTGTTCACTTTCTGATAAATGTTATACTCGTAGTGTAATCAGATTTACTAACTGCTAAATGAAGCTTGAAGCGACTGGCCAGTTAACCTTATCCAAAACTTATATATACAATTTTTGACGCCACCTGTTCGATATGTTACATTATAGGCAATCAGATACATTATCTGCAAACGGATAAAGGGCCTTTCAAGTTACACTAGCATTACAATATATATTAGCACTCTGATCACAATATACATAAAACACAACTTGTTTTGATATAGATTTTGACTATGTACATTATGTATATTAGAAAAAAAATTGTAAGAAACATTTTTAACAAGCATTCTTCTCAGCAGTGGTCATTCCGAAATGCCAGTAGTTTCTAGCTTGTGAGAAAAACTATTTAATATAAAAAATTACGTGAAAAAGTGACTGTAAAGGTCTAATTTCTGAATAAATCATTTGAATTTGACAAAACTACCGCTGTTAAGAAAAAAAATTCAACGTTAGTTGGTCACATCATGCCGTAACTGATAATATACGATACCAAATTCAAAAAACATACTTTTTTGGAAGTATATGCCATTTTATTCCGCATGCGTAAATAAATATTAATACGGATACTATACTAATATGAACAATAAATCAGTGAAAACCCGACATGCATATGTTTCAACATATTTTGATGACACATTTGAATTTTTACAGCCGAAATTTCCCAATGTGATACGAAAACTGGACTGTAAAATTGTTAAAAGCTTATAATAAAATCCATGTTTTACATCGCTCTCTCACTATAAACATTGAAAGTGGGTTTAAAATAAAAACAAAAAGAGTGTAGATAATACAATCAGGTCAATTTTATGTACAAGTTGGATTAAATGTGAATTCCGGACTGAAAGGTACTCTATATACTAATCGAAGAAAGACCATTTCGGAAAAGCCTGGTGAATTTCTGAACATTCGATCTACGCCATTAATTGCTTCTTCAAAATTCAACACAGACTTTATGGAATTAGTAGGTACTCCGTAGTACCTACTAATTCCATGGTAAAATTTTATCAATATTTGAATTTTAAGATTTCAGAAAGGTACGTAATGACGGCGGAAGTGGTGGTGGTGTAATGGTTAAGACGCCCGCCTGTAGATCGAAAGATCTCAGGTTCGAATCCTACTCGTGCCACATGAGTTTGTATACCAATCTGACTGAAGTATAATATTTTTCAGCGACCATCACTCGCTTCCGGTGAAGGATAACATCGTGAGGAGACCTGTACACTGGCTAATTATTAATTTGTGTGTGAAATGGAGAAGGCAATGGCAAACCACTCCATTACTAATGCCAAGAAAGTTGTTATGTGTGTTTAATTCCACGTAATGACCACGACCCTCGGCCATGAGGAATACGACTATGAAGAAGAATGACGTCGGTCAAAACGCTCGAAAATTTTGATGTTGCATTTTTTATTATTATTAGAAGTATTATGTAAGAAATTGTGAAAATTTTTGAATCGATTTAATGAAATGTTAATTTTTCTCATACTGTCATCTCTGTAGTAATGTATATTTTGTAATTTTACGATATGCCTCGGGGAAAACAGCTTGCTAACGTAGAAATATCGTTGAAAAGTTGGAGTGCTATAACGTTTCTTACTAGAATGGTGACGTCAGGGCATAGCATAACTTCTGATTGGCTTGGTATACTTTTTAGTGGTTTTTGAAATGAGAAATTAAGTACGTAATATATTAATTTCACATTTATATAACTTTTTTTTTCTGTTTTCAAATTTAAAGGATTTATAAGGAATTAGTTTTTGCCCGCGGCTTCGCCCGCGTGAGTTTATCTGAGAACGCGGAACAGACATGATGTATTAACATCAAACTTTCATCCCCTACTATCTATGTCATGTGTATGATGTCTGTTGTTTATGTCATTTGGGGGTTGATTCCGGAAAAAATAGCAGCCCTTGTTTGTAGGTTCGAAGGTAAACTACACGTATAGCTGATTTCATCAAAATACGTACAGCGGCTTAGCGAAAACTTAAGAAAATATGAAAATAACATTTAGTGCAATATTTTGTCCCACATATATAAATTCAAATGAAATCGCAGAAAATTACCAATTAGGAAATAATTTATAGTCACAATTTTTAATCACGATTTTCAATTTTCAGTGTAAAAAATTTACAAATTGAATTTCTACTGAACTGGCATCGACCTCCCGGGAGACAGCCGTGAGTTTATCAAATTTTATTCTATATCTTCTTCATAGTCGTATTCCTCATGACTGAGGGTCGTGGTCATTACATGGAATGAAACACACGTAACAACTTTCTTGGCATTATTGATGGAGTGATTTGCCATTGCCTTCTCCATTTCACATACAAGTTAATAATCAACAAGTGTGCAGGATTCCTCACGATATTTTTCCTTCACCGGAAGCAAGTGATGATCAAATTCAAATTCTAATTCAAATCATTTATTCAGAAATTAGACCTTCATAGGCACTTTTTCTCGTCAATTTTTTTATTTATAGTTATTTCTCACAAGCTACAAACTACTTCAGGATTCTAGTATCAGGATCAGGATCTATGAAAACTACTATACACGAGTCACATTGGTATACAAACTCATGTGGCACGAGTAGAATTCGTGAGACCTTTCGATCCTCAGGCCCCCCGCCTGAGAATCGAAAGGTCTTAACCATTTCAACGCTTCGCACTACATACCATGACTTAAATCCTAATTCCAATAGAGGGATTTAATAATTGACCTTACGTATTATAAAACAAAATCTACAGCCGCGTCTGTCAAGATCGATATTATCTCGAGCTGATCAGCTGATTATGGAAATAAATAATAATGAGATGAAAAAATTCCAAATATTTTTCGTTTCATTATTATTTTCAGAAATTAGTTAAAAAGCATGCGTGACCTGTTTATCAAATCCTTTTAATTATGAGGTGTTTTTTGGGATTAATAGAAGCCATTTTTTTTATCTGTCTATTGCATCATCACGTATAAACTCCTGGGTAGAATTCTCTGAAATTTGAAAATCAGGTAGAGATTCAGTATACGTTACTCAAGAACCCAATATATTGAATAAAAAATCCTATTCCAGTTTTTCGATTTCAACTAATATCCTAATCCTGTCCTAACTAATATTATAAATATGAAAGTATGTTTGTTACCACTTCACGCTCTAACTCAACCAATCTTATTGCAATGTTGCATACATATAGTTTGAAATATGAAGAAGGACATAGGGTGCCTTTCATCCTGGAAATTAAATGTTACCGTGGGAAATTTACGCGGGAGAAGCCGCGGGCAAAAGCTAGTATGCAATAAAATTCCTGAGATTTTACTTTGATAAATTCTATTATTAGACAAATTGACTGTTACCAACTTTGTAGCAAAAAAAAACAATGTTCATGTAACCCGGCCAATTTAAAACTTCCCCGTTGTTCGTTGAAACAAAGCGTGCTATAAAAATTTGCAGTATTACACGTTCATAACACGGTCGCTGACTTCAGATTCAAATGAAAAGCTCTATTATAAGCTCAACAAAAAAGCACAACACTGTAATAATATATTGTTGGAAAGTGAAAAAAAAAAAACATCTATGTATTTTTTTCAGGAGAAATTGTTTGAAAAATTCATTAGGATTTTAATTTTCAAGTTCTTTGAAGACAGAGATTGTATATTTACGCCGTAGAATGGCGAACGTTTATTAGCTTTGAGTGTGGTTTTATATTGTAATTTTTACCAAGCGTTGTGTATAGTATTTATTAAAATAGTGCAAAGAATATGGTCCTTTTATTATTTTAGTTTTTCAGTACCCGGGCAGCGTTTTATGTGCGTTTTAAAAAATATGAATTTCCCTAATATCTATCCTAATATAATCCCTAATACCTGGCTAAACTAATCATAATTGTTTTTTCACACTTAATTTACAAATATGGTACAAAGTACTATAATCCCTAAAATACCTGGCTAAACTGATCATATTTGTTTTTACACACTTAATTTACAAATATGGTACAAACTAATATAATCCCTAAAATGCCTGGCTAAACTAATCATATTTGTTTTTCACACTTAATTTACAAATATGGTACAAACTACTATAATCCCTAAAATACCTGGCTTCACTAATCATATTTGTTTTTACACACTTAATTTACAAATATGGTACAAAGTACTATAATCCCTAAAATACCTGGCTAAACTAATCATATGTATTTACACACTTATTTACAAATATGGTACAAATGGCGGACCTCATGCTAAAAATATTATCTATCAGTCCACCTTAGGAAAAACTGAAAAATAATACGTAGAGGAAAGAATTAAAATATGAATAAATACATAACACAAAGTATATAATATATATGTAAATAGATAAGTAAAATTATAAAAAAAATATTTAGAATAATTGAATAACATATATAATAAAGATACATTATATATTAATATAACAAAATTATGTTTAATTCTGATGCTATATTTAAATTGACATAGAAAAGGCGACATTTATTTGCGTAAACAGAAAATCAAACCGATGCTATTATTAAGAAGGCAATCCAGCTATAAAAAATACTGTTTGGAATGCATGTGCATGCGTGTTAGCTGTATGAGAGTTAGGTGGCTTTTAGGGTGTTCCCATGCAGCAATCATGTACGGAACCCTAAAACAGAGACGCGTTTTTATTTTTTAATTCTCTCGTAAAATAAATCGCACGTGGCCAGCTCTACAGTTGTTACATCGTTTTAATGGCTGTAACTTTATTATTTAGTGCCATTTTTAACACAATTTAGTGCCGCCCTCGTTACGACCACTAACTCCGCTGCTTTACAAAAATTGTGACAAGTTAATTAACTAGTAAGTTGGTTATTTTTAAATCTCAACTTAGTTTTGTGAATTTACAGTCTTTTATGTGTAATACGGGTTGTTGGTTTCTCAAAATGCCTGTTACACTATTGGCTAACAGTTCTCCAGTTGGCGGTTTCAACGTACATTGCTGGTTGCGAGATCTCATACAAACTAGGCAATGTACATTCCTTCGCATCAGCTATAAAATCATTAAAGCTTGTCAGCAAATAATTATTTTAGTTGTCTATATTAGTGTTGCCCGGGGCTTCGCTCCCGTGGGAATGTTGAGATAAAATATAGCCTATAGCGATCTTGGATAATGCACGTTTCTAATGGTGAGAGAATTTTTTAACTCGATTCGGTAGTTTCGGAGATTACCCGCCGCAAACATACAAACTCACAAAGTGACGGATGCTGTACCGACCCCACATAAAGTGGGATAAAGGTATTCGAATGATGATTTATTTTCTTTGTTTACCTTTCGACATTGCAATTTTCTGTTGCCTATCATAGCAATTACGTATAGTTGACACGAGGTGCTACTTCAAAGGTTAATCAAATCTAATTGTTGCGTAATACACGCAGATTTTGAAAACGGAAAACTTAAGTAGAATATCACTTGTTTCCGGTGAAGGAAAACATCGTGAGGAAACGTGCACACTGGTTGATAGTTTATGTTCACTAGTACGTATGCGACAACTTGCCATTAGATGTCGGTAGGTCGTAAAAGTCACGTTAGATGCCAACGGAGAGGAATAATCATCTAACACACATAGAAAACTTACAAACACATAGATAGAAAACTTAATAATACAGTTTGTTTAATTAGTTAGTACCTATATATATAGGTCCTTTACATATGAAATTGGCGTTTGGTATAGGAGGAACAAAAAGCCGTTTCCGCAGCACTGGTGCCACGCTGGAACACGTACTCGTAAATAACGCGATATTTCAAATGCAAGTTTTCCATTTTGTAAACTGAGTGATGCAAACAGAAAGATCAGAAGAAAAAAAAAACAAATGAATGACGGTTAACGAAACACAAATACATGTGTAAATAGCTGTATAAATTTGAATTTGGAATTCCTAACCTAAGAGGAGAAATTTGTGATTAAAGTGGCCAGTACAACAAAACGCCAATTTCATATGTAAGGACCTAATTATTAGTAATATACATGTAACTCTGTTCTTCTCAGTCATACACTCCTGACTCCCTCCCTCACTCCTGACACCTGTCCACTTCTCCCTATTCATGGCACTACGTGTACCTACACTCCGTTAGGGAACCCTTCGTCGATGTTTTAATGAGATCTGTCCATATTGTGGGTGATCGGCCCCGAGAACGTTGACCTTTGAAATACAGTAACTATATCGTACTAATTTGCAAAAAGGATATTTATGTTTGTTATTGTATCAGATTTCTTAGTAATTAAAAATTCAATTTAACCCACAATATCAACGAAACCATATTCCATACATCTCATAGTCATATTAGACTGGCAAATGCCAGTCTTCTGTATTTCTGCGGGATTATTCAAAGCATGATACCTACATCCGACTGATACCTACACTCTGTCCACTATTTTCCGTTAATGATGGAAATGCAAAGAAACCGAACTTTCATTCTTTTAATCTTTAATTCTTTAGTTTTTGCTGCATAAAAGCCATTCGCAAATAATAATACTAACAATTTTATTAGTATTATAATATATTTGTTGGTTTACAAAAATACGATCGGTGTGTATCAATTAATTTCACAGCAAACTTACCGCATAAATTAAACTTTTGCCTAACAATTTCAAACTTGGCTGTTTTGAGACTGTCACCCTTCACAATTATGTTATCTGTCTATCGGTATATTATACTCTAATGTGACGTAACAAAGTCTATTTTGCATTGAGTATTCTTTTCTAATAGTGATATATTGTTTAGACAAGAATCACTAATTGATGAGGTAATGAAATTTTCATCTCAGAAAATGTAATTTTATTTTCAAATTATTGTGTTTTGTTCTATACAAATAGGTGTCATAAAGTTATGGAATGGTGCGATATTATTTGGGAGTTGAGTAGTGGAATTCCTTTGGGAAAATATGCAAGGAATTAGTTGAGGGTTCATTAAAGATAGGAGATTAAAGGGAGAGTAAGTATTCATTAGAGATGATTTTATTTATGAAATAAACTATTCATGACTTGTATGTTACTATTAGTTTTTCATATACGAGATATATTTAAATTGCATTTATGTAAAACTTTAATTTATGCATTAGGCAATTAACTTAGATACAATAGCTTAACCAAAACTTGAGCATTAGATTTAATTTAGACATGTCCTCTATGTATAGGTATGTGTACAATATATTTATTGAAAATCAATTTTTTGTTTGCCAAATACAAAGAGAGATGACATGATTTGTATATTTTATCTAATAAATTAAAAATAAATCTTACTAAATATTATACATTTCCGGAAGAGGATTTTCCGGAAAATCCACGGCCCCACCAAGAAATTAGACGGAAGCTGGAGAGTCCGGAAAAATTCCGAAATGGAGGAGCTCGTGAAAAAGCCTAAAATATTAGGCGTAATAAAGTCAAAGCGACTACGCTGGCTTGGTCATCTAGAGAGAATGAGAGAGGATCGTGGCGTTAAATCAGCTTATCTGGGAAAGGTGTCGGGAAGGCGCCCAGTCGCTGGAGCGACGCTGTGATCTGCACGAGCTGGGAGCGGTCAATTGGCAGAACTGAACCGCACAGAACAGAAGATTATGGCATACTCTCGTTTCGGAGGCCAAGATCCACTTTGGGGTCACTGAGCCAGCGTAGTAAGTAAGTATTAAACATGCAAAAGTTTTGTTGTGAATGTGTAAGGATATTTGTTAGGTACTTAATAACGCAAAGTCCACAAAGCGAATTTCGATTGAATTTGGTAGTTGGGCACAAAATATCCTGTAACATCAGATATGGTACACATTTTATCCTAAATTTCCCACGGCAGCAAAGCTAGTACACAAATACGTCTCTATTCTTTACATAGCTGAAAAAAAAATGCGAGAAAAGAACACTTCTCGACCAACTATCTATGTAGTGTTTATTTGAAACTTTCCAACAACACGGAGTTTTGTATTTAAACTCGAACACAAAACGGAGAACAAAAACTACACGCGGCCAACTTTGGAAGAGCATTATGAAGCAAAACGCGGACAACCGGCATTTCTCGGCAAAATTATTACCCAACCCGAATATATTACGTAGAAAAATAGAATTAGTTTCACTGGAGCTGACCGACACATATTGCTTTGTTTTGTTTGTTTTGTAGATTATCGACATTAGACAACAGTGATATAGCACAATCTTAGTAAAGCAACTTATTAATGTCTATTGATTATAAATAAAATAAATAAATATATTAGGACAGATCACACAGACTGAGCTAGCCCCAAATTATGGGATACTAACTCAACGATACTATATTTTATAACAAATATATATATAGATAATATGCATACATATAAAGTATATACACATACATAATATTTAATAGTCACAATAAAACAAAGATTTTTCTAGTACACATTTATCAATAGCTGATAGGTTGACTTTTTCTGTCTTGTAAACTTTTTTTTTTTGTTTTCATGACTATTTGAATGCCCTTATATGACGTTCGAGGACGAAACCAAATGCCACATAGGCTGTAATAAATGTTACGTCTAGTTAAATTCACATCTATGTTACGATCGAATAAAAATGCGAGACATATGTGAGTTACCAAGTGACACCTAGCCCCCGTGAAGTAGTAAAAGTTGAAGCGAAATTTTTGTTGGAGAAATTAAAATTTGGGATAATTGCAACGGGCACAATTTAGATAACAAATGAAAGGGTCAAATTTTCATTGTGAATGGTGTGGTTGGGTGTCGGGTTGTGTGATAAGGCTGGTGATAAGGAGCGAGTTAAATAACGTTGAAATGAGAAAAAAAAACACAAAAGGTGCGACAATGGTAGTACTTACGACTAATTTTTTTTAAGTGAAACCTATATAGAAAATAAACAAGCCATCTCTCTCCCTCATGTGAGCATTTCCCGGTTACTTGCTTAGCCGTTGAGCATCGCTTCTAACGTACAGATAAGTAATTATTAATCCCACTATTATACTCACGTATTCAAAAGGACCCTCTATTGTTTCTGTCTATTTGAACGTGATTAACTCCAAAACTACTTAAAGGATTCTTGTCCGATTTTCACTAACAGATAGTGTAATTTCTTAGGAAGGTACAAAAAACTTGTCCGGAACAAAAAACTTTTACGAATTTAAAATAAATAAAAAAAGAATACATTTCTATGATTTAGAGAGCTTTTACGCTGTTACGAGATTTGTTTTTATATCCGATGCGAGACACTTAATCTGAATGACATATAGTATAAGTATTACGTAGACTCTGGGACCACGGGACACGACGACTGTTCAGAAAGTTATTAAAAAATCGTCAATTGACACCACTGCTAATAAGCGATATATTTGTAATGAATAAACTCAAAAACTACTGGGTGGATTTCAATGAAATTGGGCACAGAGACAGGCGAAACCTTTAGAAGTGACATAGGCTATTTTTTATTATGATTTTACCCAAGCGGAGCCGGGGCGAGCCGCTAGTTAGGAAATTAATTCCCAAAACGTCCCGCAAGAATATGCGTATGTTTACGACATATTGCGCTGAAATCTATTACCAGTGCAGTGAATCAGTGAATAAAAAAATCGCACACAAAACATCTGTGATTTATTAACACTTCACAATACTCGTAAATATTACTTCCTAAAGCTGACTACACATATTTCGAGTGGTCAAGTTTCAAAATATTTATCCCATCAAATCGAATCTTATTTAAATCAAAACGTAAAAAACTAGCCATGTCTCGATGAAGCAGTTTCTCTAAAAAAAAAAATAATGAAAAAGGTAAAACCAAGCCAAGTCTTTAGGTTTATTAATGCGATTTCTTTATATTACAAATTTAAGCATAATTTCGTGTTAATATACCTAAATGTTAGATAGAAGACAACGGCCAAGTTCAAGACATCAGAAGTTGTCACTTTTGCTAGAACTCAGGACAGGATTTACTAGTATCAATGGAGATTGGTCAGTGTTGATAACCCAAGGGACTTGGTTAGTTTAACAGCTTGTAAACTGTCAACATTTCAGAAAGAGAAATTTCAGAGGTCCCAATTTAGGGCCCGTGCTCACCGAACTGATTGCTGACACTTGCTGGACGATTACATGGAATTGTAACGTTTGTGCGCACAAACGCGTGTGTATATAGGGGTTTTAACTGCTCATCGGTGATCCATGCGACTGTAAAACGTTCTTCTAATACGTCAAATAAAACCACAGTTCACAGGAACTTAAGCACGTCAAATTTTATATATAAGATAGTAATTTGTCAAACAACTACAAAAGAAGCACACATCTTTCTTGTATGTATGTGATGGCGTAAGTACTGTTGAACAATCGCTGTCATTCTTTTATCGCGTATTCTGTGTAAGTCTTATAAACATATGTAATTAAAATTCGTATTTTTTCTCATCTTTAGATCGATTTCCCCGTACGTGTCTCGTCCCACTTATATATGTTCTGGTAAAACCATAATAAATTATCTATGATACATTCTTCACGAATATATATTCTTTAGGTATATATCAAAAAACCATTTCACATCCAATCAAAATGCATTAAGTAGTTTTAATATCTATCTTTAGGATCTAAGCAGTAAGCATTGACGACCTCGGCGGCTCTGTGGTAAGGTTCTTGTCACTGAACCGAGAGGTCCCGGGTTCTATCCCCGGTCGGGTCATGACGGAAAATGATCTTTTTCTGATTGGCCAGGGTCTTAGAAGTTTATCTATATATGTATTTATTATAAAATATAGTATCGTTGAGTTAGTATCCCATAACACAAGTCTCGAACTTACTTTGGGGCTAGCTCAATCTGTGTGATTTGTCCTAATATATTTATTTTATTTATAGAGACAGACAGAAAGAACTTAGTTTTACACTTACGTATTGATAAAGTTTTTTATTGATTCGATTTATTCCACATATCCTTCGTAAATTTTGGATATAAAATAATTTTAAGGCCAATCAAACGTTTACTACGTTTGCGGTTCGTATTATTACTAAAATCCAGCCGCTCGAATTTATACGTAATGTGAGGCCATAATTTTTTTATTACATTAAATATATTTGCTATACCTTACAGCTCATTCAATTTTTAATTTCATTAAGTAATAGGTACCTATTTATATTGAACGAATTATAAGAAGTATACTTAAACTTCAACGTCTGCTGTGGGACATGTCATCATAAAGTAAAAAAAAAAACTTATAGGTGCGTAATTATTTTACATTTTTATTCTTTTTTACAATTTAATCGTTAAAGTAATCCTTACCTTACATATTATAAAACAAAGTCCTCTATCGCGTCTATCTGTTGCCATAAAATCAAAAAGTACCTACTGCGCGGAATTTCATTTGACGACCTCGGTGGCGCAGTGGTAAAGTTCTTGCCACTGAACCGAGAGGTCCCGGGTTCGATCCCCGGTCGGGTCATGATGAAAAATGATCTTTTTCTGATTGGCCCGGGTCTTAGATATTTATCTATATATGTATTTATTATAAAATATAGTACCCTTGAGTTAGTATTCTATAACACAAGTCTCGAACTTACTTTGGGGCTAGCTCAATCTGTGTGATTTGTCTTTATATTTATTTATTAAGATTTCACCAATAAATACGTGTGATTCCTGAGAAAGATTTAGGTGTGTAATTTATTACGTTTCTATCCGAGTGAAGCTAGGTCGCTAGTTAAAATGATTCGATTACTTAATAACGGTTGTATATATTTGACCATCCATATACTAGACGAGTACCTCAACTGTGTGTGGATATGAAAATCGCTATGACAATGATATAATTTGAACTAAGTTTTTACATTAATTAAAATGTATTTTCTGATTCAGAAAGATATACTACTCATCCTTGTTTTATGCCCTTTTTACGGCATATAGCTGTGGATTAAGCTAAGAGTATCATAAAATGGAAGACTTAAAATATACATTATTGGCATAGGATACGAGGGTATATATATATAAATATAATGTTTCGTACACACTTGCGTTGCTTTTCTTTTATTGACCTTTCAAGTTTTTATTGCTTTAATAAATTTTGAAGTAATTCAACCTTTAATTAGCTTTTTATTTGATCTTTTGCAAAGCGAAAGCACACTATCGCCAACATCATAATTTTTGAAAATGTATTTTGTTTATTATAGAGATATAAATTAAAAATTATTCAGATTTATGCTACACATGATAAACAATTTTAGTAGGAAGTATTATAGTTTTCTAGAAATATGAATCCATATAAGCGACGACCTCGGTGACGCAGTGGTAAAGTTCTTGCCACTGAACCGAGAGGTCCCGGGTTTGATCCCCGGTCGGGTCATGATATGGTCGGGTATTTGTTATAAAATATAGTATCGTTGAGTTTGTATCCCATAACACAAGTCTCGAACTTACTTTGAGGCAAGCTCAATCTGTATTATTTGTCCTAATATATTTATTTATTTATAAATGTCTTATATGTTACAATACTCTGAAGACGTAGGAATTCACAATTTTATTTATGAACAAAGAACAAAGTGGTTCATTGTGTGAGAACTGAGGAGAAATATATTATCGCTGTGTTAGACAAATAGGAGCGTTCGAGATCGTTGTTCTTATAGAGGCAGCTCATTTATGAGCTCACTATCAACTTTATAACTCCAAAGTCAAAATATTTTATTGTGAACGGTGCAAGTTTTAATACTTTTGAATTAATATTCAACAAATACGATGTTTGTGTCAAGTTTTATGAATTTATATTTAAAATATAATTTTAAAGTTTTCAAAAATCGAACCGTATCTTAATTTTATTAAGATGTATTTTAAAGTGTTATTATCCGTAAATAATATCCATGATAATTAATTTAGGCAAATGTGTCTTTTGCTCTTCTTTTATTTCAAAACGGAGCATGGGTTGGGGTGATTTTTGGTGTGGCGATAGTTGGAGAATATTATATACTACTTTTAACCGCACGGAATAGCCTTATTTCACATCTTTTCTCTCACAAATAGAAATTCAACACAAACAAATCAATATTTAGCGACTTTGATCAGTACTCGTAATAAAAAAAATATCAATATAATTCTAATTAACCTGCAAGAATATTTATTCTATAAACATAATATCGTGATTTCAATCTCTAGTTACAGTGGAACTCTGTAAAGGTTAAAACAATAATTCGATTTCCATTGCACCCACTCCCAAGAGCGCCATCTATCGGGCCGTAACGATGTATCGAGCACTGATGTGTGTCGTTTGGACCCGCTTGACATATTGTGGGAACTCTGCTGAAATAAATCACACCCTCCACCTGCATTTTCATAATACGCAGCTATAGATGCACTGGATCTGGGTTTACTTAAAAAAAACGTGTTTGTTTTGCTTCTTTTTAGTACTAAAATCAAACATTTACCTCGACGATTTGAATTGACGACCTCGGTGGCGCAGTGGTAAAGTGCTTGCCTCTGAACCGAGAGGTCTCGGGTTCGAACCCCGGTCGGGTCATGATGGAAAATTATATTTTTCTGATTGGCCCGGGTCTTGGATGTTTATCTATATATGTATTTGATACAAAATATAATATCATTGAGTTAGTATCCCATAACACAAGTCTCGAACTTACTTTGGGGCTAGCTCAATCTGTGTGATTTGTCCTAATATATTTATATTCATTTATTTATATAATGTGCCAGTTGCTTTTTCTTCTACTTATTCCTTTCGGAAATTATATAACTGTAACAGGCTACATACACTATCACGGAACTCAGATGCCGACGCGAATGCACGAACATTGCATAGTTTGAATGAGTGCTTTTATTTACCGCAATGAAAAACCAGCAATGTATAACGAATGTGTCAAGTTCGGCGAACTATATGTTAACGGTAATGTATAGCTCATAGTGAATTCCTCTTATAACCGACGGTGCTACCAAACCTAACACTTTTACAATCACAGTATTATTCAAATTCAAATTCAGAAATTTTGCTGAGTTTCCTTTTTATATCTTTCTCCTCTTAAACTACATGATTATATCGGTTTTGTGATAATTATCCCGTAATCAAACAAACAAACAAACAAATAAATAAATAAATAACTCTTCTTACAATATTTTATGTAGACATTATTTGGCGTAGTGAGACCAGCGACTTGAATTTGAGGACATTTAAATTAATGAATTTATATTCTTTATTTACCTACTAGCGGCCCGTCTCGGGTTCGCTCGTTTAAAAACAGTAAACAATACACCTATAAACCTTCCTCTTTAATCACACTATTTATTAGTGAAAACCGCATGACTATCCATGCATTAGTTTTTGAGTTTATCACGAACAGACAGACAGACACAGTAGTGGATTTTGTTTTATAGTATATAAGGATATATGAGTACTAGTGCCCCGTTTTGGCTTTGGTCGATTTAAATCGTGATAAATTATCATCTAAATTTCCCTTAGGATTCACTTTGCTCGTATCTATTCATGAAAACCGTACAACAATCAGTCCGGTAGTTTTCGCGTAAGATAGACGATACTTCTTTCTATAATATGTTAGGATTACATAATGTTCAATTTATAAAAATTCTAAAGAAAGAAAATTTGAAAAAAAAAAAAAAATGTTTTACCACTTCCAGTCAATCTCACTAACCCATATTCCTCTTACAACGTTATACATTCTCAAAATGCTAATAGAAACATACCTAACTACCGTACAGTGATCCATTTTGCTATGAGTTATGTGTCGCCTGGGAGATATGAAAATATACGAGCTGCGCTGATGTCTATTCACTCACGAAAAAGCGTGTTAGGAGAGACTTTTTAGTCTCAGTCTCAGTAAAATATTCTTAGAAACCAGACTTCTACCGCACCGCTCCCAGCCCGCAAAATTGTGTTCATTGAAAAGTGCACTTTAAAGCGCTCTCTGAAGACATACATTGCATTGACAACAAATTAGCGTCATGTCAAAGTTTTTCGATATAAATGCTAGTTTAAAAGATTTTAAGTTTCAACGTCACAATCTTTCTTTTCTTGATTATTATTGCTAATACTAGTTTAAGATTATATTCAAGTCGCTTAAAGGCATCTGACATGACTTTACTAGTGGCAAATGGTCCAAAATGATAAAAAATGATTACCTACTAAACTCTGTTGAACAAGTTTATTTGTTAGACAAATTAAAAAACCATATTCCAATATTCATTTCACTGCAAATTTTGAACAGCTAAACCAATTTTTATAATAAATATCTACGAACCACCGCATAAAAATTAGCTATCAAATAAAAAAAACATCATCCAAATAGGTACTCAAACAGAGAGACACACTTAGCGGTCAAATTTATAACACCCCTCTTTTTTAAAAAATGATGAAGTTTGTTGTACCGCTACTGCATCACCTACGCTTTTGAATTCAATTATAGATTAATTTTAAATACATTGTTGACATCAATAAGTGATGTATATCATCTTAAGTTGAAAGAAGAATTTTAAAAATGAATTTGAACTGCTTGTTAAATTGTTAAATTATGAATATTTGTATCAGAATAACACTTATAATGAACTAAATATATTTAATGAACAAGATATATGTAAAAGTAAGTCGAGTGTGTGTGTCATGCTCACTCAAATGATCAATCTGGTAGTGGCGTCGTGGGCCGAGTCGTGAGGTTCTCTCTATTACGGTTGAGCTACACGATGGCTCTGTCCCATGCGTCAACTCGTGAACGGGTGCTGCCAGAGGGTCTGGTCATCTCGTTTCTCATATATTTTTATGTAAGTTAATTGTGTTTCACATCGATATATATATATATATATATATATATTATAATCAGCACTCAGATCACAATCATAACCTGTTTTGATATACCTTTTGACTATGTACATTATGTACTTATATATATTATTAGAAAAAAAAATTGAAAGAAACAATAATGGTAAGCCGATCTGGCATGATAGGGACCAACACTGTTCAAATGAATTTCTTTCGGCATTTCTTCTCAGCAGTGGTCGTTCCGAAATGCCAGTAGTTTGTAGCTTGTGAGAAGTAACTATAAATATAAAAAATTGACGAGAAAAAGTGCCTGTGAAGGTCTAATTTCTGAATTATGATTTGAATTTGAATAAGCTTAGTTAACGTTTAATAATGAAAAATCACAAATATATAGTTGAGTAAAAAGTAAGAATAAAAATTCTTTAACAAAATAAAAGACAATTTTCTTCCAACAAATATATTATTAAATGTTTATTCCTAGATATCGTGAACATTAAGCTGGTCTTTCAGCCTAATTAAACGACATTTCAGACCCATATCCGTAAACAAACTCGAATTACAGTTAAACTTAACTCGCATGGATAAAATATACCAGCATTACGCTGAAATTAGACTGAAAACACTACTTAAACTGGTTTGTATGTAGACTTTATTGCTGTTGTGATAAAGGTCAGTTTTGTAAAGTATGCGGAAACTAGACGAGGAGTTCTGGGATAAATCATAGTCTGAATACTACTGAGCTGGCTTACTGTGGCTGACAGTTACACCGAATTCTAACAAATATTTTCGTTTTTTATTTCTAAATTATTTCTAAATATAATATGTCTGTCTGTCCGCCTGTCTGGATTTTCATCATGCGGCTTTCGCCAATAGATAGAGTGATTTCTGAGGAAGGTTTAGGGCTATAACTTATTATGTTTTTACCCGAGCCAAGCCGAGGCGGGTCGCTAGTTGAAGAATATAAGTCATCTTCATATCCAGTGCGTTATTACTAACATGTGTGTTAGATTTTATTCAAGTCGCCTGAAGGCATCTGACATGACTGTTACGAATACTTACCGCCATCTAGTGGCAGGTTGCGACTGCCTGCCACACTAGTGAATTAAACTGTCCACCAGTGTGCAGGTTTCCTCACGATGTTTTCCTTCACCGGAAGCAAAGTGGTGGTCTATGAAAACTACTATATATGAGTCAGATTGGTATACAAACTCATATGGAGTAGGATACGAACCTGAGACCTTTCGATCCACAGGCTGGCGTCTTAATCATTATACTACCACCGCTTCAAGTAAATTTGTTTAAGTGTAAATGCTGCTGCGATTCACACTGAGATCCAACACGATCCTTTTATCAGAAAGTGATCCGCGAGACGCGACGAAGTAAACACATTGTTTTTGAAAACCTTGAAGTAACTGTTTTATTTGTTATTGTAAATATGGTTACTAGTTCAAGTTCAGTACGGAATAGCATTGAAAGACGATAAATTATTATGGTAATAAAATAGAACATCTCAAAATCAAAAATCATCTCATATATTCAGAAATTAGGCCTTCACAGGCACATTTTTCACGTCACATTCTAAATTAGCAAATATTTAGCAAAGCTACAAACTACTAGCATTTCGTGCGACTACTGCTGAGATGAAATGCCGAAAGGAACTGATTTGAACAGTGTCGGTCCCTATCATGCCAGAAGGGCTTATAATTTTTGAAATATGAAATTATTTTTCTTTATTCTCAGTAATTTAACAATGTAAGTACATAATAAAGTACATGGTCAAATAATATCTTAGAAGCCCAGTGGCTAAGCTACTTATGATTCGTCTTGAAGTATGAATTATTATGACAATGCGTGATTTTTACAATTTTTAGCAAGTTAAACTTCACCAACTCGAGTTGAAAATCTCCACGTCGCTTCAGTTTCGATGACAATATATTATTATAATGGTTCACCTAGAATCGACTCCTGACGAGGGATCTCCTCAACAGTTTGCTGCACGGACGTTTTTTTTTTCATATACTTTGGTTCCAACAAAATTTTGTGACAAAAATTAATTTTTCCCCGACTTTCAATATTCCCGGTTTTGTCATCGAACTACCGTATAAAAATTAGCTATCCAATAAAAAAACCGCATTCAAATCGGTTCACCCGTTGGTGAGCTACGGTGCCACGTACACAGATAGATCGACAGACAGACACACTTACTCCTCTTTTTGCTTCGAGGGTAAAAAAATGGAAACGAGAATACCACGAAGATGCTCGTTGGAATCATAAAATTAATAATAATTCCTCCGACCACACGCTCATTACAGAACAAACTATTTTTACGATGCCATTCCGCCGATATTGGGGATTAAGGATGAGTTGCGCCAATCAACTTTGACGTTAACTTTAACCTGCGCACCGCTGGCGTTTAGACAAAATGGCGTACTTTGCGTTTTTCTGCGCAGGTCGAAGTTAACTGGTCAAAGACGACTGGTGCAACCGACTCTAAGTAAAAACTGTCGTAAAACTGTCGCCGCGTGCGCTATGACGTCGTTAATCTGTTCCCGAGTGGCTTTCTGCGGACATTAATAGGAAGGAAATATGTGGATAACCTTTATTTTCGTGAGGTTACATACATTGTTATAAGTGGTGAAACTTATATAAAATTTTCGGATATCAGTGACTGACAAATTAATTTTCTCTCGACTTGGTAAAAGTCGCAACTTGTTTGTTTACGGATTTACTGAACTTTTTCAACTAAAACAGTAAAAAAAAAATATATAGCCTGTATTATGTGTCCTACTGCTTATTTATTTATTTATATACACAACAGGTTACAATTTATATATAACATCAGTAAACATAGTAATTTAACACTACGAATCGAAGTTCATATCATAAATTTTCTCAATTTTATTACGAAGGTTTTAAGCAAATTTACAATGGGATAAATTTATCGACTGATGTATTGAATTGTGAACTCTTTCAATTGTGATTTTTCGTAACTCAAGAAACAATGTTAAATTCGATCACCAGTTAGACTAGAATACGCGATAGGCAACCTGCAGAGCTGGGACCATCCAACGCCTTTTACTTCAATTTAATTGCACTAATTTACTTAAATTTTAACTATAATCGCCGATATCAGTCAAGCGTCCTCCTGGACCCATATTTTTGTAAACCTTTTAATGTATATAATTGTTCCCTACCTTTTCCTTTACTTTGTGAAATAAAATTACTTTTTATCTAAACAATTGTTTAGTATCCCACCTAATTACCTTTTTTACATGACACCTAAAAATATTGAAGACAGCTTGTAACAGTGGGGTATGTTGATTAGTTAAGATGTACCTACTACTCTCTCTAATGAAATTACTGTACGTCCGCGTAAGACGTAAAGAGATGAATTAATTCAGTCGAACTGGTATGATTTTGTATTTGTATTGTTGATAAAAATATATAAAACAAAAAATAATGTCCTTACCGCAAAATTTTAAATTTTTTTAATATGTCGGAGCAAGTGTTTTCTATTAACTTCGATAGATCAATAAACAGTTCACAATATATATGCGTTAGTATATTCGTAATTTACATGCACTATGGAAGTCGGGTGGAGATAATTAACTACAAGTTTCAACGTCAATCTACAAGGGATTTGCAATTCAATTTGCGCTAATTCGTACCAGATATCTGAGAGGACATTCGTAACTTAGCTTTACCTGTCCTAGGTGAGCGGTAGACTGCGACACGACGCGATACGTTGCTGTGGGAGCGTTAAAAGCATTTTTCAGTCGCGTCCACTGTAAAGTATACTAATATCTCCTTACGAATACCCTTTTTAGAGGTCCCATAAAGGATATCTGTCCAAGGTAGGTACTATCTCGTACCACTCTGTATGTACTTAGGTATTATGGTAAACCATGTATAATAGTTTAGTGTAACAGTTGGCAAAAATATTATTTTTTTAATTTTCTAGCTGTTTACCTAGTGGCTTCGCCCGCACACATTCTATGGGAACAGTTAGGTGAACATACATGTATGCAAAATTTCAACAATATTGGTTGAGTACATAAATAAATAAATAAATAAATAAATAAATAAATAAATATATTAGGACAAATCACACAGATTGAGCTAGCCCCAAAGTAAGTTCGAGACTTGTGTTATGGGATACAAACTCAACGATACTATATTTTATAACATATACATATATAGATAAACATCCAAGACCCGGGCCAATCAGAAAAAGATCATTTTCCATCATGACCCGACCGGGGATCAAACCCGGGACCTCTCGGTTCAGTGGCAAGAACTTTACCACTGCGCCACCGAGATCGTCGCTTATATGGATGCATATTTCTAGAAAACTATAATACTTCCTACTAAAATTGTTTATCATGTGTAGCATAAATCTGAATAATCACAAATCAAAGGCTTCTCATCAAAAGGTAACAAACAAACAAATATTATTATAATATTAGTTAGGATTACAATATAAGTTAGCATTGTTTTGTTAGAAAGAGAAAGAGGCTTACGTTCTCACTCAATTCAATTTTACTGAGAAATCATAACAATGATCCTCAATATCATAGTCACTGCGTTCGGTATACATATTTCTTAATTAACTTTTGTACTAAATAACTTGCGTTGCTAGAATTTAATTAACACTGTCCATTCGCTAGATACTACTGCTTACTACTTACAATAAGAACGTCTTCAAGATGTACAGTCGACCACATGTCAAGATATCCTACATACGACCTTAATGCTGCGGTAATAGTGACGAATATACAATGAATTTGGACAGGCCGATGTGCTGTCGACATGAAATCACAAACCGCATCGAACTCAGAAACATTGATGGAGTTAATCAAACTTCACACATCTCAGTACATTTTGTTGTGAAAATGATTACTAGTTGTTCTCGATCTGTTTTCGGAAGATTCTCACGAAATTCGAAATGTATCAATAACAATTTACCTAACATTTAATATAAGGTGGACTCAAAATGAAAGGATTATAGTGAGGGTTAGTTGCGTTGACGTACGACAAAGGTCAGGTCAGATACGTACGATGTATTTGTGCGTTGCATATATTGACGACCTTCGATGTACATCAACCAATTACGGGAATAATGAAGTGACATAACATTGCGTCGTTGGAGTAGGACGGAGCAATGCGTTTACTACATTTAGTGCGATTATTGAAATTTTCAAGAAAACACGGAAACGGTCAGTAGGCGAAGTGCGGGTTTGCGTTTCACTTCTCACCATCGAATCGATTCGAAGTGAAACGAAGCGAACCAATCACATTGCGCCATTGTGACGCAACGTGAACCACACTGCAATGTGATTGGTTCGCTTCGTTTCACTTCGAATCGATTCGATGGTGAGAAGTGAAATGCAAACCCGCACTAATGCCTCAGTAGATATTTTCGACGATTCCCGAGAATTTTCTTCCGATGAGAATTTCTGTTGAAAATTTGCGAAAATCTCGAAGGAGAAAATTTCCGAGAAATGGCTATTCTCATAAACCAAACACTCGTTCGAAACACGTTGTGATATTCAAATATACCTCGAAAAGGCAACGAAGTTGTTTATTTATGATAAATAGTTCTTATATTTCAAAACAAAACACAGTCGCTTTAATGATGTTGACGAAACGGCAGTTTTTTGTCTCACTCTAAGACGATTACGGTGAAAGTATAATAGGATTACGATGAAGAATGTCGTATTCAGATTTGGTAAGTGAAGAAAATTATTCTTGAAATAATGGTTGTGTTTATTTGAAAAAATAATTTTGAAAGTTGTGTTTTTCTTATTTATCTTTTATCTTTATTACCAACAAAACATACTTTTGCAGAAATATTTGTTCAGTAATTAAGACCAAGGTTTTGGGATCGCTCCCAATAGCACACTGTTGGAACGATTGTAAATATAAGTTTTTATTTGTCCTGGAAGAGCTTATGTTTGATTATTTTTCATACAATACAAAGCAAGCCAATATGGCCTGATGGTAAGTGGTCACCATAGCCTATCAACGCCTGCAACACCGATATGCTGCTGCAGGCCTGCCATAAACTTTTACAGAACGATTCCAATGCAACTCAGTTCAATTTAGACATCTAAAATGAATCGCATTCATACAAAAAATTAAGTCGATGGTACGAATTTGCGATGCAGTTCAGTTTAGGTCGTAAAGTGGATCGCGTTAAGAGATGATGGTAAGCCCCGTGTTGCATAAATAATTCATGTATCAAATGGCAATTCGACGACCTTGATGGCGCAGTGGTAAAGTGCTTGCCCCTGAACCCGGTCCCGGGTTCGATCCCCGGTCGGGTCATGATGGAAAATGATCTTTTTCTGATTGGCCCAGGTCTTGGATGTTTATCTATATGTATTTGTTATAAAATATGGTATCGTTGAGTTAGTATTCCATAACACAAGTCTCGAATTTACTTTGGGGCTAGCTCAATCTTTGTGATTTGTCCTAATATTTATTTATTTAGTAAAATCAGTGACTGAGTATAAACCATCGAATCAAATTTAAGTTCTTTTGATATGCACGTAGCAAATGCTTATTAAATAAATAAAATAATAATAATAATAATGTTATGAAAGAATTCTGATGTCAAACAGGAATTAAAACCACGCCTTTCTATCTGGGACAGTGCACTAAATGAGATCATATCGAGACCATACCAGCTTAGTCGAATTCTTTACGTCCTGTAGAACTACCTACTGCTCTCTAATGAGAGAGTCTCTTTAATAATTTCACAATTTAAATTTCCACATCTAAAATAATATTAAACAGAAGACGTATTATTAAAACCCGGACGAAATTCAGCAAATCGCAAATCACGCAGAGGGACGTTATTCATATAAGTGCCTACCTCCATCGTATTTTATTCACGTGCAATACGAGTAACGCTTACAAATTACATAACATTATCTTTAATTCCTTCGTCTTGAGAGTTATTACGGCAATCAATGCGAGCTTTTGTAATTGTTACTTGAATGATGAAGATGAGATGGATACTACGGTATACGAGGGATATACGGCTGTATACCGTTAAGCTACGAAGCCCAGGGACCGCATTACTACTTTTTCGTGTCCACATTTCACGGTCGTCGACATTCCTGGTTGTCAGACTAATTAGCGCGCACATCATTTTTGGCAACTCTTGTTACTTTCATTGTAATGTGTTGTATGCTAAAAATTTCAAAATTTCAAAAATGGGTGGTCCTATCGAGGCGTCAAAAGATGCGCCTTCGTTAGCCTGATAAGATGGTGCAACAAGCTAGCGAGGGTCCGATAGAAAAAATTTGGAAAAAAGGGGAATATGTGTGATTTTAATAAAAATTGTATGAAAAATTTCTATGTTACAGATGAAAATGCAACAAAACTGCAACGGAATGCGACGAAACTTCACAGGGAGCCGGGAGACAGGTAAGTAAACAGAACTACAACCAAAGACGATCAAGGGATAGCGAGAAACTATTTTAGAGAATTATTTATGTGTTAGCGCCTAAGTATGGCGTTCACGGAAACTAAATGAATTTTTTAAAGAGAAATTATTGACAAAACTGTATGTTAAAACGATAACACTGAAAAAAATATTTTCATAGGCTGCGGTGGCCATATACTATTAGTTGGGCCTCATTTCTAAGAATAAACTACTCGAATTTGCTATCTGTATCAAATAGTAAGGGCCGCAAATGTGCGAATCACCGCAGAACGATCAGAAAGTTTTCGAATCAGCTCCAACAGTTACACACCAATCTTTGATGTATTGAGCGAGTCGCGGTGTTATTGTGTTGTATTAAGACGTATATGTATTTCATGAATATGCGGAGATCTATACAGGTTGACTGTAAAGACCAAAAACTGTAATGAGGGCCGTATGCGATGGTAAATTGAATGGTATCTATATTTTTGTTAAAATACATAAAGTGAATTGAAACAATAGATTCTTTGGCAACGCCGTACTAGGACGGACATGCATTGCCAAACCGACATTTTTTATTCCCCCCGTTTTACGCCCCGGCCCATTTATATCTAACATATAGAGCTTATAAAATAAATAAAGGATAACAGTGACCTCACAAACAATCAAGAAACTTCATACCTACCCTTTTGAATGTTTAATATAGAACGACACAAGGAAAATCAAGTTTGTTCGCAATAGTTCTTCTATCCTATAAATTACTTCGACAGATCTCATCACACTACTGTCTCGTAAATTTAAAATTGTTTTTCGCAACTTCGCCTGCAATAGCTTATGTTTGAACGCGATTCATTACCTATATCTATTCAAAAATTTATCACAATCGACCCAACGGTTTAGTCGTGAATGAATGTTAGAAGACAGACTTTTGCAGTTTTTATAATAGGTATTTGTATGGATTCGGTTAGAAACTTGAAGAAGGATGGCTAAAATACGTTAGATAAATAAAAAGAAAGACTAATGAACTAATAACTGGAAATTATAGATTAAAAAAGAAAATTGTTGATAGAAATATAAATACCTAAGAGGAGAATAATTATTGGCCACTTGATACGATACGATGCCATTATTTGAAAAACTATTCACGAAGGAAAGGTAAAAGGTAGAGGTCCAGGGAGACCAAGAAAACAAGTCAACTGAAAGAGAATGCACTATCGGGATATAAAAGCCGAGATTAGAGAGTTAACTCTTAACTATTTTGTAGAAGATTGATATAAGTTTTCTCATTAAAAAACGATTCGTGTCTTTTGTTGTCACTAAATTATATCACTTATTTTTCTTGTAATGAAAATACATAAGAAATTAGGTAATTTAATGCCCAAGTTATTAAAGAGTAATTTAAATTTTTGTATCAATAACTAACAGTTTAGAGTACGTTCGATAAATTTGAAACAGTGAACTCGATTAGTTTTTGTAATAGTTAAGTTACATTTTATTTTTATCTATATATAACTGGTTGTTTCACAAATAAAATATATAGTTTCTAATACGATATGCAGTACGAACTCCTTTCCGTTCTCAGCTCCCAGTTCTCTCCGCCACGGGGCAAAACGAACAACAAAAGATTGGCCGCTGGACCCACGCCAAATGTCGCGTGACCTAATATTTTTCTTTGCTTAGTGCGTGACGTACACCAGCAATGCATTTTGTACTGTATTTCTTGGGAAAAATGTGAAACTTTACTATGTATAAGGTCTGTCTCATTGCTTACTGATAAAATATTGCAATCTGTATATTACTAACTAGATGTTGCCCGGAGCTTCGCTCTTGTTGGAATTTTGAGATAAAATATAGCCTATTGCAATCTTGGATAATGTACTTTTCTAATGGTGATATAATTTTTGAAAACGGTTTGGTAGTTTCAAAGATTACCCGTCTCAAACATACATCGCCTGTTTTGAGTGTCTAAATACCACTCGGGCTAACTTTATAGCAGCTTCCGATGGAGCCATCTAAGTAGCTATATTCTTTAGCACCCAATAGAGCGTTTGTAGATTTGCCATCGACACGCAAATAACAATAAAAAAAGATTTATCTGAAAATGATTTTGAAAATATTTGCGTTTTCAGTTAAAAATGTACATACCTACATCTATCTTTCCAGTGACCGCTTCTCCTTATTCTCAGGGAATCTTCGTGGAGAAATGATTAAAATTCTCAATTGAACGGCTTTTGTGATTTGTGTCGTGATCAAATCGAACTGAGCCATGATTTGTAGACAACGGATGTTGTAAATCCGCTAAAATTTTCTCTACGAATTTTCGAGAAATAGGTATTTTCACACTTCATATATACATATATGAATATATACGCACTTACGTACCTCAGCGATAGTTACTAAGAGTACCTGTAAGAATCACACATTGCATTCAACAACACATCAAACCTGAAACAATAAATCTAACAAATCACCATAAATTTCAGCCAAGAAAACCACAAAACTACACACAAATTAATGCAGTTTGAGACGGAAACGCCAGTCCAATTAAAACCGACTCAATATCCAATTCCGCTTCGTTTTCTCGGCTGTCACTCCACCACAGCACAGATCCCCGCTAAATTGATTATAGTTTTATTATTTTAAAGTGCAATTTAGCACTTGAATTCGATATTTCTTTTTTGAGTAAGAGAAAATTGAGTGCGCCAGTTGTTTATTTATAAACAGAGAAAAATCAAAGTTTGGAGGATTATTCGAATTCTAGATTTTGCCCGCGGCTTCGCTCGCGTCAATTTCAGTTCTTACAGGGAATCGAAGTAAAATTTCTTGTTTTTCTTTTATCCCGTTTTATAAGACTGGTAATTCTTTTTTATTACTACAAATTTTGATCAAAAAATTCATGTGAATCACACAAATGGAATTTTCAAAATCTAAAACCAATGCAGTATTATTTGTTACCAACTACAAAATTAAATTAAAATATTCATATTTCTCACTTAAATAAAAGACAAAGTTTCGTACAAACTTTCATCCTCTATTTCGCACCTATAGGGATGTAATTTTGGAATGTAATTATTATTATTTTTCACCAACTACAAAATTAAATTAAAATGTTCATGTGTCTTTCTTCCAAAATAATGAAGTTTCATACAAACTGGCAACTCGTATTTCACCCACTTAGGGATGGTTCTTAGCGGAGGTCTCCTAGTCACTTTTTCGTTTATATATATACATACATACATATATATATATATATATATATATATATATAGATAAGTTAGCATGTTCGTGTAAGTAATTGAACGTTATAGAGGTATAAAAAAACATATCGATAGTGCCTATACGTGGACTCCACATAATTAATACCTATTATATTAATACCTAAAATAAAATGTTATATTAATTATCTTTCTTAGGTACTTATCGAGTCTGTTAGCCTACCATGGATGTCAAATTTAATTCCAGTCACCTAAAGGCATCTGACATGACTGCCTTTACACATAAGTTGTCTAAGTAGACAGCATTATAGTCTGCTAAATAATGTGGAAAGTTTAAAGTTCTTAAGTTACCACACATCAGATCGCAAAAGTAAGAAGTCTTCAAGAAGCAAACAAAAAAGTCTTATCTATTATCATATTGACATAAATCCCTTTGCATAGTCGTATTCCTCATGGCTGAGGGTCGTGGTTATTACGTGGAATGAAACACACACAATAACTTTCTTGGCATTATTAATGGAGTGGTTTGCCATTGCCTTCTCCATTTTACACACAAGTTAATAAGAATCAACCAGTGTGCAGGTTTCCTCACGATGTTTTCCTTCACCGGAAGCAAGTGGTGGACGATGAAAACTACATGCGTCAGATTGGTATACAAACTCATGTGGCACGAGTGGGATTCGAACCTGGGACCTTTCGATCCACAGGCGGGCGTCTTAATCATTACACCACCACCGCTTCATAATATCATATTGACATAAATATCCAAGTATATTTTAAAATAGGGGTCACTTTTTATCACATAAACTATTTTGTCCTATTGTTCTTTGGCATACAATATTTTGGCATAGGTTTTTGGCATACGGGTAAATGTGACATAATTAACTTTTAGGTTGGGTTTGTTATGGTTCAAATTGTTATGCGTAAACCATTATCCGTAAGAACGTTATGCTTAAAACTCATTATGCCATAGTACAGTATGCTGTGTTACATTATGGCTTAAATTTTTATGCTTATAGATAGAGAAGGAGACCCTTTGAAATAATCAGTTACTAATTTCACAAATATTTTTATTATGTTTCCAATCACATTACGAACTAACACAAGACTTGAACATGTCAATGCGAACTTCATTAGTATGCAATACAGATGTAATGTTTGGACAGCCATGCAGGGAGGGAGTGCATCCACAGAATTGTATTTTCATTCCATTATTTGATATACATACGGGAGGATATAACTGCAGCACCCGCTGCGTTTATCTAATTTTATTTTTATTCAGTTCTTATTATGTTCATGTTTTCCAAAAAAAAAAATATAATATTACAAATACATAATAGAATATAATTTGTACCGTACATCACTTAAATTTAATTCAACACGGAAATGTGTGCGTTGCAGCTGTTCTAAATAGTTCTTTATATAATATACTCACATACATTAAAAAGCATGTGTGTTATGTGTTAATCATGTCGTGTAGTTCAGCCCTAGAATAGGATCACTCCATATCCTTCCGTGGATGTCGTCTAAGGGACACATCAAATCCTTAACAGCTGATAGAATGATAGCATTCCCAGAGAGGGTTCATGTCAAGGCGGCCGGTTATAAAATCATAGCCAAATCTTCCAAATTTAACGGCAACTTTTTTGACGGGCTTTGGACGCCACAGCTCCGAATGCAACCGGGAACATGCAAAGATGAGACAGAGAGACTTGCAATAAAGAGAAAATTCTGGTAGTCCAATTTTTTTCAAGTCCCATTTCAAATGAATTGTTTGAATTGATGAAAAAAAAACTTTTGAAAGTTAATTGCTCATTTTACGAGAGTTTAGGTAGTTGTTGTGTAAAATTAACATTAAATAACATTAGACTAACAGACAATTTATTTGTTAATCCAGTGCACATGTATATTCATTTATTGTTAAGCCGCTTAATGATACGAGTATAAGTTTCTGTCGTCCCTATTTGTTCGTATGTTCAAATTAAACGAAACATATTAATTTTGTTATCCATACCGCATAAATTAACTGAATTTTTGAGCGTTGTTAAAAATGTTATGCGAAATTGCGCTTCGTGTGTTTCACTCAGGAAAGTCACTCTGAAATTGGCCGAGGTCCGCGTAGCATTTTAAATTTGGTCGCGTAACTCTTAAAAAAAAAAGCTTTGAAGGGGATAATAATTGAGTTTTTTTTATCTTCTTCTGGCTATTTTCATGATGGTCGTGGTTTATTTTGCAAAGTCACTTTGGAACGTGGATTGACAACTTGGAATGGAGAAGTTCCGGGGGGAATAGTGATTGATGTAGGTTCACAAATGGAGATACTGATGTAACACGTCAGTGGCCATTTTTTGTGCTACATTGCCAATGGGATTTTTATACAATTTGGTTAATTTCTTTTATAAAACTAAAATAGGACGCGAAAAACAATAGATACGGGAAAAAAATTAAGAGATTTGAATATTTTGACTTGTTTTCAATTTAAACTCAACCTGTCACAATCAGTTCAATCAGATCTGTGAGGCCTCGAAGTCTGGTTCATTCCTTACATTATTATAAAACAAAGTCCTCTGCCCGCGTCTGTCTGTCTGTTCGCGATAAACTCAAAAATTACTGCATGGATTATCATGCGGTTTTCACCAATAGACAGTGTGATTCCTGAGGAAGGTTTACATGTATGATTTATTATGTTTTTACCCGAGCGAAGCAAGGAAGGGTCGCTAGTTTAAAAATAAACCATAGAATATTGAAAATTCGGCGAGATATAAAATTACGTATGCTAATATAATTGATAGGGTTGTTATTAATAAGTTTCTTAGTGTAAAATCTTAGATATCTCACGGGTACGCGGACTCCAGATATAATTTCGATAATAAAACCTCGCTTAATCTGTTCATTTTCATATAATATATAATATTAGTGTTAAAATATGTATAAATGTTATTACAATTCGCAATAAATGTGTATTAAATTTTATCGTCTCAATAAAACGTGCATTTACATGATAATTTCTAAATTGAGACAATATTTGCATAAGCAACAAATGAAATGTTAGGAACGCTGTATCTCTCGAACGTTGACCTTTTGTTACAAAAGAATATAAATCGTGAGATGAGACCACAAAGCGCTGGTATTATGTCTGAATCGTAAGTATATTTGCGTGGTAACGGGGTTTTCGAAAAACAGTTTTATAAAATACCTAGATTTGCACGTTTCTACGTCCGTGTAAATTTCCCACGGGAACAGTTATTTTGCGTATACTTCAAACTTCTTCTTGTTCTATGGGTGCCTCTCCGACTAGTGAAGTTCAGCGATTAGCATGATGAAGTCCTTCTTGTCCTTAGCTCGTCGGAACAGCTCAGCTGCGCTCGCTATCCCGGTCCATTCTCGGATGTTCCGCAGCCAAGATCTTTTCCTTCCTCCAACCATTCTCTTCCCAGCGACTTTTACCCAACTTTATTAGTAGTGGGAGTTTGTATTGTTGACGCCTAAGAACATGAGACGAGACTTTACGACGTTTTACAGTGGACATGAGACGTTTTACAGTGCGTTCTTCAAACTATGTGTATGCAAAATGTCAAAGTTAAATAGCGTACCAACTTACTTTCACATTGATAATATTAGTTAGGATTTTTTTTTCAGACTAAATTGCACAATTCATTTAGTACCTAGAAGAACTATTCATAATATTGTGTACGTTTAAATTTAGTTTCTTAAGGAAGTTTACCTATAAGAGCATGAGGTAAGGTAACAAATTATAAAACTTTCTTTTAAATGCTTGGAATGTCATTATTTGTATAATAAAATATGCTATATAAATAATAGAATGTCTACTTCTACAGTCAAGTTATATTTTGTAACGCTTCATTCAATTAACGCGTTCCTATTGGTCATTTCAAACCGCGCACCGTGTACACTACTGCAGTAAATAAAACATAAAACGCGATTATCGCAGCAGGATTCTGCCTCATAAGCGGCTCTATTTATTAAATCTCCCCTCCATTATTGTCTAGTGGTAAACTACCAGCATTAGGTACGAATCATATATATTACATATTTACTAAAGCTATATTCAGCTATGTTATCTGAAGCATGGGATTTGTTATGTGTTTCTTTTATACACAGTTTCATTATTGTTATTATAGGTATAGGTAGATATAAACACACCTACACATTACTGAGAATATTAAAAAAAAAAATAGGTTAAAACATAAATTTACATTTTTTGTAAAATATTGCCAAGCTGTTACATAATTGGTAATTTGCACAATTCTATTTATATACTTCAGTATACCTATATAAATATTTAATTAACACATAATAAGTTAAAATTAAAAAATTAAAACTAAATTGTAAATACTAAATTAATTTAAATAAAAAATTGATACTTAAAAATTCATTATTTGTTGTGACACCTCGAGACATATCTCGACATATCCGAGACATATCTCGGACTACAAATATTTCATCAGTGGATAAAGTTTTTGTCAAGACCAATCAAATAAGTTAATTGGGTTGCGTTTCTTCTTATTTGTTTGAATATAAATCTGATAAACTTCCCTTTATTTACATGAAATTGAAAAAAGTATGTTAGCATATACATGTGTACATTATATATTTTTGTATAAATATCATAATCTACCATAACTTAATGTGGGTAATAAAATCTAATTCTAATTTACTTACAAATAATATATGTGTTTAAAATAAAGTTGTAAAACGATGACACTCGGTCGGGCGCCATCTTGTTGTTTACGTAACACTATTTAAAATTAAGAGAGTAACGTCCAAGCGTCATTCGTTTCTTCGTTGTCGGCCTGTGCACATCGAATATTGGTGAGTCATTATTATAAAAATACCTTTATTTATTATTATTTATTGATTATTGTTCATTTACTTGCTATTGCTGTATTTACTATTGTATACTAATACTCTTTGATTTGCTTAAAATGCTGAATTATTATATATTAAACTAGATAATGAATCGTTATTTAAAATAAACTACATAATGAAATATAACTGTTGTTTTGCTTAAATACCGACAAAACTATAATTGTACTATTCAACAAGTAATTCCAAATCAAGTAGGATCATTGGATAAAATATAATAGAGAGGTTTAAACGTAAGTACATATTAAAGTAATGTAATATAAACGAATCGTTTGGAAGCATTTGAGCGTCAAATGGGAGATGAGTGCACACTGTGCACTTTACTGAATACAAATTAGTGCCAAGCATATCTCGAACGGTGACCTCGGTGCACATCGAATCAACTGCAAGTTCTTAGTACCTAGTTCTTAATAGTTCTTATACTCTCATCTGACGACCTCGATGGCGCAGTGGTAAAGTGCTTGCCTCTGAACCTAGAGGTCCCGGGTTCGATCCCCGGATGGAAAATGATCTTTTTCTGATTTACCCAGGTCTTGGATGTTTATCTATATATGTATTTGTTATATAATATAGTATCGTTGAGCTAGTATCCCATAACACAAGTCTCAAACTTACTTTGGAGCTAGCTCAATCTGTGTGATTTGTCCTAATATATGTATTTATTTTATTTATCTTCAATGATTTTTCAAATTGTATTTTTTGTATAGGTATATTTAGTGTACGCAACACTAAATATAATAATTAACTAATGGTATAGATTTGTGTAAATTCCATATAGTAAAGACTACATATAAAGCCTATAGGACGCTGAACCTAAGTATATTCTAGAACTGCGATTGATGCTATGTGTACTGGGGAGCGGTTCAATTCATGAGTCATCTGTTATCTTACCTAAACTGTCCCTCCTCCTGCTAAACACGTAACACTAAATATACTTGCATAAAAATTACAATCTATATGAAAATATACCTATTGCTGATGTTTTTTTTTAAAATCCTGAGTTTAATTTAATTACAATGCACAATGAATTTTAGATATAAGAACTAATTGTACCATATTCACGGAATAAATGATTTTAATTCGTCAAAGAGTCTTGTTGTTTTCAAAGCGTTTCAGAAAATAATGTCCGTGCAGTAAACCGGTGAGTTCTCTCATTGGGAGCCGATCCTGGTCCACCTTCAGAGGTGTAGGCCTACTTTAGTTCGTACTTTTCTTTATTTTCGTCAGAGATGCACTCTGGTTGCTATCAATCTTCATTAATCGTCCTTCCGTCGCTTTTGAGAAGTAATTCTCTGCCCCGTGGTGTCCACTCTAGCAGTTGTCTGCATCACAAATCCGCTTTCCTGTCTGTCTGTAAGCACTCTTTAGTAAAATACCAAGAAATTCATACACTACATTTTATACACATTAGCTTAGTGCATCGTCGACTCAATTAATTTGTGAGGACCCACACTTATACAATACCATTATAAATAGCCCGATCGGTGACTTAAAAAGAAAAATACAGATCTTTTTAACATAAAATGTTGGTTATGAATATATATTGTTCTTTTTTCATGTTAAAACTAAGCAATAAATTTATGTAATTTTGTTAGTGTTGACGTCGTTCGAAGAAAGAACGATAACGGCTAGAATTTGCGCGAGCAACAGTTGATTCATAATATACTTAGAAAATGCTTATTGTACCTATTATTACCAACCGCATTTAACGTCAATGTTACATGCCTCAACGCGAATAAGCGTCTGCAATACAATACAGTATACATTGCAATAGTAACGTAGTAACACTTACAAATAAGGTTCAAAATAAGTTTATAAGCGCTAAGATCATGTCACCGTTACATATTGGAAGCATTGGTGCCTTGCTTGAAAGCAATGTAGTTCGGATATCTGAAATTCTGGAGTTGCTACCGTGTGGAAACATGTTTGTTACTAAGAACATAGCGCGGTTAACAGTGTAGAAAAATTAAATTTGTATTTATTAAATTAATGATATAGATTAGTGTAATTTACAAATAGTACAGATTAAAACTTGTAGAAGGTCAAAGGTTCCATTGTTCATCAGTTGTCTTGCCTAAAACTGTTCTCCTGCTCCGTATCAAGGACTTGCACTCGCCTTTTTAATTTTGAATACACGTTCAGAATTATTATAATTTGTATGCTATTTCGACAACGACATTGTTATGCCAACTAAAATATTATTGACTAGCGGCGTGCATCGACTTCGCTCGGGTAAAACCATGATAATAAGTAGTTTATGTCACACCTGAAGGTTCCGTCTACGTTTGTGCCAAATGGAAAAAAAAAATTGGAAACAAAAAAAAAACAAAAATGCAAATCTTTTTTCTCTTTATAATTAGTATGGATATAGTTTATTTTTACTTCAACTACTTAAACGTCGTTTCCTCATAGTAAACTCCACTATAGTATAAAACTGGAGAATGAAAACTAGTATGGCGACATTTTGAAGCACGACACTTGGAGTTTTATCACGAGGCCCAGGCGTCGCACATTAGGCTTTAAGTAGGAAAACGAGGAAATTATAAGGAAATGACTGTGAATCTGTTTTGCTTGTGAAGTGAGAATTTGAATAAGTTAACCTTCTTCCGAGCGTGTTTGATGTTGGCCCCAGATAAAAATATCTGGATATAATTAATATAATTTGAAATGTTGAGTGCTTCGTTCTAAAATAGGAGTACTTCACATCCTGTGTATATTGTACTAGGCGTTTAAGAGAAGCGAATAGGTCAAGGAGGTTAGACGTTAGTCAGGCAGCCAGTTGCAAAATTACAGTCGAATCTCTTAATTTTATTAATTTTAACACGAGCGTTTGAACGCGGTGAGTAGCGTTTCATTAGTGTCCGACGTTTTTTATTTTAAATAAAGAATTACTTTTCTTTCTAATTAAACATTGTAGCAGTTTACCTACTTATCTAAAAAATAGGGTAATTAAATTGAGTACTGCTTATGGTAAAATTTCATAAACACTAATGACGGCCCGCGGCGGAGTTCAAAACGATCGTGAAATTCACCCTGGAGCACAGATGGTATTCGCGGCAACACAGCCCCAAACGCAACTGGGCGAAATTTGAAGGCAACATTTTGTTTTGTGAATTTTTTTTATTGTATAGTGGGCAAACGAGCATGCAGGTCGCCTGATGGTAAGCAAACACCGCAGCTTATGGACACCGGCAACCCAATACGGATCACCGGTGCATTGGAGACTTATTAATGTTTATATTTAGACAGCAAATTTTGTACCATGCAATAGGAGGTCGAATGGACCTTGAGAATGAGGTCCAATGCGCACTTTTTGCATTTGGGTACGAATTTTTGAGGTCCAGTGGGTGCTTTCCCTATTTTGCGTGCTTAATTTAGTGGCCGAGAAAATTTATATTTTCTCGTGTTCTCTGAATGAATACACAAGAACGTCTTTGAATTACATTATGTTATACATATATAATGTAAAAGGTTAACCTGTCGTATTAGAATATGTTTTCTGTAATGGTAGGTTAAGTTTGGTGGAATAAATAAATAAATAAATAAATTTTAAACCTGCTCCTTTCACATAATCGAACCTTTTGTTGTAGCCAAAAGAAAAATGTTTAATTTCGTTCGAAAACGCTTTGCAACCATTTCATTTAGAACGTTTTGAGGTTTTCTAATAACTGTTTCGAACGAGCACCAAAAGCAATAATGTATTTTTTATTGAAATTGGAGTTATGTTTGGCAATCGACGATATTAACAACGCTTGCTATCGCTTTGATATCTTATTAGGTTGAGTTGCACCAATCAACTTTGACCCTTAGACTAAATCGTGGACATAGCGTTTTATCCTAATATAACTAAGAACTCTCTCGATTAAATTTTAAAATCTCTCAAAGTCTGCCGTTTGGCTACTACAGACATATAGATACACAGACACGTAAAACTGATTACTACCTTTCTAACGTCGGGTGTTAAAATGTCGCATTCTAAAATAGTCTTTGGGCAGAAGGACTCATTTCCCACGCCAGAAAAATAAACGCAGAAACGTCCAAATATTAATTAACAAGTGAAAAAGGGGCCGTCACGAATTCCATTATAAAAGTGATTATGTACACAATACATAGACTTATGAAATTGTCGGGAAGAATGGAACGCAACTCTTCCGCAAGAAGTTCCTTTTTTGCCCGTAGCGGCGCTGTCTATGTATCTACTATACGCCATTTTGTTCACCTAAAATAGCTCTCCTGTACCGTGTGTTTTTAACCGCACAACAAAAAAACTAAATATACTGTACGTCGGAAGACGAAAGAGATGAATTAATTCTGCCGAAATGGCATGGTCTCGATAGCTCAGTGATCAAGAGCACTGTCCCGGTTAGACAGGGGGCGCGGGTTCAATTCCCGCTCGATGCGAGAATTTTTTCATCTTATTATTATTATTTTTAACATAAGTTAAAAAGCATGTATAACAAATCCATTTAAAAAAAAACTAAATATACTCGATAATATGCCTATTTATTGATTACTTTCCTTCAGAAATGGATTACGAGTAGCAAACGTCGCATGGAAATACATTAGCTGATTTTTTAGAATTAAGTATCATATAAATAACATGAATAATGGGTATTAATATAAATTTACATATGTACTTTGATAGATTGTTAGATTTAGATAGTAATAATAATGAACAAAACTAAATAATGCGTATTTGACACCAAAGTTTAGGAATAAAAACTCAAAAATATAGATACAATTGTACATTGTTACGTGAAACACTTCATATTAATCAATTCATGTGAATTCATATAATTTTATACAGAAATTTACGGAAAGAATGGAAGGAAGGAAAATCTTTTTTTTACATTGATTATATTCTAAATATTCGTTGTAATTATGATCTTTTAATACACTTTTACATTATTAAGTGTCCTGTCTATTTTCTGAATAACTCTGTGGCAGTGTTTACATATTCATGGGACAAATTATAATGTTCATTTGATTTCACTGCAATATTTGCCCGAGTATAATATTCAAATTTTGTGCAAAATAGATTTATAAAATGTTATAATCCTGAATTTTCGACCTTTGAGTCTATCTGAAAAAGGAAGTTTTGCTAACAATTTTTTGAATAATGATTAACACACATTGTTATTGCAATCGACCATTTAACGTATTAATATCTTAGGCAGAGCGATACATCAATATTGTTGTCGTACTCACACACACATACACACAAAGCGCCGCGTTCGTCGTGCAGTGTTCCTTTGCTCATCTAGTATAATCAGAGTTATAATTCTGTGATTGCGACTCGTTGGCTGATAAGCGACTGGACATCTTTGGAGCTGCGTATCCAGAGTTTCTGGACTACATACACTTCGCACCAGTTGACATTCTGAAGTTTATGCACTCCTTCAGAAATTCCGGTGCAGGTGACTGAATGTAAAAGAGCTAAATATTCGACGTACGACCTTAATAGATCCCGCTGCATGATAATGATTCTCTCTCTTTAGCTTCATTCTTTCGTACTCTTCGGTTTCATTCGCAGCTGTGACGCCCCGAAGCCCAGGGTTAGCGTAAAAAAAAAATTGCCATTAAATTGGGAAGATTTGGTTACGATTTTACAACCGCCCTAACGTCAATCTCAGTCTTTAGGAATGCTATTGCTATCAGCTGTCATGGCTTTGTGTCCATTAGTCACCTCGTACTGGTTGGAAACAGAAGCAGTTGACACATTTAATGTTTTAATTTCGCTCTATGGTTTTTCAATGTTTATAACATTAATAATAACCTCTCTCTCATCTGAGCATTCTCGGTGTCTTCCTCGGCCGTTAAGCCTCTGAACCCAAGGTTCCTTGTCCTACTTTCGTCTTCAACTCTCGCGGTCATCGCCATCCCTATTTGTCAGACTATTGGCACACATATCATCCTTGTCGACAGCAAACCACCGTGTCTCAGAGTGGCATAGCCAGACAATTGTTCCCTACGTATTTCCCGGTCAACACGACACGTGCGCGCACGTACGCACAGCAATTCTAAAAATAATGTTTAGTTTAATTTTGTATTTATATTCATTACTCGATTAATACAGTCTTCAGTATTCTAATCCCCATTTCGACACGCCTATCCGCGGCTTACAAATTCAGAGCGCGGCGCGCAATTATGTTGTATAAACGCTTCAACTTAGATAGGACTTAAGACGACCGGAATGAGTAAGGAGCTTATATGATTAATTTCAACCGAGGACGCGCGCTCTAAAGTCTATTCTTTTTGTATCTCTATGGTTTACACCTATTTAAAGAACTTGAAAACATGGATTTAGTAAGTAACTACTTATTCCATGCTTGAAAACTATGTGTGGTACGAAAGTAGGCAGTCAAATTTTCTTGAGATTCGAGCTTGTTTTAAAGGTGAATGACAATTTTTACTAGCAATATCTCTGACTAAATGGGAATAAATTCAAGTGAGATATTTTTTATACCCTTTTTCTGTATCCTTTAAACGTGAAATATGAAGAAATATTTTATTTGATAGTAAATTTTTGTGCGTTGGTTCTTAGGTATGTTTGATCAAAATCGGTTCAGGCATACAAAAAATGTAGTGTAATGAATATTGAAAGTAGTTTTTTTTTTTTTAATTTGTCTAACAAATAAACTTGTTATTCGTAATGTCATCATGTAAAGGAGACAAAGGGAAGACACGTCTAAATTTGTGAATACATTTGGCAAAAAGCTGACGTCTTGACGCATAGAAACTGTGCATAAGTAAATAAGTCGAGATGACGTCGTGTCGTTGTTTTGATGATGTCGTTATGTTCTGTGATGGAAAAGTAATTTTACATTTTTACTGACGATTGTTTTCAAAGAGAATAAATTAATATTGTCGAGCAATAAGGAGATTCTGAACAGAATAGAAAAAAAGATCCATTTATTATCGTCACATGTTATGCGCGATTTGAGATATCGGAAAATTACAAACCTACTTTTGCATCTCCGAGGCCACGGCGACGGGTGTCTATATAATTTGTCCGAGTTATACCATATCACGATGGGGCATTGAAATCGAAAGTTAGTCGAGCAATAAGGAAAAAAGATCCATTTATTTTCGTAACATGGCATGCGCTATTTGAGATATCGGAGCTACTTGAAAATTTTTTTTTTCGAGTGTTTTAATTACTAATACTACTGATGTTTGTCTGATGTCTAAAACTAGAAAATGTTAGGGCACGTCTTGGTACAATATATACAGGTATATAAAAGTTTTTCATTTGGTTAATTATATATATATTTATTTTATTTTTTTCCTTTCATCAGCACTTGATAACAATCATAATATGTTTCAGTATACCTTTTGACCATGTACTTTATTGTTATATTACTGATAAAAAAATATTCATAAATTTATATTTAAAAAATGGTAAGCCCTTATGGTATAATAGTGACATTGGTCCCTAACTGTTTGAATGAGTTTCTTTCGGCATTTCTTCTCAGCAGTGGTCGTTCCGTTGCTAGTAGTTTGAATTTAGAATATGACGTGAAAAAGTGCCTGTAAAGGCCTAATTTCTGAATAAATGATTTGATTTTGATTTGATTACGTATTATGTCACAGAAAAATGGGACAATACAATATCCTTCCAAATATTCTTTTTTATCACAAAAATAATTTTCCATAACTCTTTTTCTTTTTTAAGTAGAAATAGAATGTTTTTTTGTTATCCGAAAATGACGATATATGTTATATGCATAGATAAAAGAAATATATTATTAATTTTACCTATAAATACTAGCTTTTGCCCACAACTTCGTGTGTGAGCAGAAATCCGTTTCCCGTAGGAACTTCAGAAAATCTTAGTGCTCCCCTACACTGTTCTAGGAACCTACACACCAAATTTCAGCTTTCTACGCCCAGTGGTTTCGGCTGTAGATTGTCTGTCAGTCTATCAGTCAGTCACTCAGTAACGTAAGAGTTTTATATATATAGATATAAAGTAACAAATAGAGTTGTCCCTAATTCTTATAGTTTAGAAGGAAACCTCTATACAAATAAACGACAAAAAATATCTAAAGGTCGTGTAACAATTCTTGTAAAATGCGGTTTAATCTGAAAAACTTTTGTGTTACAACCCTATCTTGATCAGCTTGGCGGTAAGGGTTGAATCCACTGCTTTGCGGAGACATGTATGCTAAATAGTCTGCCTGCGCCTGAGGCGTGACGTAGCCTGCTTGTGGAGACTAATAATAGTTAGAACTATTATTTTATACCCTACTTGGATGTTTATCTATATATGTATTTGTTATAAAAATATAGTATCGTTGAGTTAGTATCCCATAACACAAGTCTCGAACTTACTTTGGGGCTAGCTCAATCTGTGTGATTTGTCCTGATATATTTATTATTATTTAATACTAGCAGCCCGTCCCAGCTTCGCTCGGGTAAAACCATAATAAAACTTTCACAGAAATCAACCAATAGATAATCAGATTTAATTCAAAATAATAGGTTCAGGATTCGAACCATAAACAGTAACAACGTGAATTCAATGGTTAAATGCTGAGCTGTCTACTCATATCTTTAGTTGACGAAATTTTGAATGGGATTATTCGTTATTTCTGTTCACCCCCATTTAACTACCCTAAAGATCAAATTTTAAAAAATCCTGAAACACTGGTTTAATTATTTGCATTTGCATTTGTTGCATAGCATTTTTGTCAAGTTTCAAGTAGATCAGTAAAGATTTTCGTTATTTTTCATACAAACTTTAACTACCCTAATTTTTACCTCTTTAGGGGTCGAATTTTGAAAATATTCCAATACAAAATAACGGCAATAAAAACCTTAAGTGCTAGTCGCCATAAGGTCCCTTTTGATTTGGACGACCGCATATATGTAAATAGACTATCCTCCCATGAATGACAGACCTTGATTACTGAGGCAGCACCAGTATTACAAAACAAGGTCCATATCAAAAATCCTTGGCTTCCAAAGGCCATAGCCACGAATACACATAGGAACACCTCTTATTGTTTCTTTCTTCTTCTTCGAGTGCTTTAGTTTGAGCGTTCTATTTGTTTGTTGGCTTCTAAATATAATATTTTGTCGCTTAAAAAAATCTTAATTCAAAAAATTATAGCTGTAGGTGGACCGCAAGTTTTACAGCTGTTGGCTCCTCTGGCATCAATCAATGTCGTCGCATAGGGCTGCCACGTAATGTTATAAAGATTTCATTGGTGGAAACTTTTTATTGCTTTCAAAGCGTGATTTTATTATGTTATTATATATTTTTTACTCAAATAAGGTTTATATTATCAGCTGATTTCTTTCCAAATTTTTTTTTAAATAAGAGTTTTGATCGATGACGAGGACATTTAAAAAAAAAAACAGATTTTTGAAATGATACTGGCTTTACTGTCTCAGAAAATTATTCCATTGGCCAGTCTGTGTACAATAATTAGTTCTAAAAGTTTTGTAACTATCTTACAAAATTAATTTTTTTTAAATGTTAATAATTGTAATGAAAAATATTACTAAAGTTTTCAAGAATCATTTAAATTATTAATGAAGAAAACGAGACGATCAAAGTTTGAAAAATGTACTTTAACAGTAGTTTATTTTAAAGTTTAATATTTTCTTGCGATGTTCAAGCAAGACGTAACGTATAAAATTAAAACAAATATTTTCTATATATATTCGCCCGTGGGTTCGCCCGCGTGAATTTCTCTGCGAAAGCTGAATAGACATGATTGTCATACAAACTTTCAACCCCCTTTCAAAAATTAACCTCCACATCTTTTTTTCAATTTTTGAAAAAAAAAAAAATCGGTAGTGACTCTTAACGCTTTTTCTACTCAACCAATATTCTTGAAATTTTGCATACATGTAGTTCAAAGTATGAAGAAGGATATAGTGCACCTTTTATCCCGGAAAATAACTCCTGTGGGAAATTTCCGCGGGCGAAACCGCGGGCAAAAGCGAGTTATAATTATATCTTATAACGTTACAAAACTTAAACTATTATAATATATATATATGTTACATGTATGTATATTTATCGATGTATTTAGTATAATTATACATTTTTTCATATTTTTTTATTATTTTTATCATATTTAAAAAAAGAGTAAATTTTGTTTTAATTTATTTTTCCCTTTGTTTAGTTGCACTTTATGGCACCAACTTCTATCTCTGTTTGGTCTAATGGTCGACTAGTAGAGAATGCCCTAAGGCGTTAAGTGCACCTTTTGTAATTTTTTTTTTAATTTTGTGCAGTAAATTTCTTAAATAAATAAAATAAAAACTTCATTACAATGCAATCATCTACCTTGTCGTAGTCAATTTCAAAATAAGCAACACGAGAGCAGTGCCAAATAATTTATCAAACAAAATTTAACTCGGTTACGAGTTTACGTGGGCCCCTCACACCAAATTGTGAGATTGTTCACTAACAAGCCATGGAAAATTAAACTCTTCAAAGATATGCAAATCAGTTTCTTATGAGCCTATTTGTTTTGTGTCAGATGTGAGTGTAAATTGTGATATTATCGGCTTGTGTTGAAAGAGAATTTAGAAGTTTATTATGTTCATTGTATATTTAGCAAAAGTAAGACACACAGTGCAATCTCTACTGAATGACTGACTGGCAATATCAACGGATAGTCAAACCGCTGGGCTAAACATCAAGTTTAGCAAGTAGGTTTATGTAGTGTAGGGATGCACTAAGAAAGGATTTTTCAAAATTCATCCTCTAAGGGGATTAAAAGGAGCTTCAAAATTTGTATGGGGAAACCAGATTAGTTAAAGAGTCTAAAATATTTCACTGAAGAGAAAATCACGCGAAGCCGTGGGCAAAACCTAGTAAATATATATATATATAACTTCTACTACTTTTCTTAGTTTAAAACTGAAACATTACTGCACTGGACATATCCTTTACAACTATCACGTGCTGTCCGTTTGCGTGACACGTAGCTTTGTCCACTGTAGTTCAAAGTTTAAGTTAATCCTTTGTTTTATTATTTATGTTCTGAACATAACCAAAATTGTTTTTTTCTGTTGCCTAATTAATTTTGTGTGAGTTGGGACTCGCCACTAAGAGTGCACCAGTCAACAATGACGTAAACTTGCGCGCCGACGTCGATTATTTAAAACAAATAAAGAATAAACAAAACTGTCATTTTTGACACAAGCTTTTATTGCGTGACAAAAAATGCCCGTCCAAGTAAACCGTTGAAGAGTTCCCACGTCGAGAACTGGCTTCCTGGCTGCACCATTAGGTCGTGCTTATCATAAGAATGCTATGTCTTTTAAACTAAACGTGTGTACAAAATTTCATTTCAATCGGTTGAAGATATCCTCTTCAAAATTGTGTTACAAGATTCCACCCGAATATAATTATGTACGTAAAGTATGTACTTGGATACACAGTTATAAAAGATTCCTGATACAACAGGACAACAAGGTCCTGTTGTGTCAGGAAGTGAAACAATTGGGAATGAAAAAGAAAAGACAGAAGGAGTTGCACCGACAAGAGCCAAGGCATAAATTTTATGCGTGAGACTATCTGGCTATTAATGTCATACTGAATCTTCATGTTATTATACAACCAAAAAGATAACCTCTCATTAAGATTTCCGCCGCGCAATCACATAGACATTAAGATATAATTTTCAATTTACATTTCGCGCTCATACGAAAGTCTAAATACAAAATAAGTAATGTACTGCGAAGCGGCGTTTGGATCGTAATAACATGCCGTACTGTTTATTGCGGCCTCGAGTGTTACTCACAGGATAATGTAAGTAATCGCGACTAGAACAGGAGAGGGGTAGAGCTTCACATATGTCTACTGTTACGCCCTGAAGCCAACAAAAAGAAACAATTAAATTTTCATGAGCTGCGATCATGTTTGGGGTTGCTGTCGTTGGCTTTGAGTTTCCAAGACTTTTATCTCGTAGTCATCTAGTACGAAATTAATAGAGTATGGAGTAGATCTAATCTAGGGCGGGAGATACACGCCTATTTGCTAAACACAATTGGTTTCGTTCGCGTCTTTGATGTCTCAAATATCTACTTAAAAATATAACCATTTATTTTTTAGGTTTCGCTGAAGTATTACAACTGGTCGCCTGACGTAAAGCCTCTTTGGGAATGCTATTGTTATTTATTAGCTATTCATGCATTTTATACATCTTTGAGGACACAGACTGTTCATATTCTAAGGTGGAAACGTGTACTTTTAATTATATATCATTACCGCTCCACCACACCCCTGTGCAGATTTTCATATCACACGCGAGCTAACACAACAAACGACGCCTTAGATTGCACAGTTTATTTCATCCAAGTCGTCATGTCATGTCATATTTACACTCCCTTGCGCAAGGTGAAAAGTGATTTGGGGCGTCAATGCTGGCGATTACTGTATATCGCCAGCTGTTATTATCTCGGCTTTTAGATTTCCACGCCAAGAATCACTATGAAATAATACATTATGGCGTCAAAGAAGGACACTATTATATTTTTATACGACTAGCAAAAAAGTGTGTTACGTCACCTAACGCAAGGCGACATTTTTGTCTTGCAAATAGTTTAAACTTATAAGAAGGTTAGCCAATTTCAATTTGTAATATACATTTTTTGACGTGACAACGTCTTAAATTAGGTTGCGGCTGGGAGTCACTTATGAAAAAGTGTAACGCCCGGTAACGTTACGATGAGTCACCGAACGAGAGAGAGGCCCGCCAAATGCCTTGCGTCTCTCTCCCACTCAACTATGATCGGTCTGCCGCGCGAGTAAAAAGACGTTGTCACGTAAAATCTTCGCCCGTAAAACCGACTTTACAGGCAACCATTTTTTAAATTTGTTTTTGTTCAATTATAATTTCTTGAGTTTCAGGTTTCAGCTTTAGTTATCATCAAATAATTATCTTAAAGCATAATTGTATTTTAACTAATATAGACCTACACCCAGCAGTGGGATATAAAAAGCGACCGTGACGATTATAATGACAATATTTTTTTGTATTTATTTTTGATACAATTATTAACCCAACGTGCATCACATACAACTTACAATATCTTCGGCGACAATTTGAATGTCTATTAAAGTGACATGCTTAGCGATAGTCAGTCACTATTAGTAGGTACCATATTCGATTTTGTTTATCAGCTTTTGATATTTTTAGTCAATATCGAGTATACCTATTATAGGCGTATACATTGAAGCATTACTTAGTAATATTATTTTCTTGAACGGAATTAAAATAAATATACTTACTTCCATCGAAGACTATTTTCTGGGCCTCTTGTCTGGGCCCTTTCTGCGTGTGGAGACTTGAGCCGCTGATAATTTCAGGCAGCCCAGCTCCTCTAGGAAGCGGAGCACCGCCTTTGGTGTACAGCAGGCTTCGCTCATAGTCCCTGGATTTCTTAAAAAATCATCACGGTGGCCTATCGGTGATCCAGTCCCTCCCTCCCCTCCTCTTCAACTCTTGGTGGTCTTGCGCCCGACTCATCCAGTCTCGGCCTCCGTGCCGTCGGATATCATCCACCCAACGCTGCGGTGGTCTGCCGCGTCCTCTGGTGTCTGTTTTTAAAAAATAAATATTATTAAACGTGGAACAAAATGACATCGCTGATAGTGGGACCCGACATCGTACAAACGGGGCGAGTAGGCTACGAGTTCAGTGTTGATAGAATTCTTTATACCTTCTCTAGATAGGGAATGACTTTCCGCGTCGCGTGTCGAATGACTTCTAACAGCTTTGAGGCCTACTGAAGGATTGAGATTGAAGATATCAAATGAAACGTAGAATATTCCTCATGGCTGACGGTCATGGCCTTAAACACACACAACAACTTTCTTGGCATTAGTAATGGAGTGGTTTGCCATTGTCTTCTCCATTTCACACACAAGTTAATAATCAACCAGGTTTCCTCACGATGTTTTCCTTCACCGGAAGCGAGTGATGGTCGCTGAAAACTATTATACTTCAGTCAGATTGGTATACAAACTCATTTGGTACGAGTAGGATTCGAATCTGAGATATTTCGATCCACAGACGGGCGTCTTAACCATTACACCACCACCGCTTCAGAATAATCTTTAAAGTACCAAACTTGTTAAGCTAGGTAGTAGAAAAAAAAAATTAAAAGGGAAGACAAAGACAAAAATCTGGTTGCACGGCAGTGCCCCCGCAAGTCGAGCAAAAAAAGAGGCACGGCCGTACCATCCTTTTCTCGAAGCAATTCAGGCCAATTTCGAACCCCAATAACTTCGTTGTGGACAATTATTTATTTGCAACACGAGTTTTAATTTTTTTACAATGTATGGTCTTAAAAGAATAACTTAATCCTACAAGGGATTACGAATTACAGTCAGTAGAAGATAACAACCAAGATAATATTGTGAAAGTAATATCATTAAAAAAGAGTTACCTATTTATGAAAAGTTTCAAGGAATATAAAACTCATCCGGATGCATTACGTAATGCAAAATTTACAGAAGAAATATGTTAAACGTTTAAGAGACTATACACATTTAAGATTGTATTTTAAACTAAGAATAATTATTACAAAAAATAAAACCTAATTTCTTCAAAAAAAGACCGTACTTTCGCCCGCCGAAAGAACACGGCCATATTTAAATTTATCACTGACGAGTGACGCGCTAAGGTATGATAAAGAGATTCGCTTTAATTTTTCTTCCACACCTTATCTCACAATGAATGGGTAATTTTGACTTTTCAAATGGATATATTTACGACGACTTTCTTTTCAACCAAAAATGAGCCTTATTATATTTTATTTATTTGTTTAAATCGGTCACAAAGCATGACATTAGTAATCGAAAATTTATTTAGGCACATACATGGAATTAGTAGGTATTCCGTACTATCTCCGTATCTCTCCGTACTCCGTATCTATGATATCAGTAATCACTATGAGCCAGAATGGAACCCAAAAACGTGCACACACAGGGACAACTATTGTTAATTATACTACTACTACTATTAATCTGTTAAAAATAAGATTTAACGAACATACATACAATTTGTACATAACAACTTTGCAGTCAAAACTCTTACTCGGTCAAAACTACTTATGGCAAGATAAGAGTTTTGACTGCAACATATATAGAGCTAACAGCTAACTTTAAATAATAAAGTTATACTCAGTAACATTCTAGGGTCTAGAAACAAATAGTTATATCGTTATGATACTAGTAATTTCCTATACTCGTGGTCAGTTTACATCTCAAAGCATTGCACCTGACGAATTTAATTAATCTAGTGATATCTTACTGCTATTGTCTTCTATTTGTCTCGATAAAAGATACAGCATTAATTCACTTATGTTTCTATTATTCTTTCTCACTACCAGCGTTTTGATGCGGATTCGGTTATATATGCAACAGTCGGAGCCCAGGGACGGATTTCCTGAGATTTCGTTTCCACTTCGCACGGTCGTCGGCATCCCTAGTTGTCAGACCATTGCCACGCATCATCCTTCACGACTTCATCAAGCCAGCACTTCTTTTCTTAAACTTTCTCTTTCTACCACGGCCAGACGGGTACGGCTTAACCAGACTTTTGTTTTATACATAATTTTGCCGGTTTACCCAAAACATGTCTTTTTCATTTCGTCGTGTAAAAAATCTCAATATTGAAATCACGATATATTTTTTCATTAAACCTCAGCGGCTATTGGGACCACAATAAATTCAGTCACAAGAAGGGACCTTAAAAAATCAGTGTTATTTTTCTTTCCACAATGTTTATTATTATTAGCTCCCGCTCTTCCATACTAATTTCCGTATCGGCCCGATCGATTCCAACCCTTGAGAGTTATTCTGTTACATAACTTATTCATAGTAGAAAGTTTTTGCTTGTAGCCCGGAATTTTTTATTATAAAAGGTTTAGCTTTTTTTCTACTTTTCATCGAGCGTGTGACTTATGTGATTTTGATGTGATTTTGTCAAAAATATGTTAAAGACTGACTTAAAGCTGACAATGTTCTCAGCTTTGAAGTAGTAGGTACTCCGAAGTACCTGCTAATGTCATGTGAAAAATGAAGTGAAAAATTAAAAGTCAAATTTTTATGGAATTAGTAGGTACACGAAGTACTTATTAAATCCATGTATACTACACCCGCTATATGACTATAACCCATAGATTTAGAAGGACCCCGCGCGCGTTATCAAGTCAGATGCCTTCATTATTACTAATCACGCGTCCACATTGAGACAGAACGACGCGATACGATGCGACATGAAAATGCTTAGTAGGTACTGAAATTAATATACATCCATACAATTGATACTTTTGAATCGCAACGAGCATTACCCGTATTTTTCTAAACAGATCGTAGCATTTCGTAGACCAACTCGTAGCGTTGCTACAACTTTGTAGCAGAACTACGGCTTTCATAGCTGTTTCAAAATTATTTATATTACAACTAGCTTTTGCCCTCGGCTTCGCCCGCATTAAAATTCCATAATGAATGATACCCTATGTCCTTCTCCATACTTCAAACTATATTTATGCAAAATTTCACTAAGATGGGTTGAGTAGATACGAGTAGATCGTGAAGAGGTAACAAACAACCTTACTTTCGCATGTATAATATTAATTAGGATTTTCTTTTTAATACTTTAACATACGTATAAATTTATAATAAAATACTTTGTCTACATAATTCTAGGATTATCACTACATAATCTAAAACAAAATCACCTCTCTCTGTCTGTCGCTACGTATATGTGTATGTTTAGATCTTTAAAACTACAGAACTGCTCCCGTCGGAAATCACGCGGGTGCAGCCGCGGGCAAAAACCAGTTTTACATAATACAGTAATAAAAATATCGTATTCGAAATTTTTTCATCCGAGTACTATTATAAATTTATTATATTATTGAAAAAATGATCCCTTTCGAATCTAATACCATTTCCATTAAATCAGAATAAGGCACTAGATGTGAGCTTTGAATACAAATAAGTTGTTATCGAATGGCAGCTTTGAGCTTTCAGATTTGTCACTTTTATAAGTTTCATTCCGGATTTCATTAAAAAATCAGCTAAATAACCTTTATTTAAATCACGAATTAAAACAAGCTTCCATACTCATTCATTCATTAATTTCGGATTTAATTAAAAAAACAGCTAACCAACCTTTATTTAAATCAGAATTAGAACTAGCTTCCGTGCTCTCTTTGGCTTAATGGTCAACATTCCTCAGTGCTGTAAGTCCCGGGTTTATCCCCGGTCAGGTCAAGATGAAAAATGATCTTTTTCAAATTGATATCAAAATGAAAATCAAAATCAAATCATTTATTCAGAAATTAGGCCTTCACAGGCACTTTTTCACGTCATATTCTAAATTAAACGATGTTTACCAAAGCTACAAACTACTAGCATTTCGGAACGACCACTGCTGAGAAGAAATGCCGAAAGAAACTCATTCAAACAGTGTGGTCCCTATTATGCCAGAAGGGCTTACCATTTTTTAAATATTGTGATCTTGGACACAACTTAATCTCACGATTCAATTACATATCAACAAAAGCTACACGTGGCCCTCTAAAATCACAACTCTTGGCTCTGTCTAATTCGCAAGTGATAAATACGTGATATTGTATATATTGTATATGTACGTGATTATTTTATATATAATATAGTATCTATATAAAATAAAATTTCTATAAATATACGCACTTTATATATGTCCTTATTTATCTGTCAAAACAAAACAACGAAGTAATCAAAGCAACGTGTACGTTTTTACCTTTTGAAGTTGGAACTCTAAAGATAATATTTCGGAACCCTCGGTGGGTGAGCTCGACTCGCACTTGACCAGTTAATTAAGTCAAGATCAAAGTGTGAGTGAAATTGTTTGACGTCAATGTCAGAGCACAAAATTGTTGGTGAAGATAGGCAATTTGCTAAGAAAAGGAAAATAAATGTTTTCTTTCTTTCTTTCATAATTATCTACCTATACATATAATTAATTTGTAAGTACGCTATGACTGTACATCCATACTAATTATGAATACGAATGTCTGTCTGTTCCGCTTCCGCGATTTTCGCTAGACGATTTTCATGAAATTTGGCATGTATGTAGTTAAAGACTCCAGTCCAAAAATTGGCTACTTATTTTTCAAAATATGCGACTACTTGCCCCATTAAATGTTGGTATTGTAGTCGTAAAAGTCATGTCAAATGCCTTTAGGCGAATAAAAATCTGACACCAGTGTTAGCAACAACGTACTCAAAAAGAAGTATTATATGCTTGAAAATCTAAGTAATTTTAATTAGGAAATATTCTAGCATTAAGCCCGTCTATTGTACAGACAACAGCACATCAACCTACCCAAATTCTTTACAAACTCGCCGCTATTACCGCGTTAAAGAGGTTCATGCAGGGTAATGATGTGCTCCCCCCGACGGGTTCCCATCTTGTCGCGATGGTGGGGCTTAGTAACCGGGGGGGCTGGTCTGACACAACCAGCCACCCCGGTGAACCAAGAGGAACCCAAGGCCCAGAGACTTTGGTGGGTGCTCTGGGCCTGGTGGACGGTCCCCTCAGTAGTACTGCCATTGGCTGGTGACCCGCCACCAGCCTTTGGATGTGGAAACTAGAGGGGACCAGAGGTGGGGTCGCGGGGGTTTGTTCTCCGCGACCACAGCGCGGCCGTGGCGCTGAACACGGTGCGGTGGGGCCGCAGGGGAAGAGGAGAGTCGGTATGTCTCTCGACGATCCCCCTGTCCTCTGCGGCCGAAGGGTGGCTGCCTCTGTATCGGGTGCAATGTGTGGGTGTCACCTGCCTATCACCTCTTGCGCCCGTACAGAGGCAGACTTGGGTGCCCTGTGGCACCCAAGATTTTGTGTGTGTGTTGTGATCGCTGGTCCCTTCAGGACCAGCGGTCGGTGATGCCCGCTCCCCCCGTTAGCTTTCTGACTGGTGTGCGGAGTGGGCTTGATGGTCCGCGCCACGCTCGCGTGGCGTAAGGGGCGGGTGGTTAGCACTTGTGCTTGCTGCCCGCCCAGGTCGGGGCCGAAAGGCCGGCCGGGGGGGCGTCGCGGTCGAATGCCTAGCGACCCCGTGACGTCCCCCATAACGGCAGCGTGAAAACGCCCCAGGGGTTTAGTGGGTAGGCTGGGCCGACTAGCGGCCCAGGAGTCCCACACTCAGTGCGTAACAAGCATTCCCCTGGATAAACAAAAAAAAAAAAGGGTAATGATGTGCTGTTACTGAGCGACTGTACTTTTACCAATAATATTTTTGTGCAATCAAATTTGAAATAAAGAAAAAAAAAACTGTTATTAGACGAGTTCTTTTATAAAAACCACTACTAACAATCAGCTCAAACTATAACCGATTTGTTGGCAACATTCATAAATTTATTTATACATAAAGACATGTAAAATAATCCGATATTTTCGTTTCCATTCTGCTTCAATCTGTCAATTACGATTCGATATAGCGATGCAATTTAATAAATCGAGAAACCTTTTACAGCATTGATCAATTTAATGAGATAAATTAAAAGACGGTATGAAGCGAAATTGAATGTTTACCGTGTTAGATAATGTCAGTATTATGCAAACTTAAATTTAGAATTAATTTAAATGATTTCTTAAAATCAGATAGAATGTAGAGCTAATTAATATAAATTATTACTTTTTTGTTATTTGAATTAGGTATATCATGCATTTCGCTCACACTCAAGATATTACACAATATTTTAACGAAAAAAGAGGCCTCGAAAAGACTTCAAATTCTCAAACGAAGCTTAATAAGCTCGTCTCACATGCAATGTGAATGTGTCGTCACTCTCCCGAGATCTACATAATTGCTAACAAGTGTCAATTTGTATGATAAATCGTGCGGATTGAGAAGTAGGTACGAGTGCTTTTGGATATAAATGGGCCACTTCGTATGTCGCATTTTTATTAGATAATTCCACGAGCTAATATTATTTTCAGTATCTTTTGGTGGGTGAATTTTCTTTGACGTCTATTCGTACACTCAGATTAGAAAGAGATTTAAGTGACTCGAAAATAAAACAGTGTTAAATTGCGATTTCAATAAAATACCGTCTCCATTTGTATTAAAAAAATAAGGAGCAAGTAAGTTTACTAGTTTTTTACTAGTTTTTTACTAGTTTTTTACTAGTTTTTTACTAGTTTTTTACTAGTCATATATTAATTTGTTACCTTCTCACGCTCAATATATTTTTCACACCAATTTTATTAAAATAGAGATTATTTTAAGAAAATTGGTGTAAAAAATATATTGAGGAAAAACAAGAATTTACATGAACATTTCACCTGGTCAATATCTTGAGCTAAAGTACCTACGTTATAATAACTATTATGTTAGTAAGTAAATAGATAGAGGAACTCATTATTACACCATTTACTAAGGAGTCATAAATTATAATGAGGTAATAATTAAAACAAATAAATGAGGCATATTCATTACTCTAAATCGCAAAATTCCCACTATTTTTGTGCCCCGCGACATTGTTACAAGTTCAAAACATAACTACCTATCATCGCAAAAAAAGTACAGTTCTTAAAATAAATTCACGCAGGCGAAGTCGCTAGACATTGCTACTTTATTAATATCCTACGTACGACAAAACAGACAACCCCTCACAGCTGATGCGAGTGCCCCACTTCGTTATAAAGGCGCGTTGCATTCACACTACTGCATATGACAGGCTCAAAGGAAGGGATTTTTATTACAAGCATGAGATACGAGTGTATAAATCTTAGTGGGATAGTGCACAATACCGCGCTTTTCTGCAATTTTGTAACTATTATAATAAATGAGGATATCTTGTCCTTCAATCTGTTATGATTCTACGGCTACAATTGAATGTATTTTTATAATAAACTGCCCGTGGAAATTTCCCACAAGAACGGTATTTTTTCCGTCATGAAAGGTACCGTTGAAAGTTGTCCTTCTTTATTTTTCAATCTATATGTATTTACGCAAAATTTAAAGAATATTGATTGATTAGATAGAGCGTGAAGAGGTGACCAACAAGGTGGTTCAGTTGGATCCAAAGTAAGTTCGAGATTTGAGAAAGTAATTTCATGTTGTGGCATACTTTATAACATATTTTATAACATATAGATAAACATCCAAGACCCAGGGCGATCTGAAAAAGTTAATTTTCCATCTTGACCTGACCGGGTATCGAACTTGGGACCACCGGTGTAGTACCTGCATGATGAGGTCTTCATTTATGATTTTCTATTTGTATTCTTCTCTCTGAACTCCTTGTGTTTTATTTTTTGAGAATTTGCGATTTGATTATATTTATTTTTCTTTAATGACATCCCTAATTCTAGAAAAGGACAGCAATACATGATGTATTGTCGTCCTACTTGACACCACCCGCAAAGCGTCCGTTAAAACTCCTTTTAAGTTCTAGTCTCCTAGTACAAATTATTTTTTTCTACGTCGCGATAGTGTACCTACAAAATTAAATGTCTGTATTGTATTAATGATCATTCATAGAGTACTTTTTGAGTAAAACACAATAAAGTAATCATTCACATAAAAAAATCTTTACAAAGAACGCAACATTGAATTCATCGAAATATGGTGGTGTTAAATCGAATCAAATTATTCTTTGTCCAATCCCGCTCCGATTCTATCTCTGGCGAATTAACCAAATTATCATTCGATTCAAAATTCAGCTAATCGAACAAGATCGCGCTTTTATGCTTACAATTTATCCGTTTAATATAGCATACATTGCCAGTTTTCTTTACTTCATACCGTGAATAGTTCAGGAAAGCAAGTAACGTAAGGAAATGAAGGCGTTAATGTCGAGTTTGTTTGTATACGTTTAGTAGTGCGTGGGTTAGGATGTATGCACAAAACGATGATTAATCCGTGCCAAATGAGCCGATTCATTTCCTATCCCGCCTATATCGGAATTAACTCAAATAAGGAATGTTTTTCAAGCTATCGAAGGGTAAGTATTGCAAGATTTGTACACGCAATTATTTTAATAAATTAAATATATATGTTAAATTAACGTTAAAATGACGAGACGGTCGGACATCAAAGAGTTCGACAAAAATGGCAAGAGAACACACAAAGGATAGGAATGTCTGGAAGAAGTTAGGCTTTTACCCAGCAGTGGAACTCAAATATATATATGGACAAATAACACAGATTGAGCTAACCCAAAGTAATTTCGAAACTAGTGCAATGGGATACTAACTCTAACGATACTATATTCTATAACATATACATATATAGTTAAACATCCAAGACCCGGGCCAATCCCAAAAATATTTTCCATCTCAACTTGACCGGGTCTGGACCCGGCAGCTTCGCCAGCGTGTATTTTTCAGGGAAAGTTATTTTTCCGGAATGTCCTTCTGCATATTTCAAACTACATGTATGCAAAATTTCAAGAAGATTAGTTGAGTAGATAGAGCGTGAAGAGGTAACAAACAAACTTACTTTCGCATTTAAAATTTTAGTTGGAAACATGGTATTATCCGAGCGGGGACTGGTAGCTGGTTCATCATGAACAACAAAGAATTATTAAATTTGAAAACGGAGGTAATATTATAACACAATAATTCGTTTTCTGGGAAAATAAAACTCGCTACAGATAAAATTATATTTCTTTTACGCCCATCTTGTCCATCAAGTTGCGTTTCAAATATTTATTTTTAATTAATAATTTGTCGGTTTATAATAAAAAAAAAATAAACAGTATTCTCGAGTTCGCTTCAGTAAATTGGAATTTCAGATTGGATTTATATTTGGTGTCAGAGATTTAATTTTTGGAATATTGATTGATTAATTCTGTAAAAGACGGAAAACAAAAACCAATTGAGTAATTTTGAAGATAGTCATGAGGTGAATAGAGGTTCTGGAATCGAACTGGAATTTGACGACCTCGATGGCGCAGTGGTATAGTGCTTGCCTCTGAACCGAGAGGTCTCAGGTTCGATCCCCGGTCGGGTCATGATGGAAAATGATCTTTTTCTGATTGGCCCGGGTCTTGGATGTTTATCTATATATGTATTTGTTATAAAATATAATAGAGGTGAATAGAGGTTCTGGAATCGAACTGGAATTTAACCCACGCCCCTGTGTCTGCCCCTGTGACAGTGCTCATAACAACTGAGCACTGTCACGGATACACAGGGGCGTGGGTTAAATAAATAATAAATAAATAATGTTCATACATTATAACAAATCACACAGATTGAGCTAGCCCCAAAGTAAGTGCGAGACTTGTGTTATGGGATACTAACTCAACGATACTATATTTTATAACAAATGCATATATAGATAAACATCCAAGATCCGGGCCAATCAGAAAAAGATCATTTTCCATCATAACCCGACCAGGATTGAATCCGGGACCTCTCGGTTCAGAGGCAAGCACTTTACCACTGCGCCATCGAGGTCATCAAAATGATTCCATACAATTTAGTGCAGTGATATAAATCTGTGAATCAATCACATTGGAAACAATAAATCGAGAAAAAGGACTTTATCTATTCTATTTGTTGAGCAGTCAGTGTCTACAATCCAACAAATACTTAGACTCTCTAACACAAATATTGGTCTCATGTTGTGTTCACACTGAGGATTTGGCCTAAAGAAGTTCGGACTTTGAGAGGATAGACGTTTTAGTTTTATAGTTCGTTTTTCAACATTTATTTTACTTTTTACTTCGAAAAGTGTTTGTTAGTGGCCAGTTCGGTTGTTAAATAAATCTTGAGCTGTGAAATATTTTGCGTTATCGTATCAATACTATCTATCACCATGTTCCTTTTTTATTACAATTTTAAAAGTGGAACGTACGTATGTTCTCAATTGTTTTAGAAAGTTTCATAATATTCATAGAATTTCATGAGATTAGGCCCTCAGACCACACGCACATTGAAGTAACTATTTTGTTTGGTTGGAATCTCGCAATTCAATTTTTAAGCAGCTACCTTCTATATACCGATTGAGATAAAATGTGTTTATATAAACGTTTAATTTAAATGACAAAACATTTATGATAAATCAAATATTACAATATAGTAAAAAGCTTTTTAGACCAATTAACTACTTACGCAAACAAACTACACTCACTACAAACATTTATTATTAATTTCAATTGTATCATCATCAAATATCATTGTTCTAAAAGCATTACTATCTGTAAGTGATTTACGTTGAAACGAAAGCCTAATGTAAACCTGGTATTATTATTTATTAGACTAGCTTGAACTACACATTTTGTATGTATCTGCACGCGTTTTGTTTCCATCGCGAACTTAGATCTCACGAGCACAATAAATTTTTACAATATTTTGTGAATATTTCAAACTAAAAAATTCTATTGTCAGATCCCACTTTTCAAATTTCATCAAAATCAGACAAACGGTTCGATGGTTATCGCGTTACAAACAAACAAACATACATACACACAATGTATTATTGCCCCAAGTTGATTTGTAGACCTCGCTCGCTTTACATGCCCGGTCAATTATTATTTCCGTGAGAAATTACTATTTCTATAGTAATACGTTTTCGAATAAGCGTATCGTAAGCGGCAAAACAAAAGAGAAACTAAGCGAGAGGGAGCATAACCTCAAAACGTCAGCTAAACTTGCAAAATGACCGTTGATTCGGACGGATGGCTTCGTCAAGTAATCAATGGGGGGCATGAATAATGTCTGCCATTTGAGTAACCGGCCGGTTGTTTCGAATAATTAATTTTTGGGGTGTGTACTGTAACGTTTTGTAGGAGCCTGATTTCGTGAGCGCATGCGTGGCGCGAGCCGGCTCTAGACGCGATGCGTAGGGTGGCAAGACAGCTGTCTTGTTCGAAAGAAGACTGACGACGGTTTTTGGGTAAAAATTGTAAGATGTGATGATTAGTAAAGAATTTTTTAAAGCCTGTATTTTGTGTCCCACTGCTGGGCAAAGGCCTCCACTTGTGTCTTTCACAGGTCTCTGGGTCATTTGTTGCCAACCACGCCGATACCTGTCCAAATCATCCCGCCATCTTGTTCGTGGTCTCGACGATAATTGAATACAAGAATACTAACATATATTACACCTTAGGCTTCAACTAAATCTGAGGAAAAAAATTATGCTAAACCTATGGTGGGCGAATGGATTATCATAATCAAAAAGGGCACAGTCGTTTCAATAATTGTAACAACTTGACCAAACTTTTCAACAGAAAAATCTTTAATTCATGATATAACAGCCAAAATTGTTTACCGACGAAATTATACCGGAATAATTCATAAAAAATCCGCTCACAACATTTTTGGTCACCCTAATTGCAGCTTCCAGTACGCGAGAAGCTTTCATATTGACCTATACGTATTACGAATTTCTCTTTCAGGCTGTGCGAGAGAGACGCAAGAAAACATAATACAGGGTTCCGTCGTGTTAGACAAGGACGGAGACACTCGGGTAGAGTACCCAGTCTACTCATTTCAGTGTATCCCGACCGATTGAACGTGTCGGAACGTCGCGAGCCAGCGCTTCACGAAATTACGATTGATATAAAGACCTTGTGTTGTGTAAAATATTAATTTGACTGTGCTGTGTGAGTTTTTGTGTGAAAAACCGTGAATACAGTGAGGATTTGTGGTGTTATCTCATTTCCAACTGAACAACTTGAGCCCGAGGGAGTGATTTCAGAAATGTAAGTAAATTTGACGCTCTTTAGAATTCAGTTCGTAAGGATATACCGTTTTCACTGAATATTTTAAGTAACCATTTAATAACGGCAATTGTCGGATAAAACAATGCGTTAAGTCTTTTCTGACCATTTTTGTTTGCGAAAAATCTATGCATTTAGGTCATTTTTTATACGTTACTTGATAATAATGAACCTAACAGACATTCAATTGTTATATACATAGATGAAAACGCCAAATGTATTCATTTTATTCACGTAATAGCCATATTTCCAAGAACACGGATGAAATATAATTCAAAACCAACATGATATTAATAAAACAAATAAAAAAAAAACCATTTGTTTGGTTGTTTTAATGGCTCACTATATAAATCTATGGAATGGATCCAACCATTCAAATAACATAAAAAAAAATTGTGTAGCAAACATTAGGGCATAACAAATTAAAAAAAAATCTGTTTTATTATATCTGTATTCTGATTAAAAAGCAACATACATAAAGGTAACGAATAAATCTATACTATTATTATAAAGAGGTAAGCGTTTGTTAGTTTGTATGTTTGAGTCGGGTAATCTCCGAAACTACCGTACCGATTTCAAAAATAATTTCACCATTAGATGGGAACATTATCCAAGATTGCTATAGATATATATTTTATTTCAAAATTCCCACGGGAGCGAAGTCCTGGGCAACCTCTAGTATAGGTATAAAATTAACGGATCCGGCTTTTTTATCCGTGTTAAGTGTGGATTCTGTTCTATAAACAATATCAAGGAAACATGAAAACATCATACAGCTGTATATCTATATATATGACTGACAGACAACGTACAGCCGAAACTACTGGGCGTAGGAAGCTTAAATTTGGCTTATATATTCCCTGGGGAGTGTAGGTGAGCACTATGAGAGGATTTTTGGAAATTCCACCCCGAAGGGGGTGAAAGGGGTGAAAACGTTTTATGTGAAAGTTCTACACCGTTGAAGTTAGTGACTAGAAAATTTGGGTTTTAGTTGTTTACATCAAATTAATAAATATGTGTTTGAGATTTTTCTAAAAATTAACCCTCAATCCCTACAAAAGGGGGGTGAAAATTTGTATGGGACTTAATAAAAATATTTCAAGATAAATAGCTGAAAATTGGTATACAAACTCTTCATATTTTTTCTTAAAGAATGATCGAGATTAAACTATTAAATTCACGCGGACGAAGCCGCGGGCAAAAGCTAGTTTCATATAATTTGTATTTATATCCATTGCTTACATTGTAGCTTACAATTTAAACAATTAATATATACGGTTAGTTACACCGTCAAATTTGACGTTGATTTTAACCGACGCGCCGCTAACGTTTAGACAAAATGGCTCACTTTGCGGTTTTTCTGTGTATGTTAAAGTTAACGTCAAAGTTAACGGTGCAACTTGTCCTTGACGTCTTAAGAATCGAAACACAAGAAATAAACAAGTAATTATGTGCACTGGATAATTAATTGTTTATTTCTTGTGTTTCGATTCTGCGTGATCGACGGGTAGAAAGTATTTTCTTATAGGTAGATATAATTAGTTTGATATTTTTTTCTATAGGTCGTAGGTTCAATAAACTCTTCGAATGTAATTGTAAGAATTATGGACGCCGATAACATGAAACGTTTTGATCAAAGTGGCCAGGTAAATCAACTTTTGCGTTATTACAGAATTAAAGCAGGCATAATTTTGCTCTTGACAGATATGGAAAATCAATTGTCATTACAACCTGTCAATTTTCTTGGGGAAGTAATCATTTCCAAAATCAATCTATACTTCTATACTATTATTATAAATGGTAAGCGTTTGTGAATTTGTGAGATTGTATGTTTGAGTCGGGTAATCTCCGAAACTATCGAATCTATTTTAAAAATTCTTTCACCATTAGAAAGGTACATTGACCAAGATTGCTATAGGCTCTATTTTATCACAAAATTCCCAAGGGAGGGGACCCCGGGCAACATCTAGTCATTCATAAAATTAACTTACAGATTAATTGTTTCAAAGTCAGATAGTAAAACTAATTCTTGTCTTTGTTAATGTTTGAAAAATTTTAATGACAGCGCGGCCGCAGCTGTCGAAACGCTCTGAGAACCATCCTTAAATAGATGCGACCCTACAGTTTTACCTTTCCCATTCATTAGTAAATGAGGTTTTGATGTTATACTTCAATTATTTGATTAGCGGGTAGATTCTAATTTGATAAGGGATTGCGACAAATGATACGGGTCCTAAGTTCACGAACTTTTAATATAAAATTAAGTTGCTCAATTTTTAATTTCTAGGCAAATGTAATTTGGGGTTGTTAAAAAGGGTTAGACTTTTTAAAAATCGAAATCGAATAAAGACGACATTTTTCTTTTTCTCATTTGAACTAATTTAAAATAATAATATTCGGTTACTTTTTAGTTAGAGCTAAGTTCAGTTAACAACTGATTCGTTCTTCCAATTCTCACCGAGTGAGACCGTGCATATCATAATCAACATCCACCATATTTATCAGACATGAATTGCTTCCTTAGACGTTGAACGTTGGAGCCCAGGGTTTGCTTTCCTACTTTTTCCTCTACATTTTGGACGGTCGTCGGCATCCCTAGTTCTCAGACAAAATGCCAGTTGACATAGACGTAAAAATATATAAACAAAATACGTGTACCCAAACCAATAACAAACATTTCATCCTATTCTACAGAGTCACATTTTTGTTTTGAGCTCGGGCTGGTAAGTGATTGTTAACACGCAGCCAAAATTTTTAAAATTTGAAGTTTTTTCAAAGGAACGTGGACTTCGGGGCATAACAGCTGCAAGGAAGCTAGCTTAAGTGGAAACCATATAATAATACATAGAACTATAATGAAAATTGTATAACACAAGAAACATCAACAATAAACACAAGAGAAGCTGTTGAATAATGCATATATTCCTTGCGACATGATTAATGCACTGCGCAAGGGTTATCGACATTATGGCAACACTTCCATGAATCTTATTTGGATTGGAAATTAGAAGGAAACATACAAATACGTAGCACTAACGTCCACATGCTGTCTCTTTTTACCATATCGTATAATCATCGTGTAAAAAAGAGAGAACGTGTGTTTTTCGTTTCACGATTCGAGTTACAATCGGGTTTAGAGTCTCATGCTGTGAGTTTTTCTCATATATAGATGCTTTCTTTACATTAGAAGGAAAAGTATATTATATTACAAATTACACAGATTGAGCTAGCCCCAAAGTAAGTTCTAGACTTGTGTTATGGGATACTAACTCAACGATACTATATTATATAACATATACATATATAAATAAACATCCAGGACCCGAGCCAATCAGAAAAAGATCATTTTCCATCATGACCGGACCGGGGATCGAACCTCTCGTTTCAGAGGCAAGGACTTTACCACTGCGCCACCAATCGTTGAAGAAGTCGAATCGTCGAGAAGGAATGGTAAAAGGAAGAAGGAGCCCAGGAAGACCAAGAGATAGTTACACCAGGCAAATAAAAGGTAGACATCGTGTCGTGTCAGGAAGTGAAGGAATTAGCTATGGATAGACAGCGATGGAAGGAACTACACGGATAAGAGCGTCCAGGAAGTGAAAGAATTAGTTATGAAGAGAGAGCAATGGAAGTAAAGGAACTCCACGGATAAGAGCGTCCAGGAAGTGAAAGAATTACTATGGAGAGAGAGCGATGGAAGTAACTTCACCGACAAGAGCCTCGCTCTATGACATGATGATACCTAGAAACCTGATTGGTTTTATCCAATCCAAAACATTTTTTCTAACAACTGTTCAAAATGTACCACATGTATCTGTTGTATAGGCGTTACAAACTAATCTCCAACTAACATAAACACTATCCTTACATTCCGGTGAGGGCCATTACTCTAGCTGTCATCGAACCGACAAAACCCATTATTTATTCGATTAGACTAAGCGATTATCTGCTCTCATACATTGTAATTTAGTGGCTGGAGTTAGTGGAGCGGTAAGGGATTGCTCAGAGCTATCTTCATCGTAAGTCATTAGGCCCTCATTTTAGGTCCTCTTAATCAAGAAGAATCATTCGCATGTTTCAGTACATTTATTTCGCCCCGGGGCTTCGCTCCGGTGGGAATTTCGGGATAAAAAGTACCCTATGTGTTATTCCAGGTTATTTTCTACCCGTGTACTAAATTTCAAAACAATCGGTCCAGTAGATAATGCGTGAAGAGGTAACAAACAAACTTACTTTCGCAATTATAATATTAGTTGGGATATTTCTATCAAAAACATATGTTTTACATATGTTTTGTCTATCTAGATCTGCATCTTATCTACAATCATACCATCGCGACTTCCACAGTGATGTGGAAGTCGCGAAGGTAGGTAAGAATAATAAAATGAAATGCAAGTAGTGACAGAAGAAATGAATATAAAAATTGCTGACTTAATAGTGGACTGTATGAGTTTGAATTTTACTTACTTTACTCTATGCCAATCTTACTTTTATTCTATGCCAATCTGGCTTACTGGGATATAGGCGCTAAATAAAAACACTTAATAATTTGTGCCGATAGCTGGGCCACTCGTGAGGACCACGTAGACTTGTGACTTGGAAGTAGTATGCTGTGTAAAACCGCTATATTTAATTAAAATTACAGAGCCTCAGTGGTGCTACGCTTGGCCGAGCTATAAAAGAAAGGCGATTATTTTATTGGTTGTTAATCAATATGATAGAGACGAATATACATCTTTATCTCCACCGACATATAACGGTCTTTTGGATGATGCAATATTTACACAGCATTGCATCATGCCTATAGTTATTTTACCCAAATCGTACAGTAGATATAAAACTTATACTATGATTACAGGCTAAGGTACTTCAAAACTTATTACGCTATAATACTAAATACAATCTATGTGCGACAGTGTAGGTATTCAGGATGTCGAAGATGTGCGAACTGGAGAAGAAAAGTAGGAAACAGGATCCTGGGCTCCGGGAAAGCGGTCAAATGCTAGAAAAATGAAGTTTGTATCATGTTTCGAAAGGTATATATTAAGGCTTTCTATGCTTGAGTTATTCAGAGAATTGAAGACGCTTTTTAAATTATATGTTGTGGAAAAATTATTATGTTATTTTTAAACAATTTATTTTCATTCACCATTCAATTCATTAATTTTATAATTATTTATTTTCCAACTACCTTTGACTTTGAAGAAATCAATTCGAAAATACATTTTATTCGACAATAGCGACGTCCATACTGAACCAAATAAGTTTTTTTACTGTAACTCGAAAAGACTCGCAAGTGGCCCAAGAATCAGACACTCTAATAATAAAAGTCACCTAATAAGCCTGTCAAACTTTTGTCGTATAGTTTTGCTACAACTGAAAAAAGAATGTTACCGCAACACATGCGCTATGATCGTAATATTGTCTAAACGATAAACTTTACTTCACTACCATATATACTCAACGTTCTTCGAGATAAGCTTTTATGAGGTAAACGGTACATTTTTGTAAACACAAGTCCATATTTCTTGCGCTTGTCAGAAAATAGCGAGGCGGGTTATTTCTTATAAAATTATTATTTGTAAAATGTTTTGTGACAAAGTGGCAATTAACTGCAGCTTCATCTTGTATGTATTTTTATACATTGTATGTATTTTTTATTTGTATGTATTTTTATATTTGGGTTTTGGCTGGGTTTAGGAATAAAAGTATGATATGTTAAACATTTTAATTGTTATGAGCCATGATTTAACATTACTAGGTAAGAAGAATTTTAGAACCATATTATTTAACCAGAAAGCTCACGAGAAATATCTTGGCCTTAGACTTGATAATCATTTAAGATGGGATAAACAAATTTCATACATAAAAAATAAGTTAGCTTCACTTACAGGGTCACTCCGTAGTATAAATGAATGTGTTCCTAGAAAACTCAAGTACAATATATACAACTCGCTCGTAAAGTCCCATTTGTTATATTTAATAGAAATATGGGGTACTGCCGCCAAGACCGGATTACAAGAACTACAAAGAGCCCAAAACAAAGTAATAAAAGCACTATTCTGCTATCCCTACTCAACATCCACCACAAAGATTTTTAAAGAAACAAAATTAATGAACATTCAACAACTTTATCGTTATAATACTTGCATTCTAATTAGGAAGATACTAAATAAAAACATACACACTAGTTTATCGTTTACCCAAAAATCACAACTTACTAAACGCAAATTACGTAGACCAAGTTTACTTGTATTACCAAAGATACGTACCAAGTTGGCGAAAAAAAGCATCACTTTTGAAGGAGCACTCTTGTACAACAAATTACCCTCTAATATAAAAAACGCGGAGTCCTTTCAATGTTTCAAATCACAGCTACACGATTATATTATTCAAATATAACTGTTGCTATTTATCCTGAATAAAATAAATGTATATCGTTGATAAATACTTGTATAATAATAAACCTACATTGACATAAGGGAATAATAAGATTTTCTGTACCTTTTGTTTGCCCATTGTCTAAAATGTTAATGCGGTGACTGCATCCTAGTTTAGTTTAAGTATTGTTAATTCTGTTCTCATGTAAGTGGATTTAATGTAATCTTTTTATGAGAATAAATTCTTTAAACCCATTTTATTTTATTGGGTTGAAAAATTCAACAGTTTGATTCATACATGTACTGTTAGGCCTGACTTTCAAATTCAAAATTCTTTATTCAATTTAGGATGATATACATCACTTATTGACGTCAAAAAATTACTTAAACTAAGTCTACTGCCGGCTTCCAAAGCGCAGGTGAAGAAGAAACGGCGCAACAAACTTCATCAGTCATTTTCTGCAAGGACGTCAATTAACAAATAATAGATCTTATACATATATTAAAAATTAGGAGGACGAATTTACATCGTTATTAAAAATGTCAAAATTTGAATGAATAAATAAAATAAAAGTTGTATTTCCAATAAAATTATTGAATTATTGATATTATAGCTTATTCCTTATCCTTTGTATCATTTAGTTGGTTTAATAGAAGAAAATGTGTCATAAATCAAGTCTACCCCCGCTTTGTAAAGGTACACACTGGTGTACCTTTATAATGCGGGGGTAGACTTGGTAGGTTTTAATACACTGGTATTAAAACAAAATCAATAAAAAACCAAAGTGCTAAACCACAAACACGTAATAATATAGCCGGCAACACTTCTGTCAATATCGCCAGTGAGGAACATTAATCATATCGTGAGGAACATGAATTATTCAATATCTTTCTCCACTGCGAATGTCAAACAGTCTGTGGATAAATTATAGGAGTATCGACGGGAACTGATGGGTTTGGTCTGGAGTTTTATACAAAGGATGATAGATTTCTGGGACAGTCCAGTGTTTCTTTCTCAACAAATAATTGGTGGAAAATTTAAGTTATCCTTGCAGGACGAATGAAAATAGGAAACGTAAAATGAAACGTTGCATTTTCTTATATATGTTAACGGCTAAACCCGATTCCAGGATAAACTAATTCTTCGTCTAGGCCAAACTAATTCTTCCTCCATGCGATAGGATAAACTGGTTTAGCCTAGGCTATACTAGTTCGTCCTATCGCATATAGGAAAAATTAGTTTATCCTAGGCCAAACTAGTTGATCCTGATAGAAATGAACACACTCAGGTTAAACAGGAATGACCTAGTCTAGATTTATTTAGCCTAGTCCAACAGACTAAGTCTCCGAAATAGCATTATTATTATTATTTTTAATAATATTGTTTCAATATTATTAAAAATACCAATAATATTGTTTCAATATTATTAAAAATACCAATAATATTGTTTCAATATTATTAAAAATACCAATAATATTGTTTCAATATTATTAAAAATACCAATAATATTGTTTCAATATTATTAAAAATACTTTATTAATTGTTAGAATGTGATTGTTTGTTTTACTGTTATAGTTTTAATGAAATTATTAATTTTAATTAAATATTCTAATTTTAATAAATTAATTACCCTATTTATTTTGTCTTTCTAGATATTCTATAATGTTTAGACTTAGGCCATGCCAGTTTATCCTAAGAGCGTGTATTTCTATCACGATAACTTAGATTGGCCCAGGCTAAACTGGTTTATCCTATCGGGCTTAGGACGAACTAGTTTAGCCTAGGCTATACCAGTTTATCCTATAGCATGTAGGAAGAATTAGTTTAGCTTAGGTAAAACTAGTTTATCCTGGAAGCGGGTTTGGCCGGTAACATATATATAAAAAGATCAATTGTCTTAAAATCTTAAGACAATTTGATATTTAAAAATAGTGGACTTAACGCTATATGGTATTAAATATAAGTTAACCATTAGACCAAACGGAGGAAATCGATTTTTTTTTTCATCAGAACGCGATTACAATCATAATATGTTTTAACATACCTTTTGGATATGTACTTCATTTTGTTCTTACATTGTTATAATTAGAGATGAGAAAATTACATGTATAAAAAAATTGTAAGCCCTTCTGGCATGATAGGGAACAAAACACTGTTTAAATGAGCTTCTTTGCAGCGGTGGTCGTTCCGAAATGCTTGCAATTTGTAGCTTAGGTAGATATTATTTAATTTAGAATATGACGTGAAAATGTGTGATCTAATTTCGGAATGAATTATTTGATTTTCATTGTGAGTTAGCAAGGTTACTAATTAGGTACTATAAGAATTCAAATTCAACTATCAATATTTGTAAGGTAATCATAACATTAATGTTCTAGAAATTTCACGACATGAGACAAAAAGTTTAATGTACCTACGATTTACATAATTATATATATATGCTTAACTAATTAATTTAAATAACCTCACCCGAGCTTATTTCACATATTAATTAACCAATGAGTGCGCGAAAATCCACATTATAATGAGTATAATTAATTTCCATGATTAAAGCTTAACGTTGTATTCTGATACTAATGGATGTAAGGAAGGCTTGTAATTATGAAGAATGTGTGTTTCATGAAAATTGTATATATCGTAATAATAATTTAAACCATTCGACATTGCATAGTTAATATGAGCGCTTTTATTTACCGCAATGAAAAATCTGCAATGTGTACCGAATCCCCCAAAGTTTGACGAAATGTTCGCGGACAGTATCAGATCATTGCTGGCGACAGTCACAACAGTAAGTGCATGAACGACTGCAATACAAGTGGTTATTATTCATAAGTTACTCTGGACTATTATTCAAAGTTTTCGATAAAGATAATAAAGAAAGAAGAAAAACAGATTATGTCAAAATTGTGACAAACAAACGACAATCTTTTTCGAAAACTTTGAATAACAGTAGTGACTTTAAAGAAGTCTCAAGAGTAGAATTCCATACATCTGTATGGAATAAATCTTTATTCCATAACCTAACAGAGCGTGGAAGTAAGTTCTATTTCACTAAAACACAGGTCAGTATGGAAAATATCGTTTTTAGTCCTGACCTGACCGAGATCGAACCGAGATTGGCGGTTGAACCTCCGCCTTCAGCGTGTTTATATGTTGACAATTTCACAGTCCGATACATCGGAGATTCGTGTCCTTATCCTTACATATAATAAACATAAAACAAGGTAAAGGCCAAGGCAAATACGGCAAGGTAAGGCCTGTCTGTCTATTCGCGATAGACACATAAACTCCGCGCGGATTTTCATGCGTTCACCACTTGATAATGTGATACCTGAGGAACCTACCGTTTAAGACACATAATTCATTGTTTTCTCCGTGCGAAGCCGGGACGGGCCGCTAGTTTGATTAACATTTTTTGATACCTCTACACTTTCTTGAGCTTGACAGGTGGACAGATAGACAATAAACTGATCTTACAAGGGCTCCGTTTTACCTTGCGCAACATTAAACATTAGTTTACCGTTACACATACATGATACCACACATTATACTCAAGGGAAATTTGGGCGCAAAAACGTGCAATATTTTGGCCATTTATATGCGATATATGAGATTTTAAGTCCCTGTAGTTGACGGCGGGTCGTATTAACCTAATTAAACTTTGCGTAGATGCACTGAGGCACGTTAGTTCCATTCAGCGCTGGATTGCTGTAGAAATTTCTGGGAAACGTTTAATTTTCTGAAGCCATTTATTGCAATGGATAAGGACATAATATGGAATAACTCAGTAATATTTAACTTGAGGTGGAAAAACGTCTTTTACATCGCAATTTCCACGTTTCTTGTGGGAATTTGAGGTTTCCTCCACTCCAAAGTAATTTTAAAACTTTCCTTTGAATTAAATTAGTTATACCGAATTATTAAAATGATTTTTTATTTTTGATTTACACCTAATAACATCAAGTATCAATTAATTTATACTTCGTTGGGGTAGTGTAGTCAAAACCACAGCTGTGATTTAAATTTCGAACTAAATTTCGATCAAATTTTACTAACGAGGTTATGGTTTGAATTTCGAATTCTGAACGAGTATCGTAGATTTCAGACTGAAAATCGAAAACTCATTAAAACACAAAGTTTGTTGACTATTATGTTTTGACAGTGGCTTCTAAATTGGGTCCAATATACCCTTTGTGCCTCACCATAGTCTGTGGAACAATAGATACTTAGCTTAAGTAATTTTGAAGCCAGCGGAATCTGATTTTAATTGTTCACTATTGTTGGTGATGCCTTTATTGTTTTCGTGTGGATACGAGGTTTATATAATGGGTTAACAGCTTCGTAATAATCCCTAATTAAATAACAACATACAACACTAAGCAAGCAAGGTTAAGCAACTTTCGTAAAGGTCGGTCACAGGATGGGAGACCAGCAATGTACTATTTCGAGTCCTTCCGTGCAGTAGGGATATACAGATGACGGACATCACATGAGGTTTTTGAAAATAATAATGATATGAATGAATTCTAGAATCGAGCTGGAATTGAAATAATTTGTTACACATGACATGTGTTTTGTTACACATTGTGTAACATGTATAAGAAATCCAGTCTTATAAGCTTGAATTACATAGTAGACATGTTTTTTTTTTTTCATTACAATTAATGATAACTTGGTTCTATGAACTTTATTGGTAAATTCATTATTAGTGGCAAAGATTCGTTTTAAGATGGATTTAATACGTATCTTTGCCAAGATTTGAAAATGTTTTAATATTCGTGACTTTATTAAGTAAAATGTGTTGCTTTATAAAAACAATACGTAATTACAAAAATAATTATACGAAAATCGTAAGGAATTATTGTGAAAGTAATTTTGTGTTGGAGCTATTTAATATTCACATAACGAAGGTTTAATTATTTCAAAGGCATTAGCTAATAAGAAAATTACTTATTATAACTGCAATGAGATATTTTTACACTATTGTGTACTAGCTACACAGGATTTTGCTTTCGCGGGAAATTTGGGATTAAATGTATTGTATTTGCTGTTCTAGGTTATAATTTAACTTCCTGTTATTTATGCATGCGTTTATCATGATTGAAAATAAATATTTGCTCAAATTTGAACAAGTGAATTTACAAAATAGATTTTCCAATAATTTGTAAAGTTGCGAAATTGTACTCAAACATTTCATTAGTCTTTTCAACCGTGTCCGTCTCTCTGTAATCAAACCAAATCTACTTTTTTACAATAAAGACACATACGATTGTGTATCTCCGCAATTAATGGCCCATTTACACATTTACAACACGCAAGCATGTGTTGTGTTATGTTGTGTCGAGTGCAAAATCGAGCTGGTCTTTTAGCAGTCACGAATGAAGCTATTGCCTCATTTGTAATGACATCGACACACAAACATAATATATAATATATAATACCTTACCTTACACATTTTACATTACTAGATTTAACAATGTAATACTCTTTACTTCATGTAATTCATAACACAGCCACACAAAAAAAAAAAAGTTTTGGCCTGGGGGTCTGACTATGTCTACTATATGTTTTTGGGGTCGCTGAATCCGAATCCGAAGTCAATTTTACCCCAGCACGTCAGGGTTTGGACATAACCTCAAAAAACACTCTAAAATCCATTAAAAATGAAAAAAAAAATAAAATTTTTTTCGAGCTTTGGGTCTCACCATGTATACTATATGTTTTTCTGATCGCTGAATCCGAATCCGAGGTCAATTTTACCCCAGCACGTCAGGTTTTTGACATAACCTCAAAAAACACTTTAAAATTGACTAAACCAATAGGAAAACCAACAGCAAAACTATCGTGGCTTGGATTCTATAAAACTAATGCTATCAAACTCTACAACCTTATAACCCGATAAATTCTATTTAAAAATACCATTACCATAAAGTATCAAACTCAATTGTAAATTTATTTAATATTTGTAAAGCTGTCATCATAAATGTTATCCGATGTCATAGATTTTAGAGTGTTTTTTGAGGTTATGTCCAAAGCCTGGCGTGCAGGGGTTACATTGACCTCGGATTCGGATTCAGCGACCCCAAAAACATATAGTAGACATAGTCAGACCCCCAGGCCAAAACTTTTTTTTTTGTGTGGCTGTGTAATTATTATTTTGCTATTGTTATTAACCCGCCTGAATCAAACATAATAGGCACGTTCCTAATAAAACAGTTTCGAATTAGGAAATGGCCGGTAACTTTGAAATAATAACGTGAATGTTATGGCAAACAACACGCGAGCTGTGACACGCATGGCTAAGGCTAGGGGTGTTAAAAAGGTTATGCTTGTGTTATAGAGACCACTAGCTTTTACCCGCACATTCGTACACCAATTGAAATCCCGTCTTTTCCAGTTAAGGGAATTTCTCTCTTAGTGCTTCGTTATTAATTCCTCCCAAGGAAATTAAATCAAGTTTCAGTTTTGTAGGCAAAGGTATCTTAGATCACACGATATTTTTTTTGTGCTTGTGTTTTTAATTACAAAAATATACGTATCTTTTTCTTATTTTTGAATTGAAACTGCAATAAATGATTATACATTAATTAAGACCTGTAAGTAGCCACAGCACCGCAATTATCAATAAATAAATATATTAGGACAAATCACACAGATTGAGCCAGCCCCAAAGTAAGTACGAGACTTGCGTTATGGGATACTAACTCAACGATACTATATTTTTATAACAAAACTGTCAATACAATTTTTCATATTTTAACAAAGATAAGAATTATAACTATCTATAATAATCATTAATCTGTACTGTGGTAATGTGGTAATTTTATCAATTAATTACTTTGGAAATGATTCCTTCCTCAAGAAAATTGACGGATCGTAATGCCGCAGTGGTCGAAACGCTCTGAGAACCAAACTGAAACTAAAATTAAACAAAATACCGCTATTAATAATTTTTTACAAAGAAATTTTAGTGGTAAGTGTGAGTTGCACCAGTCATCTTTGACGTTAACTTTAACCCAGTAGTTTACGTACGTACTTTGCGTATTTTGTATTTTATTTTTTTTGTTCGACCTTAAGACCTTTGGTATAATAATGATAAAAACTTTTTATATCGTGTACACAATGATGTAAAAATATTCTATCCACACTCTTCATTTATCGCAATCTCTTCACGAGAAATGTTCCGTACGGAACGTAATATTAGCTATCTTTTAAATTAATAAATTTTATGGTTTTCATAACCTGACTACTTTAATACCGACCATAATAATACAGTTATTTAACTGCACGTGAACGGTATATTAGAGGAAGATAACCGCTATCTCGTCAACGGTGCATTCCCTAGATTATACTTTGCAAGAAATTCAACACTTCGTCTACATACAGCTTTCCTGTATAGATTAAATATTACATTATTAATTTGAGGACTTCAAATTGTTTAGTTATTGGAGAAATTCCTTTTTCAAATTTTATTTTTCATTGTTACCTTCAATTTTAACTGGCCTGCAAACGTTGTCACCAAGAGTGGGTCGCATCAATCAACTTTGAGGTTACCTTTAACCTGCGCAGAAAAAGCCAAAGTACCTACGCTTTTTTGTCTAAACATCGGTGGTTAAAGTTAAAGCCAATGTTAAAGTTGACAAGTCAAATTTGACATTGATTTTAATCGACACGCGCCGCTAACGTTTACACAAAATGGCGTACTTTGGATTTTTCTGCGCACGTTAAAGTTACCGTCAAAGTTGACTGTGCAATCCACCCCCAAAGATAAACTGAATATATTTTAGAAGTTTATTACTTTAAATAAATAAAAACAATGGTGTACCTACCTCTGAAAGCAATCGAGAAACGTCAAACAGCACCCCAAATTCTACAAACAAATAATTTAAAAGTTTTCCGGTTAAATATCGAATAACCGAAATCTGTGAAATGTTGGAATCAATCTGTCCTTACTTGTGGACATCCAAAACAAACTTTTGGGGTAATCAGAAACCGTAATCAACAAAACATTAATTTGAAGATGTAAATTAAATAATATGCCAATAATTTTGCTCGAAGGCCTACCACGAAAAATGTGTGTATTTTTAGGCGTGACATTAGTAACGTACCTAGTACGTTACTAACATTGTGACATTGACATTAGTAACGTACCTAGTACGTTACTAATGTCAACATGCTATCTCTTTTACGCATATGGTCCATATCATGTAAAAATAAATTAAAAGAAAAAAACTTTAAGCTTTTATTTAAATGCTCCAAAAGGAGGAAAATAAAATTTGTACTATAAAATTTTAACTATCAACTTATAACCTCATTATACACAATTTATATGACCATAAAAGTCTTGGCTGGTCGCTCTTGGCTTGTCGCGAGGTTTACTTGTGTAAATAAACGAGTATCTATTTAATTGAGTAAAATACTTATAGGTACTTACGCAAACCTCGCGACAAGCTTTTATGGATATAAGTTGATAGTAAAAATTTTGAAGGAAAATTTTATTTTCTGCTTTTTGGAGCATTTAAATATAAGCTTTTCTTAAAAAGTTATTTTCTTTTAATTTATTTTTTAATTTTTAGTTATCGCTCTATATCTCTATCTCGTTTATCCTCGCATGGGATAATTACATTGGGAGCTGTGACGCCCCGAATTCCAAAGTTGCCGTGTAAAATCAAACATTTAATTGTGAAGATTTGGCTATGATTTTATAACCGGCTGCAAGTCTGACGTTAACATTCTTTGGCGATGATATTGTTGCCAATCAGCTGTTAAGGCATGTATCCCTTAGTCGCCTATTTCAACAGGATTTGGAGAGTGCAGAAAAAAAGCTTTGTAAAATAAAAAATAAGGCATAGTATCTATGGTTGATATGATTCAGTATTCTATAACTTAAAAATCAGAAGCAGATTGCACGCTTATAAACCAGATTGATAAAATATGACAAAAAATTGTCAAAATCTTTAATTATTTTTGTCCAAATGTAGCTATTTTTACATATATAATATATTAGGACAAATCACACAGATTGAGCTAGCCCCAAAGTAAGTTCGAGACTTGTGTTACGGGATACTAACTCAACGATACTATATTTTATAATAAATACATATATAGATAAACATCCAAGACCCGGGCCAATCAGAAAAAGATCATTTTCCATCATGACCCGACCGGGGATCGAACCCGGGACCTCTCGGTTCAGAGGCAAGCACTTTACCACTTCGCCACCGAGGTCGTTGACAGGTTTATTTTTCACGTGTAGCTAATTCTAAACTAACGCTCAGGTTGTAATTTTTTTTTTACTTTATAAGAAATCAGTTCGGAATGAATAATTTCCTGTTCAAACCAAGACATTGATCAATTTTATAAATTACGAGATTCATTATTTTTGGGTCGCATTAAATTGTGTCAAAAAGTTTGATTATGTGATTACAAGACCAAGATAACGAAATACGTAATTGAAAGTATGCAGCGTGGGTGGGAAAATTATATGAAAATGCATTTTTTTTGCACTTAACATACACCATCGTAATTCGTCACTTTCATTGTTCGGTGTATTATATTTCCAGTAATATAGAAAAATATATTATATAATCTCGATTTTCAAAATTAAATGTTTTTTTTTTTATATTTATAGACATAAAATGTATGTTTTTAAGTAGCTACAACATGTCCCACTGCTGGGCAAAGCCACCCCACTCTCTTCCCATGCATGTCTTTGGTCTTTTCCATCCATATTTTGTCGAAATCTCGAAGTTCATCCGACATCCCCGTCTCCACCGAAGCCCGTCCGTTTTCAGTGTCCGTCCGTAATAAAATATTTACAAACAGATATTTTCTATACTTTCAATGTTTTGTATTTGATCGCTGAGGTAAAAGATGCTGTAAATAATTGAGTTCTCAAAGTCAAAATAAACCAATAATAAAGTTTCATAAATACCTTTTGATAGACTTAATCATTATCCATACATGTTTCAATTAAGTATTTTACTTGCTTCTAAAGAAGTCAAATATTGAATTACTTTAGAACGAAGAAATTAAATTAATAATGAAATTAAGTACCTACTTAGTTTGTTAATTTTATTTCAGGGCTGATCCTCACGCACCAAAGCACACTTCTATTTTCTCGATTTTTTGGATGGTTTCGAACAAATTTACTAACGAAAATGTTTGATATTCTGTTTGTGTGAACGTATTAAATCTTAACTAACTACCTGAGGGCGAAGTGCGGGTTTGCATTTCACTTCTCACTATCGAATCGATTCGAAGTGAGACGCAGCGAACCAATCACATTGCGGTACGGTTGTCGTTGCGTCACAATAGCACACTGTGATTGGTTGGCTGCGTCTCACTGCGAGACTTTGCTATTTACCATCGAGTCGACTCGATGGTGAGATGTAAATAGCAAAATTGCACTACGCACACGGATCGATTTTTGTACAGTTTAACTTTAACTTTAATAGATATTGGTGGTCCCGAGGAAGGTTTAGTTGTAAAATCAACTAGCCTATGTCACTCCTGAAGGTTTCGCCTACGTCTGTGTCAAATTTCATCAAAATCGGCTTATTAGTTTTTGAGTTTATTCATTACAAACAAAAAAAAAAACGTGTTGCACTCCGGGAGTGCCGGCAGAAGTGAAAACTTGAATATTAACGTTGTGCATTTTTTACGTCTTACGAATTTTCGATCAGGGTCACGTGTCCTGACACGAGTTTAACATTACTTATCCATCAAAAAAAGTACACAACGCCGCTAAAGAAGTTTTCACTTCAAAAACAAAAATACAAATCTTTTCTCTTTATAATATTTGTATGGAATATGGTTTTACCCGAACGAAGCCAGGACGGGTCGCTAGTAAGTTATAATTTTGTGCGGTAAATATTTCCTCCTCTTGGCGTCCCTCCAACCAAGTCAGCTGTTATCTTCTTAACCCAAACTTAATGTTGTGTACGACACATATTGAATATTTATACATCCATCCACATTTGTATGCCTCCTCATTTCTGACACTAATGGCTGGTTACTAATGGTGTTTATATCGGATTTTTTGTATCGAAAAATGGTCGATTTTATTGATTTTGGAAGATAATAAACCCATTTTCATATTAGGAAAGCTATTGCGCACGACTTTTTACGTACGTATAAATACCCATTCTTCTCGTGGGAATTTCGGGAAATTCTATCTTATCACTACACACTTTAAGTAATCTTAACAAAAGTAGTTTCAAAACTCACCAATTTTCAATTTTCTACGCATAGAAGCAGTCAGTTTATTGTCCTCAAAAATGTATTTGATGTTAAACATGCATTGTCTGCCAGTTTACCTTTGGGAGTACGTTACACCGTTAACTTTGAAAAGTTTAAACTTGATGGCGCTACTGTGCATAAACAGGTAGTTTTTTTATATTTACGCGAGAGACACCGCGGGATGAAGCTTGTATATAATAAAGCGATCAAAAATACACACACAATTTATCTTCATTTCATTCTTCAGAGGCAACAATTGAAAATATTTTCGTAACAATATGATACATATTGGCAACAAAGAATTGTTTTTATATAAATTGTAGCCGTACAAGAAACGGAATGGGCCATTCAAAAATGCTCAATTCTCACCATCTGCATCAATAAATTCCTAATTGAGTTGAACTCTGTTCAAGTTCAAACCACAACAGTCGTTAACAAGAAACCGGAATTTTTACATTCCGAACCGCAAAGAAGCAATTCGGGGTAGAACTTGCAATTTGTCGATTCATTAGAACGATAAAAATTCGTATACGGAAACCATAGATGTACATTTACATAGATACAGCATAAATGGGGAAGTTTCTGATGGAATTCGAAGGAGGATATGCCATTTAACAGATCAGCAGAATACAAATGCGCATTAACTGTAATAAACATGTTCTTTTCTCTTCATTGCTGTTCTCTGTGAGGAAAAAAGAGCGTTTTGAACATTTTCTAACAAGATAAAGTTCAAAATATGACAAAAAACCTTACTGTTTCAATGCAAAAACGACTGATTTGACACAAGTATTTCTTGTGCTACTCTGGAAAGTCTCTCTAGTGGAAATATGCTGGTCACATGAAGTCGTAGGGAGGCCGGAAGATAAACTTCTCGGCTGGAGACCTAGGATGGGACGAAGAAGACAAGGAAAACCAGCTACCTGCTTGAGAGACGACATCGCCAAGATTGGAGGCCCGTTATGTAGAAGAAGTGCATTGGAGGAGGCTTATGTCCTCCAGTGGACGAAATGAGCTGTAGAAGAAGAAGATTTCTATAGAATATATTCCAAAATAAGTAAAAACTTAACGTAGGTAACTGAATTGCTAAATGTTGTTTCATTTGTAATTCCATAAAAGAAGTAAAATGTATATCATAACCTTGATATTAGCATAAAAGCTTATTGTAAGTCAATACGTACTGTCATAATCATAAAATTCTGTCCGTAAAATGTGTATATAGTAAAATTAATGTTTATTTCTTATTACAACGGGAAATAAAAATCCCAGAAAAAAAAAAACAAAAATATTTCTTTTGTTTACCAATTGGTATATTTTCTCTCTATTTGTACATTCGTCTGTGACATTACCAATTTATTGGCACAAAGGCTCCGATGGTTCAGTTTTTATTGAAACAAAAGATATTTTAATTACTTTTTAACTGCGAAAGGTTTTTTCACAGGATGATTGGGTTATATATTTTTATAACATTTATTTCAAACTGAACGTCAAGATTTATGTGATGACTTAACGTGGCGATGTGAACATTTATTTTAAACAGAATGTCATAGTGATTTAAGTGATGACTTAGGTAACGTAGCGATGTGAAATATCGGAGAAAAATGTCTTATTTTTATTTTAAGTATCAAGAAATTATTTTATGGATTCTCATAGAAATAATTAGTCAACCGTGTCAACAGCGAGACATTTGTGATTGTATGTATTCATGTTCAAATTGTGAATACCTATTGTGTTTAATTATTAATTGTAATAAAAGAACACTGACACTTTTGTTTGGTTGAATATAATTTACTTTTTAAATCAACATTTATATTTTTCCAAGCTTTTATTTCCACCTGTACCGTCTTTCTGACTATCTGTAATCTGTAATCAAATCTTGCAGGTTCAATTTCATCTATTTCTGCTATAGTATAGAGTTGAAACTTTTCACCTCGCTTCAGTTTCCATTAAAATGCATTATTGTTGTAAGCACGACTTGATAATGCACCTTGTGTCGGCTACCAACAAGGGAACTCCTCAACGGTTATGCAGTGAATCGGGCATGATTTTGCTTCACGCTTTGAATGCAATAAAACCGCTCAATAAAAGCTTGTGTCAAAATGACATATTTTAGTAAAATATACTTTTATTTATTACATGCAATATTAGAACGCTTGCCAAATAATTAATAGATAGTGACAATATTCCTTTATTTCCCTTTGTTTCGCGAGTCATCATTTGAGACGTCCATCGACAAAAGCTCCCAAAACTTCCGGTCTTTTAGCACTCAAAGCTCTCAAGTGCCCAAAGAATTAAGTCGGGAATAAACCCGGAAGTTTTAGCATTGTTGAAATTGTGAAATTAATTTTGTCGAGTTATACTTATAGTTCCTGTTCCGCAACTAATTGGCAATTATATCTGGACGATTGTCGTGTTTAGTTTTTGAAATAAAGTGATGGAACATTTTCACTAAAAGAAAAAACTAAATTGATTGATTCTCTGAGCGTTTCGACCTCTCTAAAAATCAATTTTTCTTCATTACCTAAAATAAATTTAATTGAAAAGTAGGCATTTTCGCTTGGAAATAAAGCCGTAATCGTGATTTGGGCCGCTTTGAGGTCGACAGATTGGGTGGCCGGCCGAGCCGAAAACATATTGATCTATCAAGCTAATGTATACGTTTTCGATTACATGGAAGTTGAAACGTTACTTAATTTGGTTTCAAGTAATTGATAATTTGTGCTATTATGTATGGCAGTATATTAAATTAAAAGCAAGAATAAGATGGGTAACATCTATATTTGACGATCTCGGTGGCGCAGTGGTATAGTGCTTGCCTCTGAACCGAGAGGTCCCGGGTTCGATCCCAGGTCGGATCATGATGGAAAATGATCTTTTTCTGATTAGCCCGGATCTTGGATGTTTATCTAAATATGTTTTTTTTATAAAAAATATAGTATCGTTGAGTTAGTATCCCACCCAACACAAGTCTCGAACTCACTTTGGGGCTAGCTCAATCTGTGTGATTTGTCCTAATATATTGATTTATTCATTTTCTTTGCATATTTTTTAATAGTCTATGGTGTCCCACTGCTGGGCAAAGTCCTCCCCTCTACTTCGCCATTCATCTCCGTCCATTGCGTAACTCCTCAGTTTCATCTGTCCCATCTAAATCGCCCGACCATCTTGTTCTGGGGCGGTCTCATTTTCGTCGCCTGCCCGCAGAGATCCAAATTTTGAAGACTCGTATAATTCTATGGAATTTCCGTTATTATCGTCATCAGCAGTATAGCAGGTCGTGTTTATCCTTTATAATCGCCTCGTGCTGTACGAGGCATGTTATGAGGTGGTCCTATTATATGGCAAAAACGACTTTTATAACATAGAAATAGTAGCGTCATTCCACTATCACACACAAGTCTCTAAATCTTATTAAATGTCTTTGACCTCATCGCCGCCGGGTAAATGTACCATGAAGTGGGTCATCTTGAATCAAAGAAAGGGTACATTTTATTCCCAAAGTTGCACGTAATAGTGTAGAATTAGGTCAGCGGTTTTCAAACTTTTTTGAAAACGGTAAGCTTTGCTTTCGGCTATTCTCTGCCCGCATAGGTATTTTCCGAATACTACAATTTAGAGATATTTATTCAAGGCAAGAGTGAAAAGGCATTGTTTGAGCTTGCGTGTTAAAACTTAGACCTCAATTTCACATTTTTTTCAAGCTAGATTGAAGTGAAAAACACTCAAATTTCGAATAAAATTTTATCGTTACGGTAGCCTTATTTACTACGCATATAATGTGATGGATTATTCTTAAGCACAAACAAAAACTAGATTTAAAATTACTACAATAAGATTCATTTTCCATTAATACAAATCCGCGAGGAAATACAGATAGATATCGATAGAAATCATGAAGGCAGATGATCCTCACTAATTAGCTTCTACTCTAATAGAGCGGGAGAAAGAAAGAAAGAAGTGCTCAGTCCTTTCATCCGTCAGAATATAATAAGCAAATTTGGATTATTACTATAACCTTAACATCCTTACATAACTTCCTTAAATAAATTTCTCATATATTTAAGTTTGATAATATAATCGCAATAATATCCACAGCTAGTTAAAATTTACTATATTTTACTCGTATATATTAAACATAAAGAATCTTGTGGAATTATAAGGTTCCGCAAACACAGTTTGAGAACCATTGTGTTGTAAAATCAGAATCACAGGTGAATTTCGAGACTCAAGTTATTGAAATATATACATAACGTATGTTAAAATTTTATAGTACGTAATTGTTCATATTATTTTATTCATTACATGGATTTCATGGTCTTAATATAGAAATAAATGGTAATTATATAAATTTAATTTCCAAAATTGTTAGTACACTAAATAAAATTTACATTATAATTAAATTAACACCACTTTACATCCTCCAATTTAGAGGTAAATGTTTTGCGGTTCGTTTTAAAACGGGTGCATTAAAACCTGACCACTGAACTGTTTGCTTTAATGGAAGATTATTTGCATAATTAAGTTTACGTGCTGAAGGAAATCTCCCTTTATCTAGATACAAAGATGTGTGAATTATAGTTTAATTTAATACGTCTACTTATATCGTAAAGTTTATATTAGTAACCGGCCGGGGGGAACTGCTCAGCTCGATCTTTTATTAAGTTTTTTTTTTGGGTTGGGTTAATTACACATACATGGTTAATGACATATATATATATATATATATATATATATATATATATATATATATATATATATATATATATATATATATATATATATGTATATTTCCTTTCATCAGCACTTGATCACAATCATAATATGTTTCACAATCATAATTGTACTTTATTGTGTACTTACATTGTTATATTACTGATAAAAAAATATACATAAATTTATATTTAAAAAATGGTAAGCCCTTCTGGCATAATAGGGACAACACAACACTGTTTGAATGAGCTTCTTTCGGCATTTCTTCTCAGCAGTGGGGTCGTTCGGAAATGCTAATCGTTTTTAGCTTTGGTAAATATAATTTAATTTAGATTATGACGTGAAAAAGTGCCTGTGAAAACCTAATTTTCGAATAAATGATTTGATTTGGATTTTGTATCATTGAATTAGTATCCCGTAAAATAGATATCGAACTTACTTTCGGGCTTCCTAACTTAATTTTTGTCACTTGTTCATTTATAATTATAATAGCATGTTTAAAAAATCCCCAACAAAAGTTTCCGCTTCGTATACATTCATTCATTAAACCTTACACTATGGAAGCAGCGGAAACGGGAGCATTTCCCTCGTGTCAAAGTTTTCGGGTTATACCTAAACTATTACATCGGTAAGAGTTACGTGACGGGGATCGCCCGAGTATTCTGTTAACAGTTGCAGACTACTTTTGTGGCTTTTTGCCCCATTCTATAAGAACTAGCGATGTTCATTCGATTTCGTTTTTTTATTTTAATAAAAAAAAATAAAAAAAAGAAAAATCACAAACAACAAATATAACGTCAAAATGATAAAATCACAAAATCTATCTAACCTTGTTTTTTTTTTATTCCATCAAAAAACATTGCAAACCATAAAAAAATCAATAACAACATACACAACGTTAAAATGATGACTTGAAAAAGTTCTAGAATCGGGGATTGAACCCACGCCCCTATCTGTCCTGGACATGCGGTGCTCATAATGTGATAATCGCGACCATGCCAGGTCCGTCGAATTAATTCATCTGTTTACGTCTTCACCGACGCCGAGACGGTTCTTGTCAAACGTATTTTCAAAATTAGTTACAAGTATGTATAATAAAACCATTCAAAGGTCGACTAAATGCGCTAATTTAATACAACATCACAAAAAGAACAGAGGACGTTCGTCTATACTATTATTATAAAGAGGTAAGCGATTGTGAGTTCGTATGTTTGTGGCGGGTAATCTCCGAACATACCGACCCGATTTCAAAAATTCTTTCACCATTAGAAAGGTACATTATCCACGATTGTTAATAGGCTATATTTTATCCCAAAATCCCCACGAGATACGAGCAATATCCAGTCATAAATATTTATTACACAAGCAACATGCGAGCATAGATTTTGGCCACGCTTTTATTTGTATGACACTACTCTGTGAGTACTATATTATTATCACTTCTTATTTATGTTGACCGTTTCAACTTGCAACTTAAATATTAAACTTTATCACTAATAACTACACGATGCTAAAATTCACGCCGCTCCATCCAATATCAAACTTGATGTCACTTAAAACGTAACTTAAGTTAAGGGTCGAGTCGATCTCGATCGACATTCTCAACAACTCAACGCTGAAGAACCATTTCAATTTAATTTCGAATTAATCTTTGAACGGTGTAAGAGCCATTTAAGCAACAAAATCGATTTGCATTCGAATTCGATGAAAATTCGATTTAAAGCAATTTATTGCTTCACTTATGAATACATTCGAATTTACTCTGTTATCGGATAGAAGTTAATTCAAATATTAAAAACACAAAATTCTTTCACAATAACTGGTAATACAGAATTTTGAAACAATAAAAAAGAAACAAGAAATATATGTACTAAAACAATGTGTCTGTGTCTTAAGCGGATAAACATCGAAAAAATGAATAGGGAAGTAATAAAAGCAGGAAACAAACCCAAGGAAGAATGGCAAAACTCGACGGCCATATTTTCGTAATTTATTTTATACTTTAAAATCTTTTACCAATTATAAGCTTGCTTTCAACAATAAATGAAAATGCAATTTTTACATTAATATGATAACCTAAAAGGACATTATTATTTTAATCTAATTTGTTATTAAATTAATTGACGATTATGGCACCCCAGTTTCCATTTCAACTGATGAAATGTATTCGACAGTAAGTAAATATGGATTATGTTCAGCTTGTAGTATTTGAACGATTTTTTATACCAAATAATTTATCGACATTTAGTTGATAACAAAAAAAAAATCGCATTTGTGATAAAAAAAAAATTAAATGGCTGAACTACGATCACTTTAACCTTACAATGTAGCGTTTTGGTTCGTAATGGATTTCCCTCGGCTCACGTCACGTGACGACAACACGCTTTCGTGCGTCACGATTTTTCTTCTATTCAGCCAGCGTATGCGGAAAATTGTTTAAACTAAATTTATGAACACGAACATGTAGGCTTAAGATCGGAATTAGAATTTGAACTTGGCTTTAACACTGATTTATATTCGAAATTCGATTGTGGATTTCAACGCTGGCTGAATGCAAATAAAAGAAGTAATCTTTCAGTCAGACCATAGATTTCCGTTTGCATTTGTACAAAAAGCCTAAAACGGAAAAAGTAATTCAAGTCATTGGCAGTCCTCCAGCAAATAGGATCAAGCTCCATTTATTAGGCCGAGTTCAGATTGGTCGTGTCAAATGAAAAGTAAGATGATGAATATTCGTGCGAGATTAATTTTCTTGTCAGATTTTTTAATATATATATATATATATATATACATAAAAAAATATAGTTGTTATTTATAATAACAACTATATTTTTTTTACGTGGTATTGTTTTCCTAATATTTACCTTTTTTTTTGTAAACATGATTTTTTTAAGACCAAAAACGAATATATGGTCTCGCTTTTTATGGCTTTTGGGTATTGAAGAATTCATTAAATAAAAACCAGGTAATCTTTTTTCACTTTCCTGCATTCTATATAACATAGTCATCGCTAAAAATGAGCTGAAAATAAATTGACTGTTATTACTCGGAATTTCAAATTAAATTTATTATTTTCATCCATTACATTAAAAGACTTTATTAAAAAAAAAATTGTTCATTCAAAAGTTTATTACGAACTACGTTAATATACGCAGGTCCAACATTTAATAACACAGAAAGTAATTCGAAGCTCCGTCGTGATACAAAACGTGACAACTTTTATTAATATAATTCAAAGGCAAAAAATATTGTGATACCGACAAGTCCGTAACGGGAGCTTTCATCGAGCTTTTTTTCATTTCACTTCACTCTTTCCATCACACCTGAAAGCACAGGTTGACTGTTTAGTTCACTGTTGTATATGCGACTACTTCTCTCTCTTTCTTTCCTCGAGTTTTACATTAGCGGCCATGACGTCACAAAACTTGGGATCCAAAAATAAAAATAAAACAAAACAAAATTTTGAAAATCCTGCTATGATTTCAATGGTGGTGCAATAGTTAAGACGTTTGTGGATCGAAAGGTCCCAAGTTCGAATCCTACTCGTTCCAAGATATCTTTATTTTCTTCCATTAGTCATTTCAATCATCAATATGATATTCTTTACAAGTATTTCTTGAAGAATAACAAATGATAGACGAACATAAATACATATATCCTATCCTATACATGAGTGTTGATGAAGACGTCCGCCTGTGGATCGAAAGGTCCCAAGTTCGAATCCCACTCGTGCCACATGAGTTTGTATACCAATCTGACTCATGTATAGTAGTTTTTATCGTCCACCACTTGCTTCCGGTGAAGGAAAATATCGTGAGAAAACCTGCACACTGGTTGATTCTTATTAACTTGTGATTGAAATGGAGAAGGCAATAACAAACCACTCCATTAATAATGCCAAGAAAGTTATTGTGTGTGTTTCATTCCACGTAATAACCACGACCCTCAGCCATGAGGAATACAACTATGAAGAAGACATGAGTGTTAAAGAATAATCGGGCTTAATAAACTTTCTCAAATTAATAATGTTAAAAACATCTCATGTGAAACACACATGCAATTAGCTGACTTGAAGCCATAAGCGGGACTATAACTGGTGCAAAATAATGTAAATACTTGTGTAGTTAATAAATAATAATAAGTTTTTAAGTAAATTAAGTTATATATCTTAGGTACTAAAATTATAAATGCGAAAGTTTGTGACGATATATGTGTGTTTGCTACTCATTCACGCAAAAAGTTCTTGACGGATTGTTAGGAAATTTTGTACACGGGTAGAATATAACCTGAAATAACACCTAGGGTACTTTTTATCCCGTAATTCCCATGAGAGCGAAGCCCCGGGGTGCAGCTAATTTCATACTAATTGTTCAATTTAATGGTGCGGTGAAACGGTCAAGTGATTAAGACGCCTGTCTGTCTGTGAACCGAATTCGAATCCTACCAGTGCCACGTGAATTTTTATACCAATCTGACTTGTGTATAGTAATTTCCGTTCATCTCTCTTTTAATTTTTTTATAGAAGCCACATAGTTTTGCATCAAATTACATCTAATGAGATCCTTATCGAATATTTAATTTAGATATAAAAGATTAAGCAAGATTACTACAAACTAGAATTAATCATTATGAATAAATAAAATGATTATATTAGGACAAATCACACAGATTGAGCTAGCCCCAAAGTAAATTTTAGACTTGCGTTATGGGATACTAACTCAACGATACTATATTTTATAACATATACATATATAAATAAACATCCAAGACCCTGGCCAATCTGAAAAAGATAATTATCCATCATGACTCGACCGGGGATCGAACGCGAGACCTCTCGGTTCAGAGGCAAGTACTTTATCACTGCGCCACCAAAGTCGTCAAAAGAAGAAGAAGTAGTAACAAATGTCTAACACTAATTAAATAAACAAAAATTATTGAACAAAATAATGAAACAATGCTCTCTTCAACATCGCCAAGCAAAGTGAAAGCTATTCATGCAGAATGAAGCTGACTTGAGCCCAATTTATTGAGTGTTCCCAAAATACAGGCGACGGCACATCAACCTACCTTAAGTATCGATGCTAATCTGATGCTATTACAGCGGAATAGAGGTCTATTTCGGGCAACTTGATCTGAAGTTGGCTGTACAATACCCACCATTTTGTTTAATCTATTATAAACCGGTCACGTCCAACGGTTTTTCTCCTAACCCTGCATAAGTTACCAGAATCGAAACCATTGTATTCAGATTTAAGGGTATTAGTATTTAAAAGGGTACTGTCTAAGGGTAGATCTTTCACATTCAGTTTAATCTCAGTATATTGTTTTATTTTTGAATTCGCGATTAAATATTATCTTATAAGATTTACAATAACATTTTTTTAAATTTATTTTTAAAAATATTCTTCTTTTCGAGTGTGTTATTGCTAACACTTATGTCAGATTTATTCCAGTCACCTCAATAAATAAATATAAATATAAATATATTAGGACAAATCACCCAGATTGAGCTAGCCTCAAAGTAAGTTCGAGACTTGTGTAACTCAACGATAATTATTTTATAACAAATACATATATAGATAAACATCCAAGACCCGGGCCAATCAGAAAAAGATCATTTTCCATCATGACCCGACCGGGGATCGAACCCAAGACCTCTCGGTTCAGTGGCAAGAACTTTACCACTGCGCCACCGAGGTCGTCAATGCATCTGACATGTCTTTTAAGACTACCTACCGACTTCTAGTGGTCATTTATTGGTATAAAAAGCTATGTAATATCTAAGCAAAGCCTAACATAATTTCAATCTAGTAGTTACGTTTACATGAACAAAATGAAGATCAAAATCTAGTTCACAAAACAAGTGTGCAAAGATTGAACATATCACAAACTACTATGTACAATTAACTAGGCTTTCATTTTGACAGTTCAATTACCTTGAAAAACCACACTATACATATTATACAATACATCCTAACCATGATTTGAACTTATCACTTGAATATTGTACGTGTAATAGAATTTAGTCTCCTACAAAATAATATATTATTTTGGTTATCCACATAAACACCAAAGTTGTATCAAGAAAGGCGACAGTGTATTTATAGGACAAATTTGTTCGCGCAACATTACCCCCCGCGGCTTTATGCTCTTGTCATTGTATTGGCAATATCATTATATAATATATCATCATAATAAATTATTTTCTTTGGCACAATGATTTTTGTCCATATATATATTTCTTATTTGTACAAAATAATTTAGGTTATTTTTTTGTTCATTCTGATTCCTAAGTCCTAATCTGTACCAATATCGCGTAGAGAAAAAAATATGAAAGGAAACCTAGGTCGACTTTATATTACCGAAGAAGTAATAGGTAAATCGCACAAATTAAGATAGATAGATATCAGATCAGATATAATATCACAAGATCTTGAAATTCAACTATATAATAACAATGTTACTGTACATGATGCTACGCAGTATTACCTTTTCATCCTCCATTTGCTGTAACGCTTACTATTTGACCTTTAATTTGAAATGTATTATTATTTTTATTGGTTGATTAGAAAAAAACACTTCTTGTGATAAAGCTAATGTTGTAATCACTGTTCTTTTTGTATATCGTATTATTAATGTATTTTTATGGAATACAATGTATCTTAAATCAAGAATTACATATGGATAATAAAGTGAGTAGAAATGTGAATAAAGTACTACGTCGAAAATACTACGTGTTTACATGAATACAGTAATTTTTAAATCAAGTCATTTCTTAGAAAGGTAATTCATCACGTCTACACCTCGCAGCAAAAGCGTTCAAGGAATTTCAAAAACGTAATTCTGAATTAACATCGATCAATATGCTTAAATTTAGCGAGTCAATTCGGATTGCCACGATTGTGTATTTAAATTTAGCTTAAATTTTGATCGCAATCAAACAGTATTCAGACTTCAAATACAAAATTCAGCAGTTAGACGTAAATTCTGAATCAGTCTAAGCAAATACTCGAATAACTAGCTTTGATATCAAAGCATAAATTCGTGCTAGCCAACAATTTGTGTACATGCAAATACCGTAAGTAATTACGGACTTCAAAACCAACTGGCACGAACTTAAAAGGGCTGAAGGGGCCCATAAAGAACCGCCCGCGAAAAACCTTTTAAGAAATCGCGCCGAAATTTGTTGTTTACTTATTCTTTTTTTCTTCTGATAAATTAAGCTATAAATTAAGTGATGTTAGAGGCGCAGGCGGTTTTTTCTTCGGAATTACCGTGGTTTCCTTGAGAGGAAATGGATCTGATATGCTTTTGTTATTCGTTTCCCCGGTTTAGTTAATTTTAGCTAAACGTTTGGAATAAAACGTTACAATACATTTTTGAAGCCTCAATAAATCTTTCTTTGGAATATGTCGCTTCTATTGCCATACAAAAATATATTGTCTTGATCGTAATCGATACTATCATCACATACCAAAGTTATCGCGTAGTATAGGATGTAAAATGAATGAATATTACGTGACGTTATTAAATTTGAATATTATTATATTTTTGGGGTTTTGGGAAGAAATATTGGGCACAATAAGGCAACTTATAAGTCTGTCTTTTATTATAATATTTTTGCCATATCTAGACGATATCATTTATGCATCGACCTACTTTATATTCGTATCAGAAGACGATAAACGAGAATGTCGAGAGTGAGTTACGTAGTATCACCGTTCGGGGTGGAAAAAATAGATGGGACATTTACCCTGGGACCAGGAGTGATGTGACAGATAAGAATCCGCCGTTAGATTTGGGGAAATTTTCACTTGTGTTTTTGTGTACAATTTTTAGAATTCAGCAAACAACAAAGTATAAAAACAAAGTAGGTATAAATGATTTTGATTTACGCGTGTACAGGGTAATTTTCATATTTGCTGTATTACCTGTTTCGTTAAATGAGGCCAACGATAGAGCAATAAGCGAAGCCCCATTCTGGTCGAAAATTATATAATCACTCCAACTCTACAAGAAGAAGAAGAAGACTGATAAGCATAACAAATAAAAGGTATTGCTTTATTTTGCATTTTATTATTTTGGAGTATTAGGAGAATCTTGCGTAGTCAAGTGCAAATCTTGTTGTATACTATTCATTTTTAAAATTTACTAAAAATATAGAACATAATTTATTATTTTAAAGTCACGGTAACAATGATATATCTGAAACTACTCATTCTAAATCCATGAGAGTCAATGAACATAGTCATAATATGTGTTATTATTTTGTTCCAGTCTTAAAGCTTGAAAAACATTAATAACGGAATGTTTACGAACGTTTAATAAAAGCTAAAGCGTTTTGTATTATAAGAAAACTAATACAAACAGAGTGGCTAACAACAATTTAATCAATACAGCCGAGAAGTTTCTACGTAATAAAAACAGCAATGGAACCCCATAAATTTCGAAAGCAGTCCAACATAAATCGTCTAACAATTTAACGTTGACGGCTGCTTTTTAATGTTGGTAAATTTAAGTTAATTTGATGTTTGGTTTGGATCGAAATTGAAATGATTTATGTATTTTCAAACCACTGTTTTAGTACTATTTACCTATACACTTAGTATTATCATAGTCTTTATAGAATTGTTTATGACATGTAGTTTGAAAACTATTACATATAATGTCCTTTTTGTTTGTCTGACCTAAGATACTGATACGTGGTTTTGTTCCCGGCAGCACTTAGAAAATAGTTTTAGGGTGCAGGAGTCTATTGAATTTGCAGTTCAAAAATGCTTGCTATTTCATAAAACAATCTTCATTTTACAGTTGAAACTAAACATAGACCTCGGTGGCGCAGTGGTTCTTGCCACTGAACCGAGAGGTCCCGGGTTTGATCCCCGGTCGGGTCATGATAGAAAAATGATCTTTTTCTGATTGGCCCGGGTCTTGGATGTTTATCTATTTGTATTTGTTATAAAATACAGTATCGCTGAGTTAGTATCCCATGACACAAGTCTCGAACTTACTTTGGGGCTAGCTCAATCTGTGTGATTCGTCCTAATATATTTATTTATTTATTTTTATAGGTTGCAGAATAGATATAAACATAAAATATATCTAAGAACAAAGTAGTCTGAGGCCTCAGTGTCGTGTAAATACATAAAGTATATTATTAGACAATAGCACGATTCGGGAACTTTTCTTTAGCAAAATGTTACTTTAAATAAACATAAGTATACTACGCCTTGCAAGAAATTTTCTTGGCAAATCCATCAAGTTTCGTAACACACTGTACAAAAGATGCTGCACTTGGAACAAGTTCCAGCGAAATATAAAGCGCATTCTGGATATCTTTTACGGGCGGTTGAACTTCACAATATGCTGATAGGAGCATAAACTAAGCGAAATAATAATGTTCGATTTGCGGAACACAGTGAGTGGCTGGGAATTATTTGTTGAGTGATATGATAAAGAAATTTTAAAGGTGAAAGTAACATTATCATTTATCTAGAAATTCGAACTAAACACTAGGTATATTTCGTAAGTTTCATGATTTTTAGTTAGACGTAGCCAAAATGGAAGAAACACAGAACTTGTTTGGATTTCTCATATTATTTTCCTGGCTTGTAAATTATATAATTATTTTGTGTAGATAGTTCTTAAACCTATACTAAAACTAGAAAAAAAAAAAACTAACAAATAAGTCTCGCGCTAAACGATATGAACCATTTCCATTAGAATAATAGTTGAAGAATTGACCAAAATCTTCTGGAGAATTACTGTAAAAATATTATTCCAAGCTGACAGACACAGGCTGGCTTTCAATCCGAAGAACTTATTCTTATTTCTGTCTAAAAATATTAGTCTAAATGACTAACAAAAATACTTAGATAAGAATACCATTTCCGTTCAATAAAAGGCGGCATTCAGCTATAACTTTTGACGCAATCAGGCAAAGCAATTTTGTTAACAGTGATACAAATGATACTGATCTGGCATCGCTATATGTACCAGAAGTTTTTACTACACAGATAGAATCAGAAACGTTTTAGCCTTAAAAGAAGTTTTTACGTCGCTAGCGAGGCTATATATAGGGGAATGTGACTTTGACGAAAAGTAATTTTTATTTTTATTTCCTTTTTCAGTCGCGAAAACTTTTTGTTTCGTGATTGGAGCTATGAGGTTACAGCATATCATTGTGCATGGTTCGGAGGTTTTATTATGAAAAAGTAGCTCGTTGTGCTTGTAAATGATACGAAACAAAATATTGTTCAGTCCCACATAATCTTGTATATACCTTTTCATTTATTTAAGTCAGGTATTTCCTATAATAAAGGAGTATAAATTTCTTATTCAGTTTTATGTGTAATAAATGTCATCTTTATTTCTAGTTACTAGTGTATTGTATTGTGATATGTGCTAATAAGCAAAGGTTTTCAAGTAACACTGATATCATTTTCTGTTCGAAATATTCAGCTTTATAATTTTCAAATACTTAAAATATCTAACCTTCATTATGGAGTCCATTAAGAACGTTCCAAGAGATAATCAAAATGATAGTGGTGTTTAATTTAATTATTTCACAGAACCACCTTTTATTGTTGTCAAGAACAGAATTTGTGTTTTTCCCTTTGAATATTTAGTAATTTTCGTTTACAAAAAATTTTTGAAGTTATGTTGTTCAATTCTAGTATAATCCATAATTATTCCTTGAATAAATAAACACACAAATCTAACAAAGCAATTGCTAGACGTTGAAATCATTCAGTAAAATGAAACAACGATTAAAATCGATTAATAGTAGTAACAAGTAAATTTTACGCTTCCTCACATTTCTAGCGTGCAAACCCGACTTGACTCCACATGAATATTCCATACATCGGATACAAAATGCAAGACCTGAAATTGTATCGACACGTGTTTGTGCTGCCTACTTAATAATACATTCTGCCGTGTCTTACAGTCGTTTCAAATTTATGAGATGCACTGAATTTTCAGGTTTTGTTGTGACATGAAATTTCAAAATTGTTTGAGAAATCTTCTATCTCGATGTTGAATCGCACTGTTTTCATATTTAAAACTGTACCATACTTTATAAATGTTATTTTTAATTCAAAATGGATTATTTTAGTTTGAAGGGCAATGGCAAACCACTCCATTGATAGTGCCAGTAAAGTCGTTGTATATATTTCAATTTCAATCCACGTAAAAACCACGACTCTCAGCCATAAGGAGATCATCATCCGATTATGAAGAATTTCATAATAACATTTATTTTATATAGCTTTAAACTTGTTTATATACACTTTACTAATAATAACAGGACTGATTCATTTCTACATTTATTTATGTAAACTGTGACTGTAACATTTCTAATTAATTGTATTTCTGTTCCTTACATGCACATTGTTCATCTTGTTATGAATAGAGAGATAAAATATGAGATAAAGCATCATACAAATCTTTAAACGTGTACAACCTAATAACCCAGCATTTTACCAAGAAGACATCATTCCATGAATTCTATACAGCGTTAAGTACAAACATTAATTAAATGGACGTTATATTATATCCAACTTCTTTGTTCCTTAATGGACTCTCAACGCTGTTTGTTCCAGAGGATATTTGATATCATACAATAACTTGGCCATAATGACTTTATAAGGATTTTCTTGAGGGAACTTGTGTGGTAGAATTTAAAAATACTCTGAACATATTTCATGTTGATGATGCTCTTTGCTTTGCAATTTATCATCTTTGTAATATTCTTTATCATTCTTATTTTGATCTATCTATTAAATTCTCTCTCAGTTATTCCTGATTGCACATGGCTGTGACCTTTGAAGTGTAGGGTCCGAAATATCGACATTGTTTTTTGTGACCGGCCGGGTTTCTGACATCAATCCACTTTGAGAATGTAATCGTTGCTCATCAGCTGCCAACACTTTATATCTTTTAATCGCCATGTACGATATTCAAGTGAGGTTATGAAATGGTCCAATTGTAGGACAGGAACCTGATGCATCAGTTATCCTTGATTATATATTTTTATTGCTAATTAAATGTTTCATTGCAAGGCCTTCCATTCGCCTCTAACTTTAGCAACTCACTGCAAACCACACTAGTAAAAAATTCAAAATTCCATGATTAACAAGAGGTAAGGACTATCTCATTCACATTATTGTCCACAGCGAGACATAGACCCGACCTCAAAGATTCCCACATTGAGCGATTAGAAACAGCCTGGCCCTTTCTGTCCTTTAACAATATCGTGGGGCCTAATTGATGGATGTCCCACGCTGCGATATCCAGGAAAAATTACGTAATAGAACGACCTTTCAATCCAGAATTTCTAAAAAGAGATTCTTTACAATGTCACTAGATAAACTGCAGAGTTTTATTTGAAAAAAAAAATAATATTTTCTTCAGAAACACAAAATGGATTTTCTAGGTGATAAGATCGAATTAGATATATTTTTTGAAGAGATTATATTCAAAATGTACTTCAGCCAGCTCGAGAATCTGGTTTTGGTATGCTCCGATAAGAAAACATAGTTAGTCCTCAAAATATATGAAGACAACAAGCATCTGTTAGCAACAGATAGTCCAAATTGATCGGCTAATATTTGATCAAGCCATTGATAAATGACGGGTCACCTCTGGTCGATAATAGACACGCTTTATGTAATAGATTAGGAGCCTTTTGTGGTTGATGGGACATTGTTTGCAGATAACAGATCACAAATGATCGTGCAACATTTATGACGTTTTGAAGATATGTTAGCTATAACCGGGATATTGGGATTAGATAGGGCTGCATTAATAGTATCCTTACATATTATACAACAAAACCCTCTGTCACGTCTGTCTGTCTGTTCGAGATGAACTCAAAAACTATTGCATGGATTTTCATGCGGGATTGTGTGATCTGTGGGGAAGGTTCAGGTGTATAATATGTTTTTTTTACCCGAGCAAGTCTGGAACGGGCCACTTTTTTTAAAGATGAATCACAATCCAATACTTACTAAATGCATGATAAGAAAGACGAGATATTTGCTCCTAATAACTTACATTTTTATTATTAACTCAATTCAGACATTGAATAAACCCTAAAAGCTAAACATTAAAAAGCAGGAACCTGTCTCATAAAATAATTGTCTAGCCCGAAACATGTTTTCATTATCATTAGTAGAAAAATATGAAAGTCCATGGCTCATTAGACCGTGTCCCCAGGGAAAAGATAAGTAAGGCTTGTTCAATTTTCTTTGTAATATTTTTGGGTACATAATTTATTTTTGGAGTTTCTGAGTGTTCTCGGAAATTTACGTTGAAAACACCAACTATGTTTTTACTCACAACACAATAAAGAACAAATGTAGTGTTTTTTTTTTTTTTTTATTTGTCGGGACAAAATGTTTGTTTCAATCAATTTTCTATTTTTATTTTTGTTAAAAAATGATGTTGGTAGCATAGGAAATGAGGCATATAAAATTTACTTTAACATTTAGGGTGAAACCAAAGACGGCCACAAACCTTTTGAAGTCATCAAACTTTTAGCTGAACGAACACCTTTCTTTCTACATTACCTTTTTGCAAACGAGCCATATTCTTGTAACGCGCGCTGTCCATTACCGTTAAAGTGGTCATCTAAAACCTTTGCGTTTGCACGTGCGCGCAATGGAACCAATAAAAGCTAATGCATCTTATATGTTGGTTAGTATCTTATGTTTTTCAATACAATTTTATGAAGTCATGAATTTTTTAAAAAGATGAAATTGTCTTCTGTTACCTCATTTCTTTCAAATTATTTCTCAGTTAGGTACCAACATTAAAACACAATATATTAAGTGAGGAACACAATATATCTTAAAGACGGATAAGTATCTCATTTCTACGTTTAGATTAATCAGTTCTTGTCAACATTGTTTCAAAGGAAGAGAATTGGAAGACGCTTTTAGAACGTACATAATTTTTGTCATAAATTAATACCGAAAGATTATTCAGCGCAAAAGTTCGACCCTTTCCGAGGAACTTGTTTTCAGGGTTGTCAAGTTGGGAAATTTTGCAGAGTAATGCACTCCCTGACGCAAAAACGGGTCAACATAAAACAGTAGGGTTGCCGCACTTGCCGTTAAGTGAAAAATATCGGTCAAGTAAGAAATGGCTACTTTAGCTTCGCACAGATGACTTATTGGATTCTCTTTCGTTCTCATGAGAGATTTTCAATATCTCGTAGTTTTTAAAGTAATATTATTAACGTCATTTCACTTCCATACTATTCCTATAACAAACAATTTTGTGTGTAATATTTGTAATTTCGAAGAAGCCATGAGTAATTACAGTATTATAATATACATTCAATAACATGTCAGCCAACTCAATCCACTGCAAATACGAAGATATTGCGTATAGATGTGCATGCTGCTGTGTAACTTGACATGTGATTGTTTGATCTATATAGTGGATAGAATAATACAGATCGCAATAACAATTATGTTGATCAGTCAGCCATAAAACGGTCGGTCGTAAAATCAAATCACATCAAACATAATGAAGGTCTCGATATACTCGTCAGTCAGTACATCAGAAATGTTTCATAGTGGAGATAATTACGACAATATTCATATTACTTTTCAAAGTATTGAAATGTAATTTGTTAGTGACAATGTTGTAGGACAAAGTCAAATTCATAAAACATCGAAACTACAAAGAGATCTTGCCGTTGATCTCCAGAAACAACAAGACTAAGTAAAAGCAGTCGCTTTAAAAGATTTGTAAATCTCCAAATTGGCTAATGTAATCGCGAATGTGCCACATATCGCGCACCAAGTACAAAGTACCTGATGAGGGTCGACATTTGGAGTTCTGGGTAGCACAGGCGAATTTCGTTATTTCATTCTACCCGTATTGTGATGTTTTTTTTAGAATGTGTCCCTTATTTTTGCGAAAGATGCGGAATGTAATGAAAAAGTAAATGTCGTTTAAGAAGTACACGTGAGGCGTGGGGTTCCGTCCTAGAATAGGACGACTATTAAGTGAGTCTATTCTAGGCTATACTAATTTTACATTGTATTCATTAGTACAAAATGTAAACTCAACAAAATCTTTACTTCAAATATTAACTTTATTACGATTTGAGCCTAGCGTGGCCTTCAATAAAACTTGGATTACATTTTACGACTTTGCGAGCTTTGTCCCGACAATTTTCGTTTGAATGTCGTTGAATGCGTAAAATTTTCGTCGCATTTGGGAAGCAAGATATAATGATACTTTAATATCGTACTTCATATTTTGCTTCCCTATATAACTTTGTTACATAATTTTGAATAAGTACTTATTTTTTATATGATCTGGTATATAAAGGGATTGTAGCTAAGTGCATTATACGCCTATTTTTTAGTTGTTAGTTCGGTTGTCATAAGACTCTTTACTAATTGTAAACCAAACGAAAACAATTCGTTTTCATTTAATTTTAATAAAAGCAATCCCAATATATTTGTTGAAATATATAAACACAATTCCGATAAATCAATGTGCGATGCGCAAAATTAAAATTTGCGCATGTTTCACCCGTCAAACCAAGGACATGTAATAACTCAAAGTGACAGTAGAAGGTAGCTGGCAGGGATTATGTCAAATTGCAATCTTTTTGTGGGGATTATCATTCACAATCTACTCGATTAAAATGGATATTGTTACATATTTTTTTGGTCTTGTTTGGAATTGAGAAATATAATCAAAGTAATATAAATCTCATATCAAAGAATATTGTGTGAATTACATAAAGAATATTTGTTTATTTCGATGATATATTAAACATAACTGTAACCGTAAGTTAAACAGTCGGCAATAGTCGGTAATGTTTAAAGAAAAACAAATGAATATCGAAGAATGTTTGTATTTAAATAAATTAATATCATATAATAATAGTATTTTTAAATATTTATAAAAAAAACTATTATTATAAAGAGGTAAGCGTTTGTGAGTTTGTGACTGCGAGTTTTGAGGCGGGTAATCTCCGAAACTACAGAACCGATTTCAAAAATGATTTCACCATTAGAAAGGTACATTATCCAAGATACCTATAGGCTATATATTTTATCTCAACATTCCCACGAGAGCGAAGCCCCGGGCAACATCTAGTAGAGGATAAAATAGTAATTGAATATTATTTATGTATACTTAGAAAAAATAGAATCATTTGTATTATATTTTCTGTGCTTGTCCTTACTTAGCTGAATTTTCTTATATTTACTTAAGTAAATAACGTTTAATCTGTCCATGTTGAAATATGCGTAGTTATTCATTAATCATCTTAACTAGGTACTCAAATAAGTAAGCTGCGAAGTAGACAGAGTAACAATGTTTATAAGTCTGGATTACTTCTATATAATATCTGAAGTTGAACATTGTTTAGTTCGCATTAATTCTAAAGCTCTATCGGTTGACTTCAGCGCGTACATAATTATAGATCTTTGATTTAACCTTGTCAAAACAAGGTTGAAAGGGATATTCGAACGTCATTATAAATTTGTTATAACCACAGACATCAGTAATTTAAGCTTTTTGTATTTCATAATTTTATAAGTTGAAATGGAAATCAAACAAATTACTTTTATGTTAATAATTTCCACATTTTGAATATCTGTTATATTCGCGTCTTGAATTCAAATTTTAAATTACTTTGCTGTTGATATGCACAATTATTAAATTTTCTTCTTTAAGTATATCCTCAATGAGTAGTTTAAAAGTTATACTTTCTCATACTTACTTCTATGTCGAGGGTAAACTGCCAAATGACCGCAAAAATTGAGTTGGTAGTAAAACCTCGACATGCTCGGCAAAAGTTACGCGATTTCCATACCGGATCATAGTTTTGAGAGCATATTATACTTGACTAGGAATTTATAGGTTCGACGTGATCTCTTTCGTTATTCACTTGAACCTGTGAATATTATATGGAAGGGGGAAGGAAAAGCTGTATATTTTAAGTGCCAACCCAGCAGCATATGTTTTTAATGTCTTGAGTATTATCATTTTTTTCTGGTTTATTTAACATGGATGCTTTAATCAAAGCAAGTCTGGAGAATATTAGGGTATCACATTGTGTTAATTCATGTTTAGTAAAATAAAATATATTTATTTTTAATAACAAGTTGTATTAGTGAAAATTAATGTTTTAGTAATAGCAATCGTTAACTTTTTATGTATCACACCAAAAAAATATATTACGCTTTCATTTAGGCATGTAAAAACACAAAGTTTTTCACGCGACCAAGGGTGTCAAAAAGGGAATCTAAGTGCGGTTCCCATTATGAAGGAACTTTTTCCCATGGCAAACGTAGCAAGAAATAAAATCAATGGCGGAGTGGCACTCGATGGATGACCGGCAGTTTTTGTCCGAGCGACTCGACTTTTCTGGCATTTGATTGGCGTAAGCTAATGACTCTCACAGTATACTTGTGAGGCGTTTGTTCTCCATTTGTCAGAATATTCGGTATTGTTTTATTGAATAGTTGAAATAATTTTCTACGTTTTAAATTTTGTTTAATCTCTTCAATGTTTTAAGTATTTTCTGTATTCGTTTTTCACACATTTGCTTGCAAAACATTGTATCTCTTTTTGCGGTCTTCAAAAGCGAATTACACGAACAAATAAACATTAAAGTCTAAAAAGCAAGGGTTTCATAACATTTTCATAACCGCTTGCAATTTTCTTTTAGTTTTAACAACATAACGCCGAAACACGTAAAATCCGCTAGCCAAACATAACAAATGGAGCTCGGGGCGTAACATTTTTGAATGGAGCAAAAAGCCGGTTTGAAAAAATTAACTCTCATTTTGTCAGATTCCTTTATTAACATTAATTGAATGTATCTATATGGCTTTGGCGTAGCTGTGGTGGTGTAATAGTTATGACGCCCACCTTCGAACCGAAGGTGGGCGTCTAAAAGTGCCTAAAATCATTTTAATTACTTTACTACTATCTAGTGACTTAGTACGATAATTGATTGAATGAAGTCTCAATCAATAAATCCATTAATCGATCATCTTAATAATAATTTAGTAAATTCAAAAAATAATAATCAAAAAGTGTATTTAGATTAGATTTAAAAAAATAAAATAAAACAAGCTTATATTGCTGTATCTTTTTTTACACGTAGAAAAACTTTTCCTTCGACATATATATTTCTATTTACTGTCCTATCTCTGATCCATTATGGACCAGTGATTTCTTTCATTATTTCAAACAAAGTACTACAAATAATAGCCGTAAACAAATCGTTTGAAAAAAAAAACAATCTAGATATTAACCTGATCAACATTAAGGGAAATATTTTAATATTAGCGATTGAACGTCTTTATATCCGCATCAATATTCCCTAGCAGCCTAATGGCACCTTCATTGATTTATTACAAGCGTTCGCAACGAATATCGAATAAGTCATTTGTCATCTTTTTTAACGTCTCCGAGGATTGAGTGATATCGATAGCGATAAGATCGATGTAAGAGTTGCTTCAGTATCTGTGTTTAGTATTTATTAATCGTATATAATTTTCGCGGTTCACATATATTTGTTATTCCAGTTTTGTATTCCCTTCCGTTCGTGGCATGTGGTTCCGCCCTATAATTGGGTCACTCCTTCTCTTTATATTTAAGACTCTTGTGTTCTTTTCTAATACGAGTACAATATACATATTATATGAAACGACAAAAAATGTGTCTTAAAACGAAGAAAATAAGCTACGTAATAATAATATTCTGAGTAATCTATCTGAAATATGTATTTAAAAGTTAAACCTAGCCGCTAAAGTCCGTAACCATTTTAATTGGTTGACAAAGACTTCTCCACTGCAGTAAAGTGAAATCCGAACACCAATTTTCATAATAAAAGAAATTCAAAACTTCACAACTGGGGTCTGATAGTTTAGCTTCTTGAGTCCGTAATTAGGGCAATTGGCATCGGCTGAAGTTGGCAGCTATCACAAAGGGTGTATTGTTAAATAAACTGTTACTTCAAGTACTAATTCTCAAGTATGTTGCAAATACTTGGTCTTTTCTTTTGTTTTGTGAGATTAAGAAACTTGAGACTACGTGTGTTAATAAACTTGCGTTACAATTGCGGCTCCAACTTCAGTGCAGAGGAGCATAGCCTCCTTGATGCAAAGAGTGGATGCTAGCCTCAACAGCCTTCTGTTATAGCTGGAAGGGTGGTTGGATCCAAACTTAAGCACTGGACACAGTTTCATTTAAATAAATTGCTAAAGTCAGTCTTAAGAACATTCTCGCTAACATTTACTAAGGATTCAGTCCAAAATAACGAATTACTTGTTTCTGAATAAAGTAAATACCGAATCATATTTTCTTTTGTTACAGGTATTGCAACAAATGTACTAAATGTGCACGTGATCTAAGAAATTAATGAAAACGAAAACGAAAATGGCATTATAAGTGTTTCAATGAAATCGATTCAAGATATATCACACAAATAATAAAGAAATGGGGCCACAAAGGTGATATTTGCAGAAAATGGCCTACAATAGACTACCGCTACACCTCTGCAACTCGATAAAACAGTACTGGTTGAATGAGAATAATTTAAACAATAGAAGTATATTAATTTTATTTGAAAAAACTAGATGGAAGAAGCATTTAAATACTATAGAACGAATCAAATTAATTTTACTACTGATATTATTATTAAGTCAGAGTTCTGACGGGAATAACTTTGGTAGTGGTAGAAATTCTATGTTGAGGACAAGGATTATAGGTACAAGATACGGTAAATTACAAGGGGTAATATTACCAATGGATCAGCATAAATACCTAAAACCTGTGGAAGCTTATCTAGGTGTACCATATGCGACACCACCTACTGGATCAAACAGGTAAATCAAAAGTATTCCTGCCTCTATTCGATATTTTCCGTACCATCTGTGAAATTGCTCTCGAAATATATTCTGATATTAAGCTCGAAGATTATCTTGGTTTTGTCGACGTTAAACTGTTGATGTATATTTCCTTTTGTAACCAGAATATATATTATTTTATATTATTCTGTCAATTCGAGCATAAAATCGTCTTGTAAAATTCATACACATTTTATACGTTTATCACATTTATATATTACATTTTATTCCAAGAATTTATTGAATTGTGACAAGGTATTACAGATATAATAAATTTATTAAATCTATTAAATCTGATAAACATTAAATTATATACATAATTTTATCACAGTACATACTCAAATCATTTTATTGAGGGTTTAAATTGTCTTTAACATGATTTCCAAAGGTTTGCCCCAACCCGTGCCCCTGCGCCTTGGGACGACGTGAAAACTGTCGATCAGATGGGTCCAGTCTGTCCCCAGAGGTTGCCAGATGTCTCCAACGAAACCTTAGCTCTGGAGAGGATGCCTAAAGGCAGGTTGGAATATTTGAGGAGATTACTACCGCGACTGAAGAATCAAAGCGAAGACTGTCTGTATATGAATATATATACACCAGTACAAGGTAAGAGATTATATAATTTTTAATAACCCAGTGCCTTTAGCGTATATCTGTACATTTCATTAAGGGCTGCCTCAATTTGACATAGATTTACATTCAATCCAAGACATGGCATAAACAGAGAACATCGAGTTTCTTGCAAGTTTTCAGCCAAGTTTTAAGAACCATGAACCATTACTAAGTCGAGCTCTGTTCGTCGTTTTGACGGCTGTCGACAGACAACACAAAAATTGTATGAAGTTCCGACGTATGTCAAATCAACGGAATACGACTGAGCATTGGTGTATGACGCTTAGTCTGCAAAATATTTTGCAAAATAATTAGCTGAGAACATCTGTCTGATATGAAACTGACGTAATGCAAGCACAGTAGCCATAGATAACTACGTCTACATAAGGTATCATTAGACGTTTCATAATAATTAAACCAATATCGTATAGTCATGTGAAAACATTACCTTCTTACAGTCAACAAATACTGTAAACAAATAAAATTAATAATTTTACTTAAACGCAATTTCCGCCTTCTGGGAATACTGCAAGAGTTCATATTGTTCGTATTCCGCAGCCACGTCCGCACAACGTTAGATACTAAAACGTATATGTAATGACAACTTTAGAATTGAATTTTAGGAGAGTATAAACGAAAAGCACAATTCCAGATGACTTTATAGGTATGCTCCGATATTTTGAAACTGTTTCTTAAAAATGATAATGTGTATTAAGTTTTGCAACTTAGTCCTCTCTACAAGGCAAGGATATGATATTTTTTTTGTATCAGACAGAAATGGCAAATTATGCACAGATTAGCTTGCGAATTGCAATTATAAATAAAAATTGGAAACGATTTAGGACATTCAGACTCTATGATTCAATGTATCATCATTAGCTAAGATCAAACACGTGAGAATAAAAGTGGTTTGAGAGATCAAAACATCTCGATAGTGACCAGTATTTAAAATATTAAAGAATATTACTAACTATATTTTATAGTATTGTAGTACTGCCTATATTGCTTTTTAATACTGGTCAGTGAAACAATTTATTGCACCAAAACTAGGCACAAAACAATGGGAAACTAGAAAGGTTGTACATTACGCGTCTAGGCTAGTGCAATTACTTCCAAGATTATGGAAAGGAGTGCTAAGAGTAATAAGAATGATAAAACAGATGAAGACGAAATAATAAGTACTTAACTTGAAAGATATACTGATAATCTCATACTTACAAAAGCGTACGTGAAAAAGTAAATTATATTTGCATAAAGTCTACTTTTCGAGTTAAATGGAGATGTTACTATTTCTGCACTACTTAGTGCTTCTAACTACACTAAGATCACTTGCTGAATCTTGAGTAATTGCAAATACTAACATGATTTAATGGCATAAATGACAAATTTACAATAATATAACGTTCAAACAGACCTTATGAACAAACCTGTAGCTGTTAATTATCATTTACATAATTGATTCAGTCAAGTTTCAATTGTGAGATGGTTGTATGATAGTTTAACTGTTTTAGAACCCGTATTGCTTTAGTTAAGTAATGTAGTATCGACAAAATTGGGATAAATACAAATATATTATAGAAATAGATTATGATTATAGAAAAAAAAATATTTCATAGCCCACATAAACGAAATATTCATAAGTTGTCAATTAAGTGTACAATTGCTGGTCTTAATATTATTAAAAATACTTCCAACTTTGTCCAAATCTAAATCAAATCATTTATTCAGAAATTATACTTTCAATTTCTTAAAAAGCTACAAAGGTAGGCTACTTAAGTTAGGTAATTAATGTTTCAAATGGTTATGTGTAAGAACGTTTTGCTTAAAAATTATGCCATAATACAGTATGCTATATTATGACTTAAATTTTATAGAGACCTGATTTACATATGTGTACTAACTCAATTTGGCTCAGTCGTTTTGAAGTAAAGTAGGTGTTAAGGTCAGACTGACAAAAAGGCAGACGCACGAATGATTTTATAAGGGTTTAAGGTATTAAAGTCTAAAAATACATACAAGTTCAGTTTATATTTCAACTTCGCAAAATAGATGGTGATTAAAATGAAACATTTATAAACATGTCATTGGTTAATCATACTTTCAATCCGAATTTGAATTTGTATTTTCAATACATTTCGTTTCACTCACAGAAGCATGTGTCCATTGTGGACATCACAAAGAATAACTATCAAGCACCACGACCTAGAAGTTCCATTGTGAACTATGATTAAAATTTTCGCCTCTGAAAGCGAAGTTAAAGATTTCCGAGGCAGACATTTCGATCAAAGACTCTATTGACATGAAATATTAAAATTCTGCAGTGAGAAATGAGTTTCTGGTGTATTACAGCATATTCACGGTTCACGCGTTTCTGTTTGATTTTTTCAAGTTGACAATATCGTACAGAAACGTCATTCAGAGTGAGTTTTCGTCATTCATATTGGAAGATTGAAACATAATACATTATTCTTTATCAACATTAATGAAGCATGTTCGTTCGTTGGTGTGAATGTTTGTTACTTATTCACGTAAAATCTTATGAAGTTTTGTGCACTTGGTGTGGATTAGCACATACACCCTTTGTCCCAAAAATTTTTTCACTATAAAATCCTCGGTGCGCAGATAATTTTCCATGAGGCAGTGGTTTAAGAAACTCGACATGGAATTGAAAAATATAGGTTTTAAAGCATCAGAAGCTGATCCATGTGTATACTTACTAGAGAAAAGAGGAGTTAAACTCATAATAGTAATATATGTCGACGACTTGTTGATTGCCTATTCATGTGCAAGAAAGCTGCAAGAAGTAAAAGATATTTTAAATACTAAATTTGAAGACAAGATCAGTTTAAAATAAATAAAGTCAAAAGATTGAATAAAGAACTAGATTAAGAAAATATCCAACTTTTAGATTTATATATGAGAGATTCTAAAAAAAAAGTAATATAAACTAAAGAATAATGTCTATACTTCAAAATAGCTAGCTTATAAATTAAAAGCAAATATTAGAAAGATGAAACGTAAAACTAAAAAATATAATTTCTATTTCAACTTGTATCATCACATTCTTCACTAAACGTTTTTATTATAAAATCCTATCCAACAATAGACTATACTGAGTTGCAAAACCTGCATGTCTGTTTACGCTGAAGTCATTCATTTTGTACAAAGTTACGACGATATAAAGCTTAAAGTGAAGCAATTTTCTAAGAAATGCAATCTTAGAGATGTTAAAAGTTTTATGTACTTTAATGACGAGCGGAGTAATGGGTTCTCAAGTTATAATAATTGACTTAACTTATCTTCTGCGTAGACAATGCGATAATATTCACTTGTGGCTTCTGACAGTACACAATAGAAATTAGCATGCATTGAAGTAGAAACCATTTTCGTCATTACAGTTCATCATACTTTCATCATAGTTCTTGCACGCGGCTTCGCCCGCGTACCCATAGCAGTAGTTATTTTTGCGGGATGAAAATACCCTATATCCTTCTCCGTACTTGAACGCAAAATTTCAAAAAGTTGGTTGAGTAGATAGAGGCGTGAGGAGGCAACAAACAAGCTTACTTTCGCATTTATAATATTAGTTGGGATTGACGATGATATAAGTTAAATGACAATCAAATCAAAAAAATAAACTGAATTATAACGCAGAGCTGTTTCTTTTCAACTGCCACACATTAAGGTGTGAACATCACATGCTATGAACGCCTTCAACACTAGCACGTTGCTTACGTTGTGACTACTTTTGCCATCCTGTAATTTTTTAAATCCTTAATTTCCGGCGATGTTGAGTATTTAATTGCCTGTACCTGTAACGAGCATTATCTACAGAATTTTACAGCCGCATTTAACGTAACATATAAAGCCATATATATATTCAGAATCGTTCAGTAAACATTGTTTTATTTTTTATCTATGTTTCGCATGACAGCGCCGCGCACGCTAGATAAAATCGGCACTTTGGATTCGCGCCAACGAAAATGAATTATGTTTCTCTCATTGAATATGCTCATATTATTTTAGATTTTCAGTTGAAACTTTTGAATTTGTAACGTGTATAAATCCTTGAAGAATAAAAGTCGATGCAGCGGAATCGTTGAGACTGTATTGTTTATTCGTTGTCGATTAAGTTTTGTCTTTTATTATAGAGCGAACTTGTTAACAAATTATTGTTTTCTAGAGTACGCCATTAAGGTGTAATATTTTTGCGTACTGATATCAGAACAAAGTTAATCGTCATTCTTTTGTTTAACGGTTTGTATTGTTACTACCAAAACAATGTAGAATATTAAGAAAAGGTACCAACATTTTCTGCATATCATAATTTTTTATACATAAAATTCAAAAAAATCAAATAAGATTCGTGTAGAAACGAAACTTATATAGTTTCAAATCTTTAACTTATGTAACCAAAGTTGTTTGTCATACCAACTTTGAAACTTCAAAAAATTTCAAAAACTCTTTGTTGCAGTGGGGCCAACATTGCAGGCCAAATACCCAGTCGTCATCTTCATCCATGGTGAATCTTTTGAGTGGAACTCTGGCAACGTTTACGATGGCTCTGTACTAGCAAGCTATGCTGGTGTAGTCGCCATCACTATCAACTACAGGTTGGGTATCTTGGGTAAGTATTTCTGGTGTCTGATCATGTTTATTATTTTCTTGTACCTTGTCGCTTTCTTGATGACCACGGTGGCGCAGTGGTAAAGTGCTTGCCGCTGAAACGAGAGGGCCCGGTTTCGATCCCCGGTCGGGTCATGATGGAAACTGATCTTTTTCTGATTGGCCCGTGTCTTTGATCATATTATCTATTTGTTATAAAGTATAGTATTGAGTTAGTATCCCATAACACAAGTCTCGATCTTACTTTGGGGCTAGTCCAATCTGTGTGACTTGTCCTTATATATTTATTTATTATTCTTCATGTTGAACTTTGGTTATATTTATGAATAATCTGGTCAACTTTTGAATGGCATTCTGAGCAAATTTAGTTAACAATGTAATGTTCCAAGAGTACTCAATCCTCGTGACAGACTATTTGTCAATATTCTATTTTCTATTTATTTTAATGTCGTTGTTACCTGTCGATCGCGCAGAATTGAACCCCATTGGTTAAACAATCGTTTGACCGGCGCATTTGCAACGTTTCGTAAGGTAGACGTTAAATTGACGTTGAACTAAATTGTTTCAAGAAGCAAGTCAGTATTCTTTTTGTATAATTTCATAACAGAAAATTTATATGAACTAACAACTAATTAAAATATTTTTTTCATTACACGCACTCAGCAAAAACACTATCTAGAGACAGAATTTTCTCGAAGCAAAATCGGACCTATAGTTTTATTTTCCTTAAATCTAATTATGCCGGGGCTGGCTATGGCGTCACGCCTCACTTTGCTTAATTAAACATTTCTTGCCGAGTTTTCCAATTCAGATTATGTACCAACTTAAATTTCAACCTTAAAATTTACAACATTGAGCACATTTTGCAATGGAACGTTCTATCAAATTTTCTGTTTGCTCTTTTAGGACAATGTATGGAGATCCGTGTTAATTATTACGAGAGAAAATGTTTATTAAATGAAACGGGAAATCTATTTGGAAGATTAGATTAATGAGACGTGAGACTAATTGAAAGAAAACACAAAACTGATCTTCGTCTAATGCATATTATTATTAAAATTTATGAGTATGGCGACGCTGAGTTTAATATTGTATTAATATTTGACTAAGAAGTAAAACACATTTCACCGTTCAATCTCTTTACAGTGTATTTTATTAGTTACATGAATAACATTTTATAACAGACGTATGTTTGGATATCGTTAGAGTTTCAACTAGAAATCCCAAATTAGACTTATGGAAAAAAATGACAGCTTAAACATGTGTAGGTATATGACGTAACAATAAAGATTAAGATGTTTTCAAAGATGATACACGTACCAATGGTCTGACATTCTAAGGATATTATTTACATTTTAATTTGATTTTATTTCAATTGAGATATTATTATTATTATTATATTATTAATTTTTTGGAATTATTGATAATTTTGTTAATTGACATCTCAATATTTGTACGCCTATAAGGCAGAATGCGTGTTCTATTTATATCAAGACCACCTGATTGTAATTCTGTATTCTGACAAATAAATGATTTTAATTTGAAATTTGAATACCAAAATGCAGACAAAAAAGCAAGAAAGCGTTCTCTGGATTCCGACGCTAAATGGCTGAGAAAAAACACTCAGATCAGAAAGAGAGAAAATTAATTGCACTGACTATTATAATATCTACAATTAAAACGATAAATGTATATTATTTGTGAATCAAAATAATGTATGTTCTTTCACCGAAAAAGGAATCTCTAAGAATCCTATTATAATTTGATTAAAACTAACGAGAGAAAAATACAGTATATGAGAAATAGATAGTCGAATTTCTCGTCGATTGTGACACGCAAGTGACTGATATTTTTCATAGTCGTATTGTTGCAGGATTTCTGAACGCAAACCCAATACCTCACCTAAAAGCTCGGGTAGCAAACTACGGGCTGATGGATCAGATAGCAGCCCTGCATTGGGTGCAACAGAACATTGCACTGTTTGGAGGAGACGGGGGAAACGTCACCATGTTAGGACATGGCTCAGGTGCGGCGTGTATCAACTTCCTTATGATCTCGCCCACTGTTATGCCTGGTGAGTGTATCTTTCAATTTTGGAGGTGAATTGGTCAAATTCTGTTGTATTATAACTAGGTTTCGCCTCCGGCTCTGCCCACGTTCATTTAAATACATAACTTTTCTAATACTTTTATCTATCACGAATAAATTCAATTACGATACAACTGAAATCTATTAATATACCTTTTTTAAAAAATATTCAATCTGTAGCAGCAAATTAAATCAGTTGAAGGTATTCAATTTCCATTCAACATTCATAACGAATTCATTTAAGTTTTCAGAATTCTAATTGTAGATGAGAAAATTTTATTAAACATTATTTTACATTTCTGATAATGAAGAATTCTCAAAGCTATAACTGGTCCTAGCTACAACCACTCGTATAAAGAGACATCAATTATTTAAACATTCTTGTACAGATCTGCGCATCCACACTCATCAAGTTAAATAGTTTGGTGTAGTGCAATCATAAGACCCCAACTCGACCAGTGCTATGCTATGCTAACAAAAAAATAATCGTGCCAAGAAAGTTGTTGCGTGTGTTTTATTCCACGTAATGACCACGACTGCCGTGAGGAAATACGACTATGAAGAAGAAGTGTTCGAAACTTCACTTCTTAGCACAATTAACATACTCAAAAAGAAAGAAAGCATAGCAGAGCACTAGTAAATTCGGGCATCAATTTAGATAATTCGATTAGTTGAAAGGTTGTAAGAGTTCTTACAATTTTGATGTAATTTAATTCACATTAAATAAATTAAAGTTTGCAAAGATCGAACTCGTATGATTTGCAAATGTGGGATATTTTTAGAACACATTTATCACTACGTTTTATCCAAAATACTTTCCAAAAGCTTTTACGTTATTTTCTGGTTATACAACAAAAACAAGAACTACGATCATCAAATGTTATGATTTATATAATGCAAATCACAAACAAAAATATAATGTTTTATTTTACACTTCTTTTTCATTGCGTGTCGATGTCAAAAAATATATTCCTTGTTACACTTGTGTCTGTTATTGAAAGATGAACAACATAATTGTTTTAGGCCTCTTTCATCGAGCAATCCTCTTGTCGGGATCAGCGTTGAGTTCCTGGGCGCTAGTCGAAGATCCTGTCAGTTTTTCCGTCCAACTTGCCAAGCAAGCGAACTGTACTTTACCAGAGGACATTGTCAAAGATCATGAACTCATTGTTGATTGCTTACGAGAAGTACCATTAGAAGAACTCATGTCAGCAGAAATAAGTACCCCCAGTTACCTAACTGCATTTGGGCCTTCTGTAGATGGCGTTGTAGTGAAAACTGACTACGCGAAAGAATTACTAACTTTCTTTATTCCTAACGATCTTCAAGGCTTCACTAGTGTATCTGGGGTCAATAATTTCAAAGCTGATAAGAGAAGTGGAGACAGGATATTTGGGATTCGAGGGGGTCAAAACAAATACGACCTACTGTTTGGAGTGGTTACTAGTGAAGCCCTTTGGAAATTCTCCGCCCAGGACATACAGAATGGTTTTGAGGGTGAACGAAGGGATAGAATAATAAGGTAAGGTCAATGTTTATTCAGCAAATTGGTGTCGGCCGTTGAGTACATAGGAATGGGTGGTAATGAAAGACAGTGTATTGAACGTGCTCGTGATATCTGGCGGGTCAAGTATCAAAGCTTTTGAATTGGTAGGATTACTTGTCTAGAGAGGTTTTTAAGATATTTTAAATGACAGTGAATAGAACAATGGATCTACCATACTAAAATCTTCGGTTTCGTTATACACGTAGAACGACCATTCATTATTTACATAAGATTTGCAAGATTAAGCAATTTTTTATTTTATTTACAGTTCATACACATTATAGTTCTTTATTATATTTTCACTCAACACATTTTAAATTTCTACGATATAAGCAACACGAAATTTATAGCCTGACTTTTGTATACTTTAGTGATATTTAAATTTGCATACTTGTGTAAAGAATTAATGAGCAGCTCACACTAAAATAAGATTTTTAAATAAAATTCTCGTGTTTTTCACGTTGAATATTTAGTATTTACGCTCGTCTAATTCATTTGAGTATAGAATTAAACATTTTTAGAGACTTGTTCACCACTTTCAAATAAATTATCGCATGATTCAACAAATCTGCCTGATTTGATTGGCCGGTTAGCCCTAACTAATTACTTGTGAAACACAAACTTTAACGCTATCTGTTTTGATATGTTACGTTATCAGATACATTATCAGCCACTATTTTCTGAAATTTATCTGTTTGTTTCAGAACCTATGTTAGAAACGCATATACATATCATTTGAGTGAAATATTCTTTACAATAGTCAACGAGTATACAGATTGGGAGAGAACTGTTCAAGTAAGTACCACTATTTTTTATTTTTTTTAGCTGAGCCTGAGTTTTACGGAGAATTCATCATTTATCCCGTTTCTCTCTACACACCAGCGGCTCAAGCGACTACATGTACCTATATATATATATATATATATATATATATATATATATATATATATATATATATATATATATATATATATATATATATATATATATATATATATATATATATATATATATATATATATATATATATATATATATATATATATATATATATATAATGTAATAATATTGAGAGCAAGATATTGAAAGTAGCACCGCTCGCGCATATCTGTTTGATCCTGGGTCATAAGTGCTATATCTATCTGATATAAAATCAGCCCAGCGTTTTAGCCGTTAGATCATCACAGACAAACACTCGCTCGATTTTGCATTGATAATAGTACCTATGCATGAATACGGCATGTAAAATACTTTGTTTATAAACTTATGGGTCGAAGCGGTGGTGTAATGGTTAAGACGCTTGTGGATCGAAAGGTCCCAGGTTTGAATCCTACTTGTGCCACACGAGTTTATATACCAGTTTTCACCAACCACCACTTGCTTCCGGTGAAGGAAAACATCGTAAGGAAACCTGCACACTGGTTGATTAACTTGTGTGTGAAATGGAGAAGGCAATGGCAAACCATTCAATGGAGTGGTTTGCCATTAGTAATGACTAATGCCAAGAAAGTTTTTATGTGTGTTTCATTCTACGTAATGACCACGACCCTCAGCTATGAGGAATACGACTATGAAGAGAAGAAGAATAAACTTATCAAGATATAATACATACATCATTTAAGTTCTAAAGTACTTCGTAAGAGAAATTCACTTCTGAACAAACCAGACATAAACTAGAATTAATTATAAACGCCATTCATAGTCAAATCTATGTGAAATTGAGAAATATCATTGGGAACTTGTAGCGATTGTAAAGCTCTCACTTACTTCCCCGAATATATTCAAATAGATATCGTAGCAATTCCTACGAATCCAATTTAGATGGGAGTAGCCCCATCTGGTGTCAGTTGGCACCTAAAATTTTGTAAGGTCTGCCAAATAAAAGTCTCGAGAAGCGCAATTTGAAATTATATTGAGGGCGATGCAATTTTTTTGTTGTTTGTTATTTCTTCTCGTTCAGTTCTCAAACAGCGAGTGCACGTTGAACTTTTACAGTTCGGTTCCATTGGTAATGTATGAAAGTATAATTTTAAGCATGAACACATCAAGTGAAAATTTTATTTCACTTATTGAAGCGGTGGTGGTGTAATGCTTAAGACGCCCGCCTATGGATCGAAAGGTCTCAGTTTCGTCTCCTACTCGTGCCATATGAAATTGTATACCAATCTGACTCATATATAGTAGTTTTCATAAACCACCACGTGCTTCCGGTGAAGAAAAACATAGTGAGCAAATCTGCACACTGGTGGAGAGTTTTGTTCACGGTGGTTCAGATGGCGGTAAATAGTCGTAAGAGTCATGTCAGGTGCCTTTAGGCGACTTGAATAAAATCTGACACCAGTGTTTGCAATCGATGTTTTCACTTATTTCAATTAAAATCACCGTATAAATAATAGAAAAAGAACTATATAAAGTCGTTTATCTACAATATTGTTCATTCTGACATGGATCTATCATCCTATAAAATTTGTACTCGTTTGGCGGCCTCAGCGCAGCTCAGATAGTTTCCGCTTCGTCGTTTTACATACCTACGTTTAAATTTCACTTGACGCACTTCACTTCACTTCAATTCACGTTTAACTTCACTTCACTACAACTGTTACGTTACAATCATTAGACCAAATAAATATAATAAGAAGGCGTGATAAAGTGCATTTTATAATTATTACGAATTTTTAGCATTCTAATGGCTGCTCCCCCCTTTTTCTTCCAATCGTCTCTTTCTAACTATTTACATAGGAATGTATCGATATCATTCCGCTATCTCCTTCTTAGTCAACCTCATCTTCTACGGCCGTCGGGTATCCTTAAAGTAGCCATTTTCGTCGACTTTTTGGCCGCTTACGACAAACGTGTCCCGCCTCGTCCCATTAGGGATATGGACCAAATACTGTTTGAATGAGTTTCTCTCTGTATTTCTCCTCAGAAGTCGTTCCGAAATGCAGCTTTGATGAATTATATTTAATATGACGTGAAAAAGTGCCTGTAAAGGCCCTGTAATTTCTGAATCAATTATTTGATTTTGATTTTTGAATTCGATACGGCAGTTCTTACACCTACATCCGTCTTTTAGTAAGGGAATGTAGTCTGGTACTTCTTACCATATTTATTAAACTTAGACTCAAAACATTATTTTCTAAACTTGTATCTCGTTGAGCGCCCACGGTGCGTTTGCCTACATTTTCTCATTAAAACTAAAAAGATATTTTTGTTTCAGCACCCAATTAATACAAGAGACGCAGCGGTGCTGGCTATATCGGATGCACAGTACGTTGCACCATTAGTCCAGACTGGGGATTTTCTAAGTGTGGCCAAAAGTTCTCCGGACTCTGGACCTAATACATTCTTCTATGTGTTCGACTATCAGACTAAGGATGGAGACTATCCACAGGTAATTTTAAAGATTTTATTGGACGATTAAATAACCGAATCATGAAATGTTGTGAAGATGTATGTATGTAAGTTTGTTACTCTTTCACGTAAAATCTACTGGACGGATTGTTACAAAATTTGGTACACGAGTAGAATATAACCTGAAATAATATATAGGGTACTTTTATCCCGAAATTCCCACGGGAGCGAAGGCTCAGGGCGCAGCTAATAACTTATGGTTACAATTAAAAAAATATAATCTAAAATATTAGACTTTACTGCAATTAATGTAGTATAAATTTGAAATCATTTCGATGTAAATCAACATTAATTTTGGAGTATAATTTAACAACATTATGGATAGTTCATTATCATTAGTGAGTACTTGTACTGTTGTTTAAAACACTCGTGTTAAAAGCTTTGACATGAGTGCTTCGGTAAATGAAATTTCCAGTAAATATATGATTTTGTGGAGTCCTTGCTCCATGACACATATGTCATACAAATTTGACAATTGATAGGCAACAGCATCATTCCCAAAGAGGATTCACGTAGCAGATCATAAAATCTGAATTAAATCTACCAAAAATATTTTTTTTTTTGCGATGTCCTTGCACTTCAGGTTATCACAGTCAAGCTATGAGATAAATCTCTTACAACTACATGTTCATTTCGTAGCAAATATTATTATTCGTAGCGTATATTAATGATACATAATTCTTTGATTTCCAATTATTCTAATCATAATGAGCATATTTTCTACCATTGGCGTCACGCGTGTTATTTATTCAATATACGTACGATATTGCTCTCCTTATAAGTGAATTTCTTCGAATTCTATTTGAATATGGATCTGATTTGAGAAAAAATCTAGCAGGTTTGCCTCAATAGCAGTATAAAGAGTATTACGTACAATAAGGACATTTTCCGCGTCCCACTCGAAGCGATTCCACGCACACCTAAAAATTTAAAATTAATTATTCAAATTTACATCGCTTGTTGACGTTAAAAAATTACTTAAACTAAGTCTACTGCCGACTTCCAAAGCGCAGATGAAGAAGTAGCGGCGCAACAAACTTCACCACCTTTTCTGCAAATTCAGTCATTAACAAATTTAGGTCTTATCCGCCGGTCATGTCCGCAGATTTAGCCGAATTTAATTTGAAAAGTGCAAGAACCTGTACGCATAGTGCAAAAAACCCGAGTGTCACAGGCCGGATACACGAGTTTTTTCTAAAAAACTTCAAGAACTGTGAATAAAATTCAATTGTTTTTTCAGCGCATGGGATCGGTTCATGGCGAAGAGTTGCCTTATCTGTTCGGAGCGCCATTGGTTGAAGGCCTTGGACATTTCCCGAAAAACTATACCAAATCTGAAGTGGCACTGTCTGAAGCATTTATTTTATACATGGCTAACTTTATAAGGACAGGGTAAGTGTGTCTAAAAAGCCAATCATTATCTATACTATAATTATAAAGAGGTAAGCATTTGTACGTTTGAGGCGGGTAATCTCCGAAACTACCGAACCAATTAAAAAAATTCTATCACCATTAGAAAGGTACATTATCCAAGATTGCTATAGGCTATATTTTATCTAAAAATTCCAACAGGAGTGAAGCCCCGGGCAATGTCTAGTCATCAATAAATTTAACGAGGATCTTGTCGATGGAGCATTTTTGATTCTATTCTGTTTTCTGCACACATACTTATAAAATATGTTTTTATATGTGTGTTCCTGCCATAAATTTAATCTCCGTATACAACAAGACCTTTACAATATCAATAGATTATTATATCATATTTTCTTTTAAGAAAAGAGTTCAAGCTCACATGTTGGACTCTCTCTCTCTCTCTCTCTCTGTTTAACAATTGTTTAATAATTTTCATTTCTCCTAATTCTTCATCTGAATTTGTCGTATGAATACTTTTACTTGAAACAATAAAGTTTGGTAAAGAAATAAATATATATCCCCTTTGTAAATAATAATGGTGTTTTCGACATTAATTTCCAAAACAACGCCTTTAATATCGCCAACACAATTTTCATTTCGAAAATAATCATGATATATATATATATTCGTAAATGTTAATTTTGCTTTTGTCGCAAAGGGAAACATCGTGTTTTGCTGCAATATATATTTTTTTTATGGATCTGCGTGTAAGGTGCTGTAGGTTTAATTACGAAATTTAGCCTTTATATTTTTACTTACATGTTATAGTTTTGGTCCAGCCGAGCATAAGTACTTTATTTTCTATTTTATACACAAGACACACAAAAGGATTACAGATAATTGAATAAAATATATTTTAATCGTAAATATTGTGAAGTAATCTGTAATCCGATAGAGCGTGCAACGTTTACAGAATGAGAAATGGTTTATTAACATTTATGAAAAATACTTTAATAAGTCTACAAAGCTATGAACATAGACGACATGAAGTGAGTGTCGGCAATTTTATTATATTATGCGGCCCGTCCCGACTTCGCTCGGCAAAAAACTAAATAAATTGTACACCTAAACCTTCCCCAGGAACGACACTATCTATTGGTGAAAACCGTTTGAAAATCCGTGTAGTAGATTTTGAGTTTATCGCTAACAGACTGACAGACAGGTAGACGCAGCAGAGAACTTTGTTTTATGATATGTAAGGATACGATATTGATTCAATGGAAACTAGGGTGAAGATAAAAGTGAAAAAATGGGAATAAAATAAAAAATACCTTTTGTACATTTTGTCACATTCCATTTTTGGGCGGGATATTATTATAAAAATGGCCAATGATCAGACTATAAGAGGAGTGGTCCCCAGATCCCACATATTCTATGGAACATCACTCTGGATTCAATTTCAAACCCCTCCTGCGGTACCCCTAGGGATGTCGACGACCGTGCTAATTGGAGACGAAAAAGTAGGAAAGCGGACACTGGGCTCCGACGCTTAACGACTGAGAAGAAACCGGGAATACGCTGTTAAATAAATGTTTTTTATCTTTCTATCTTGTGTCTTATGAGGCAAAAAAAATATTTTATCATTATATCTAGATATTTTACAAGAAACCTATTTTCCAAGGAATTTTGTAAAAACGTCGCCAAGTCGTAAGGAAATGTTGAAATCCGTTGTCATACAACTATAGATCACCGAAAAGGAAATGAAGTTGCTTCCGAAGGAGCGCCTTTGAATTTATAGTCAGTCGTCTTTACTTTTGTATAAATCTTGAACATATACAGAAATCGCTTTAACTTCAAAAAGCGCTTAAAACCTAAATCCTAGAACATTTTAATATAAAATACCCTTTTTTTAATAGTAATATTTTTTCGTCGAAAAAAGTACAATTACAGATTTTTCAGCAAATTAGGAAATCATTTTTGTTTGAGATTTTCATGCACCAATTATGCTCTATATGTCATTTAAATAAATTGTTTGTGTTTGCGTAGACAGTGCAACTAAAAATATGTATCATAGTTAGATATAATTATTATTTACAAAAACTGCCAGTTTAGCCAATCGTGTATGAAAATAATTCCCCATGTGTTGTTCTTTCCCTTGATTGATATTTAATCTGTGTGATTTGTCCTAATATATTTATTTATATTTGACGGAAATAGAAGTAGCTGGTACATTCTGTATTTTTCTGTATATTCTGTACAAAGGAATAATTATTAAACACCGTTAATTCAAGCCAATAATTACAAAGGTTGTACTCAACGTCAAATTTAACCTGCGCAGTAAAATGTAAAGAACGCCATTTTGTCGAAACGTCAACGGTGTGTAGGTTAAAGTCAATGGCAAAGTTAATTCACCCTTAGTTTATTTTCAAAGCTATCATAAATATCATTGACAAAGATGAAGATCATTTATTTGCAAAAATATGTTATATTATTAACATATTTTTGCAAATATGCTTCGTAAATTATAAAAAGTATATAATTAAAATATAGATTATAAAACCGTTCCATTTGTAAACGTATCAAACCTTAAATCGTTCCAAATATTTATTTAAATCAAACAAAAGCGAAAGTTTATCTTCACATCGATATTTACTTTGAATGAAAATAACAAATGACAAGCGATTCATACTCAGACTTTGATAGAAGCATACTTGAGAGTCCTTTAACGGATCTCAATTTATTGTACCCATCCATTTCCGTTCATTACAGGCCCTAATCGAGAAAGAGCTGTCATTGCAATTTGAACCTTGTTTTTATAACGTTTGGGTATTTTTTTAGGAACCCCAACGAAGCCCAGCGGCAGGAGGGCGTACTACCAATATCAAGAGAAAGGAATCGATACAAAAGCATCGTTTGGGACGAATACGATACATTACATCAGAAATATCTGGAAATAGGTAAGTTTATGATGAACTTGATGTGGGTAATAATGGAGTTGATATACTAACAGGTATTGAAATTTGATGGAATAGTGATGGAATAATAGACACAAATGTGTCCGATAAGCTCTCGTTCCGCGTCGCTCTTGAATTTTAAAATTTGTTTGTCCGCTACGCCCTTGGTCGTGATGTACTACTGCTACAAAAGATCTTAGGCCACAAAGTAGCTAATGCGCTTGTGACTCTCCTGGTGTTGCAAGCATTGATTGGCTGCGGTGACCACTTACCATCTGGGCCGCATGCCTATTGCCTGCTTGGTAGTATATACATATCAATCGATTACATGTGTTTTTGACGACCTCGGTGGCGCAGTGGTAAAGTGCTTGCCTCTGAACCGAGAGGTCCCGGGTTCGATCCCCGGTCGGGTCATGACGGAAAATGATCTTTTTCTGATTGGCCCGGGCCTTGGATGTTTATCTATATATGTATTTGTTATAAAATATAGTATCGTTGAATTAGTATCCCATAACACAAGTCCCGAACTTACTAGCTCAATCTGTGTGATTTGTCCTAATATATTTATTTATTTAACAATCACTGAATTTTTCGTGGAAAAATAACTAATCGTATTAATGATAAAATATATCATGTTTCATTATTAGGACATATTTCATTAACGAGCCAATTATTAATATTTTATTAGACGTGGCTCAGTAATATGAGATATACCAAAATCGAAAAAAATTCCATTCCATTAGTAGTTAATTGGACGTTATTCCGATAAAATATATTAAATATTAAAGCGCTCAAAATGACACACAAAAATAGTTTTTATTTTAAGTAGCAAAACTAACAGTATTTTTGTAGCAACGAATTTGTAGTTTTATATGTATTTTACCAAGAATGATATAAAAATATCAAGTATAAATAAATAAGTAAAAAAATATCAGCCTACACACAAAATATAAGAAATGAAAATTTCAACCTACGGTTTTGCTTAGTATGTTTGGGAACACACATTAATATCCGTTATAGGAGAAATATGGACATATCAAGTGTGACCCAGATCGCTAAGTGTACGATCATAACCTACATAGGAATCGCGAAATCGGGATAAAGGTTCTGCTAAAATAGATAAAACTTCCTCTACTCGTATTAACGTTATTTTTGTCGAATTTCTACGTAAATTGGACAGTAAACGACGAATAAATTCATTACAGGAAAAAATATTCCCTTTATAAAATTAATGTTTATGACGAAAATGAAACGTGAGACGTGTCTCCGATATTTAATAAAAGCGACATAAATGTAAATTTCATCTAGCGTTCGCTCGTGTAATACCAATTTTAAAGTTAATTACACCGACCTTCCCGGTCAGAGACCGAAACGATTCCGTCCGCAAATTCCTTGACCCTTTTTCACTCAAAAATTGTGTTGCAGGCATGAAGCCGAGGATGAAAAACCATTATAGGGCCCATCAGCTGTCCGTGTGGTTGCGGTTGATCCCCGAAATCCATAGGGCCGGAATGAAGGACGTGGTTGCGAAACACAACCTTTTTCGCAACCACAACGACCCTGAACTATACGACGGGTTAGTGCGCCCCGACCCACTGACTAGAGCAAACTATTACGACCCCACCTTGGAGCTTTACCGCAAACCTATTTACAACGTCACTCTTGACACACCGTCTACGACTATGGACACTTACGTCACCACCTGTATAAGCGTTATGTCTGCTAGACCAGGCTCGGCTGTAACGCAAATCCAGACTCCTAATAATACGCAACAAGACGTCTCCAACTTAGAAGTAGCGGGATATACAGCGTATTCAACCGCGTTGAGCGTCACTATTGCTATCGGATGCTCTCTACTGATTCTGAATGTTTTGATCTTTGCTGGCGTTTATTATCAAAGAGATAAAACTAGATTGCAAGTGAAAGCGTTACAGCAACAGCAAAAGAGGAATCACAATTCGACTTTCGATAGCGTATCTTCGAAACATCCACATTACTTCGTGGGTCACTCGCAAAGTTCGAGTACGATTGTTGACATAGATCATCAAGATAAGAATGCCATAATAGCTATGACGAATAGAGTCCCACATTTTACTAACGCGAACTGCCCGAACGTGTGCCATACAGGGATTCAAATGTCGAATCTGTCCCAAAAACCAAGTCCCCCATCGAACAGAGGTCAATGTACGACGTTGCCAAGAAAAGTGGGGTTTAGTTATCAGCAGCAGAATCAAATTTGCAACACGTCGAATTGTATGACGCTTCCGAAAAATGCTACATTTATGAGTAGTGCCAGTAACTTGCCTGATGTCCAGGCGCAGACTGTGCAGTCCCAAGGTCCTGGGAACGGATCAGTGCTTCCTCCCCCCTCTTCACCGCCGCCCTCTCAGAATTTCACCCAAAAATCAAGAGTGCCACAGGCGGCAATGTCCGAAATGAACGTATGAGAAATGGAAGATATTTACAATTATGTGTAAAGTGTTACTGTGATGTGGACACAAGTGTAACTACTAGACAAAACATGGTTGTAAATATCGAAATGTGAACAAATGTACATAATGATTATGTTAAAGTATTTAATACAGGTAACATTTTAAAATTATTAGATGTATTATAGCGCGTATCCAGTATTCTTATGGTAAGATATACTGATCTATTGGATTATGTAAAATGTATAATGTAGTTAACAAAATTCAAAAAATATTTAGAACTTTTAGTTGAACTTTTAACGATGAGTGTAGTTTTGGCCAGGTTTTGTAACTTTTTAATTTAATTGTATATATTGTACGCCTGATGTAAAAATGTAATTTCTTTTTTTTTTAATAAAATTAAATTAACCAAGTTCATAAAAAATATTCTTGTTCGCTAGGGCCATCTTATAGTCCGTAACACAATAATTTAATTTCCTTTCCTTATATATAGGTCTATCTCTATTATATAATATACTTACTTGATCAACGTCATTCGTATATATATATATATACATATATATATATACATATATATATATATATATATACATATATATATATACATATATATATATATATATATATATATATATATATATATATATATATATATATATATATATATATATATATATATATATATATATATATATATATATGTATATATATATATATATGTATATATGTATATATATATATATATATATATATGTATATATATATATATATATATATATATATATACATATATATATATACATATATATATATATATACATATATATATATATATATATATACATATATACATATATATATATATATACATATATATATATATATATATATATATATATATATATATATATATATATATATATATATATATATATATATATATATATATATATATATATATATATATTTTAATTTTTGCTATTTAATTTATTTTAATCGTAATTCTGTGAATGGTTTTCGACGGGTCACTGGTAAACAATATTATTTTATGATAGGATAACGTCATTACAAATGGCTATTACTGTAAATACATTAGAATCTTAAAGACTGTATACTACATAGTAAGCATATATAAAATGATATGGCACAGATTTGAGACAGTAGTTAATTTTAGACGTATCATATTTCAACAACATTGTTTTTACTTTCATAATATGTCCTGCCTGGTTTCTGTTCAGAATACATAAATTTATTCCAATCTAGGCAAAGGCCGATACTTTATAAAACTATTGTTCGATATTTAAATGTTGTGATTGATTGTTGTGGCGTTGATTGTGTGTGATTTGTGTCATATCATTTTATCGTATGATAGATATTTTTGTGATAAAACTTTGTTTAGTCGGTTTGTCTTAATTTTATTGAATATTTGCAACTTTGTTTTTAAAATAGTCGAGCATAATATTATTATTCTTATGTGCATATGAAAAAAAAAACTCAATTTTATTTAAACGCATTTAAACCATTGTTGTTACTTTACTTTAATATTGTACTCGACTGAATTAAATGAAATTATATATTATTGGGTACAGTTAATTTATAAAAAAAAATATTGTGAACATTGTACCTATATTTTCTGTGTTAATATTTATTCAATGTTATAATTATGTTAACTAATAAAAAATAATTTTAACTTTCTGGCCTAATTCTCACGAAGTGAATTTATTTAACAATGATTTTATTCTTAAAAATAATAACAATGGTTTTCTCTACAACTTTAGTAAAAAAAAGTAAAAATTAAATATATTTTTTTAAGTTAAAATACATGAACATTTATCAGAAAAATATACTATATGTTTATATTTTAAGCAACACATGTCATAATGCAAAATATACAAAATATACAATCTAGTCAAATCGTATTTTTTTGCTAGTAACATGTAAAAAAAATGTTAATTGTCATGAACTGACAAAACAGTGACATGTTACTAGTAAATTTCGTTATTTCAATACAACTTCTTGGGAATTTGGGCCTTTAGTATTTTTATGTAAACCTCATAATTATGATAATATGTTGAAATTTATAAGATAACAAGTTATCTAAACGTTACTACCAAATCTTATGACAAGTATCAAGATTTAAAAAAATAAGACAGAATAAAATTCGTGAAAAATATAATCGTTTTATTTTATACGTCCCAAATAAAATTAGAGAGTCAATTTACAGAACAGTATGCAATACTATTCATTAAATATTTTAATGATTTTGTGAATTTTCGATCATTTTGACCACCCTCCTTCAAAATAAATTACCATTCTAAAATTTTAAAAATCAAATATTGATTAAGTTTTACACTACCCCCAATTCAGATTATAATTTATAAATTAGGGTACTAAAAAGTCTTTGTTGAAATTTGAAGGAGGGCGATGACGGTGATCGAAATGCTCAAAACTTCACTCAATTGTCTTTAAATGGGTGAAATAATATCTGTAACCGGTAATTTTATTAAAATAATCACCACCTCCCGGTGGGACTGGCCACCTTCTGCAACTACCTAGGTAAACCGTGGACGTTAATTCTTTACAACGGTTCACAATTGTTGATTTCATGGATGACACACGTAGAAACTAACACATTAAAATCGATGGCTTTATTGATAAGAAAAAGTGTTGGCTGGACATGAAAGAAAACATGCAAGTATAAAGAATATGATGTGATTAAAAAAATATATTTTTTTAAATATTACCATGCAGGCAATCAGGCATGTAGCCTACCTGATCACGTATCTCCACTGCCTATCATCGTCTGCAACGCCAGGGGTGTCACAGGCGAGTTTTCTACTTTTTGCCACAGTGCCCTGCAATCACACCGCCTCTCTCACCCTTCAAACCGGAACACAACGATGCAAGCACTGCTGTTTGGCGGCTGATATAGATGAGAATGTGGTGCCCATGCCGACGACCTTTGTATAAACGTATTAAGTTATAATACGTTTATACTGGTATATATCTATATAAATGGATATTCCGAGGTTGTCAGCAAATATAAACACATGTAAAAATAAATTAAATTATCGTTTTTGCCGGTTCCTCCAGATTTCCATATGAGTGTGTGGGTGAGCTATCCCATTTTCCACATAAAGAATTCATGTCAAACGTTAACAAGGAGCCTTGATTATATCGAAAGCAAAGCAACATTTATAGATTTTTATGTAATTCACATAACATTTTTTGTAAATTATGTATTCCGGTAACGAATTCCCGACTGCGCACGTTAGACACACGTTAAGTGCTGGAATGGCTCTTATGCCGCGCCCCTGGCTTAGGTCTAGGGTTGTCACCTAAATATTATAAGTATTTCAAATAATTTGGATAACGATCAGTACCAACACCAAGAATTATGCTTGGATCGCAGGATGGATACAAAATTAGACAAACACATCCATTATTTAAATTCTCTTAAGTACAATCCGATGGTCAAGAGATTGTTTATCTATTGTGAGAAATACATTACATTTGAGAATTGAGAACAAATGCAATGTAGTTCTCATTTTTGTACTTTTTCGTCATTTTTGCACTTTGTACTTTTATAGGGTCTGTGGTTAATGGTGAAAAGAAAGACCTTATGAAATTTATTATTTAAAGGAGTTATAGTATTTGGTTTAACCAATAACATCCACCAGTATTAAACAATTATTCGTTACATATCTAACAGTATATAAGTAATACATAATTTTAATGATAACAAAATATTAAAAATGATTTGAATAAAAATATTAAAATGGTTATCGATTAAAAAATGAGGAATATTGTTTTTCGGCAACCCTATGATCGGTTGCATACGCTGTGGCAAAGCTGAGGGCTCTTACGCTCAGGGAGGCCTGTTATTTGGGTCAGCGACGGGAAAAGTTTGTATCTAGCAAAAAATTCACTTGATTAGGTATCATACTTCATTTTCTGTTTATTTTTCTGACATAGAAATTTCATCTACCTTTATGGAATGTGCGGTTCTACCTTCCCTCCTAGGATAAACTCATACACCAACAGGTTTTCACATGAGAACAACTAAGGGACTAACATAACCTTGACAGCTGATAGGAAACAATAACATTCCCAAGGAGGGTTGATGTCAGGTAGGCGGCCGGTTGTAAAATCACAGCCAAATCCACAAAACTATATCTTTTATTGTGTCCTTTAGTCACGTTGAATGCCTTCTATGGGAGGTTCACACACCTCACATTTTAATTTAAATTATTTGAAGAAAAACAACGGTGTTTAACAGCCTTTCTGTTTATCTGTCTGTCTGTTCCGCTTTCACAGCTTAACCGCTGAACCGATTTTGATGAAATTTTGCATATATAACAGGGGTTTAAAAATTGTGTTCCGCTTTCGCAGAGGAAGCCGCGGATAAATGCTAGTTAAAAATGTAAAAGTCAAACAGACTATTTTTGGACAACAATATCATTGGCCAGGCGAGGGACGCGAGCGAGGTCTATAAATCAACTTGGGGCAAAAATACATTTTTGATTAAATTGTACCATACAAAGTAATCAATTTAATTATCCTATTGTATAAATAAGTAAAATACTGGTACAATATATTAATTTTATAAATTTTTAATTTAAAATATATATATATATTCTTTATTTAAAAAAAATATGCGACACTAATGAAACGCCACACGCCGTGTTCAAACAGTCGTGAAATTCACCCATATAGTGCATGTTTTTATGTATATTTGTAACGCGATAACTTTCGAACCGTTAGTCTAATATTGATGAAAATTTAAAATGCATGTAGGATCTGTCAATAGAATTTTTAAGTTCGTGGGGCAAAATTGCTTAAGTCGTTTTTGGAATATTCACAATTTCGTAAAAACTCGTCAAAAAATTTATCTTGTCTGCGAGGTCTAGGTAAGTTTGCGACGAACTAGTATTTCAAAGCGCAGAGTTCCTTCGGCTTACATGAAAAATCCTACAATGAATCCTTTGAAAGAGTAGCCGGTTGGAATATTTGCTTTAAATTACTTGTGAGGCAAAAAAAAAGGTGTTAAAAGCGTGTAGCCATTTCCTTGTAAAAGGCACACCGTGCTATCCGTACACTAAAAGTACTAAAACACCTTTGACAGTGTTATCTGAGAAATCTTTTTCATGGCTCGCATTTGCCCTCGTCCGCACGAGCGTGAACAAAACGCCCGGCGTTAGATACAAATCATTTATTCCTTAGAAACTTGGGACATGGTGATGCAATTGTGTATAATATAAGACAATACAAAATATCTTTATTGCTCATAAAAATACTATGAGTACAAAATATTACAATAGCTTATACATATGGCCCAATGCTGTTGCTAAGCAATCTTTTACAGCCAATATAATGTGTTTATTAGGCGTATGAGTGTTAAATCAATTCACATAAAAATTGACGTTGCAATAATCTATCATCGGCACTATATATATATGAATTAACATATTTTTATACATTTAGTCAATATTAATAACCGTCTTTACTAAAACCTATAGTAAAAAGGCGTTGCCGTGAGCACGTAAGTTAAAAATATTCTATGCCAACTTTTCAACTCATAATTAGCGAACGTTGGAAAAACGCTCATGCGAACGAGGCTTAAGTTTCAGCTAATCGTACAGCGAGCTGCTTCTTCACTTCAGTTCATAAACATGAAACTCTTTTATGTATCTCTCATCCCTGCATTCCCGGTTGCGTTCGGAGTTGTGAAGCCGCGAAACCCGGGATCTGTGTAAAAAAAAACTTTAAATGTTGAAGATTCAGCTGTGATTTTATAACCGGCCACCTACCTGACGTCAACCCTCCATGGAAATGCAATTGTTGCCTATCAGTTGCCTAGGCTGTGTGTCCCATAATGGTGATAATGGTTTTAAATTGAAGTTTCAATCAAAAATAATTTAGCTTTATAATTTCGAAAGTGTGTTTGTTTACTCGGTGTATATCCTCAACTAGTCTTATTTAAATTTCACATAGAGAGTACGTGTTTGTGGTTCCGACCTAAAATGGGGTCACTCCATTTCATCCCATAGATATCTTGTCAATTAGGCGGTAAGAAGCCTCGACAGCTCATAAACGAAATCATTCTCAAAGAGGGTTGGCAATGGCCGACATAGTACATACCTTTCAGGCCGGAAAAAGCACTGTTCCTGTAAGAAAATGACGCGGGCGAAGTCACAGGCTTGTTCTTCATAGTCGTATTCCTCATGGCTGAGGGTCGTAGTCATTACGTGGAATGAAACAGACACGATGTTTTCCTTCACCGGAAGCAAGTGGTGGTCGATGAAAACTACTATACATGGTATACAAACTCATGTGGCACGAGTAGGATTCGAACCTGGGGACCTTTCGATCCACAGGCGGGCGTCCTAACCATTACGCCACAAGCTAGTAGAGCTTAATAAATTATAATATTACATGCAGGATTAAAAGATTGTAGTCATTGCCCTTATATTTTTTTAAAGTGTTTGTTTTCTATACAAAGGACGGGCTTATACAAAATTAATTATAACACCCAGCTCTGCTCAAAATTATTTTTACTCCTAAGCTACATCATTATCCATTAAGGGCTTACCCTTATAAAGCATCTTTAGCAATTTTGTTAGGATAAGTTTGCTTAAGGTGACATACATTGTTTGAACTCATCCATACAATTTTAATAGATGGGTGAAATTCACGAACTTTTGAACGCGGCGTGTATCGTTTCATTAGGGTCCGACTTTTTATTTTTAATATATATATTTTTTAATCAAACATTTATAAAATTAACATTGTACCAGTGCTTTATTTATTTATAAAAAATAGGGTAATTAAATTGATTACTGTGTATGGTACAATTTAATAAACACTAATGAGAGCCCGCGGCGGAGTTCACAACACTCATGAATTTCACCCAGATGCGAATCTCTGTCTGTCATGTTTTCACGGCTAAACTGGGTTGATTTTGTATAGAATTTTAATCTGACGGTGTAACTTCGCCCGCGGTAGCCTAAGTGTTATCTAGGAATATTAACTAGTAGCTGCGCCGCGGGGCTTCACTCCCGTGGGAATTTCGGGATAAAAAGTACCCTATATGTTATTTAAGTTTATTTCCTACCCGTGTACCAAACTTCATAACAATCGGTCCAGTAGATAATGCGTTAAGAGGTAACTAACAAACAAACTTACTTTCGCATTTATAATATTAGTGTGGGATGGGATTGGGATATCTGTAAATTTCTAAATATCAATACAATGTTTATGGTGCAAAAGATTGATAGAAAGACAGACTTTCGCATTTCATATATTAGTATGGATGTAAATACCATAGCACATCAACCAGTTCAATTAGAAATTAACCTCTATATTATCGTACAGAGATCACTTAAGTTTCTCTTCGTATTAACCAGATAAAGTGGAGTTTTGCAAGCGTCTTTCCCTTAAATTTCCACAATATAGTGTAAGGTTTCAGGAAAGGTATAAAGTATAAATTGAGCGAGCCGACTTTAAGGCCCATAAAATATAAAATGGATGTTATTTTTACAAGAATGAAACCGGTTTATGTGGAGTTTACAGGTGAGGTGCCCGTTTAATTTTTATTTTCTGTTTATGACATCACACTATGTGTTTTGATAGGGCTATATTGGAAACAGCTTTTGTCCACGGTTCCGTCCGCGTTTATTACATGTGTCCGCTAAATTTTCTGTCAATATGAAATGAGTGTCATGATGAAACTTTTTAACGGCCGAACCGATTTTGATCAAACATATCTGAAAACTAGTGCAAAAAAAAATTGCTATTAATTAAAAATATCCGCATCCAAATTGGTTTACCCGTTGATGAGCTACGGCGCCACATATACAGACAGACCTCGTTTTTCATCAAGTATTCAAAAATAACGGAGGGAAAATAAAACCTAATAAAAAAAGAGAGAGAATCATTTGAAACCCGTGAAAGTAAAATTTATTTTTTTCAATTTGACACACGATAGAAAAAAACATACTGAATAATTTTTTATTCACAAATGACAGAGATATTCATGGAGATTCACGAAAAAAAAACCAACAACTTAAATCCTGCGTTCTGTTGAATAGCAAATCCTTTTGCTCTCTGTTTTCGTCCATTAAATAGTCGAGTATGACTTCCAAGAAGTCAAAAGTGTAGACTATAATGACACAGCTTATATGTCATTAAAAACTTATTTTTTTCAGTGCCTCCACTCGCCCATTAGAAGTATCTGTATTCTTCATGAGTCATATTTTATCACGGTTTTTACTTAAACCTGTATACTTATGCAGGACAAAAACAAGAGTTGTTATTTACAGTTTATGAATACAAGTCGATTGTATATCAATTACACTTCAGAACAAATTCCATCCACAGTTTGTACTCGGAAAGTAAAATTAAGGATAACATATAGGATAACTTGTATCTCAAATTATTTAATAATGGAACTAGAGAATAGAACTGTGTGATACAGTGAAATTTCCCACGAGAATGGAGCCTTGAAGCTATACTATCAATACGTAAATATCAAGACAAAAATTAAGCAATATTTATAGCAATATTTTTTTAAACAACATTTATATAGCCTGTATTATGTGTCGCATAGATACATACATACAACAAAAGTTTTAAAAACCCTTCACAAAAATTACAAGTATTTTATAACTTTCTGTTTAGTTTCACCTGTTCTGAAATTTTCATGTAATGAAATTTTACAAGTAAAATTTCACCTTCTTCCTCTTGTCCTACAGAGTTGAAATTTTCCACATCGCTTTATTGTCCATAACAATGCATTATTATGATAACCATAACCAGCAGGTATGATAATATCAGATATTGAAAGCAGGATCGGCTTCCAATAAGGGAACTCCTCAACGCTTTATTGCGCGGACATGTTTTGTCACGCGTTGAATGCAACTAGATCCACTCTGATGACAGTAAAAGCTGGTAGCAATAAATTAAAAGAAAAAAAGTTTTTTAAGAAAAGCTTTTATTTAAATGCTCCACAAAGAAGAAAATATTTTTTTCCTTTAAAATTTTAACTATCAACTTGTAACCTCATTATACACAATTTATATGACCATAAAAGCTTGTCGCGAGGTTTACTTGTGTAAATAAACTTGTACCTATTTAATTGAGTGAAATACTTATTGGCACTTACGTATTTTATTATATAACGATATTTCTTAAAAAAAAACTTATTGCAATATAAATCCACAAGACAAATGTGAAAATTCAATTACTCTCAGGCGCGCGCTAATGGTCGAATCCGAATGTAAAAGTTTTTACTGTGATTGACCTATTTTCCAGCTCCTGGATAAGAAAGAATACGTAGTATTTATTCGTAACGACATTTTTATTATTGTCATCATTACGTAACATTTTTACTGTAAGTTTGTGGATTTATCTTCGGATTTGGATTTGGTTAATAATCACGAATCCATGTTTAACGTAATTAGAAATATTTCTATTCGAATATTCTTTGCAATTGTATTGTATTTAGACATTTAAATTTTTAAATTTTTATTTTTTTTGTCCACTAAAATGACAAATTGTATAAAATTTCGTTTGTATTCTTTTCTCAGCACCTAATAGATGTTGTTCTTCAAAAGTATTAAAAATTAGCGTCGAAAGTCTTAACATTAATGTAGATCTAGTACAGTCAACGGTACATCAACCTAACCAAATTGATTTCAAACTCGCCGCCATTACTGTGTTGTAGAGGTTCATGCAGGTTAATTCGACTGTTGACTGTACCTAGAATGGATTGTATAATACAGATTTGAACTCATAGTTAGACCCACACTTAGACATAAATCAGAATTCTCACAACACTATCCAAAATTTAGTTCTGCATTCATACGGGCCATAATTTACATTGTTTGAATGTTTACGAGTTTTTTACAGAAAGAATCACTTTTACCATTGCTAGGTTTATGGGCAATGCAAATTTTTAGATTTGTGTGTAATCCGCAATGAAAAGCATCCATGCATTTATGTGATAATAGTCCTTTTGTTCGAGTTGAAATTAATTTTGCATTTTGGTTGAAACGTAGCCATGTCGATGGCTACATCGAGCGATCGACACGACATACACGCGTATTTCATTTTTTTGTGTTTCCTTTGAAATTGTAATTATTAAAGTCAAGAGCATTACTCAAAATTGCGAATTCATCGATATGTGGAGCCATAGCTGAGTCAAGCTCCGTCATTTTGACGATTAAATAGCACGATGCTTACTACCGGCCCTTTGTCTACTTTATCTATACTATTATTATAAAGAGATAAGGCGTTTGTAAGTTTGTGAGTTTGTATGTTTGAGGCGGGTATTATTCGAAACTACCAAAACCGATTTCAAAAAATGTTTTACCAGAAATATCCAAGATTGCTATAGGCTATATTTTATCTCAATTAATTGACGTCCTTGGAGAAAAGGCCGCGGTGAATTTTGTTGCGCCGCTTCTTCTTCACCTGCGCTTTGGTATTCGGCACTGGACTTACTTTAAGTTTTTTTTTTTGACATCAAAGTGATGTATATCATCATATTGTCTAAAGAGATTTGAATTCTCAAAATTCCGACGGAAGCGAAACCACGGGCAACATCCAGCAATAAATAAAATTTTAAGCTATCGGCAGTGTCATGTCGACTTTTTGGAACCTTCGAATATAAGATCGCACTATACCTATGCACGGATAAACAACAGAGAAATTGTATGAAATTTCAGCATTATTTTAAGCACGACTGAGTAATGGGGCATTGATCTAATGCCATATAGAAATCCATTTCGAGTTAAGCAGGGACGTGAATTGCAAATTTTTTTCATCACATGTAAATTTCAATGACATCAAAAACATGCTGTAAAAAAAACAAGTTAAAAAATCCATGTAATACCAAGTCGGTTATTTATTTAGTCTTAAATATTAAAAATCTTTTACGTTTTAAGTAAATAGATCAATTTGGCCATCATGGTGTACTGCCGTGCCCGCAGATGTGTCATTTTTCACCATATTAGGTCCTTACATATGAATTTGGCGTTTGGTATAGGAGGAACAAAAAGTTGAATATTTTTTCATATAATATATTTATTTCCACAGTGAAACTCGTACTCGTAAATAACGCGATATTTCAAGTTTTCCATTTTGTAAACTGAGTGACGCAAACAGAAAAATCAGAAGAAAAAAAAAACAAATGAATGACGGTTAACGAAACACAAATACATGTGTAAATAGCTGTATAAATTTGAATTTGGAATTCCTAACCAAAGAGGAGATATTTGTGATTAAAGTGGCCAGTACAACAAAACGCCAATTTCATATGTAAAAGGACCTAATATTTAATTAACATTGTGTATTGTATATTTCTCATTACAAAATACAATATCACGGGGCTAAATAGAAGAAGAATTCGTTCGAAATATCTTTTATTGTTTAGTCGAAAACAAAAGCTTATGCGGTTCGCAAGTAGCGAACTTTTAAACTCCCAGTCTTAGGAGCTCCAAGCATTATCTTTTCATTACAAAGTTTTGCATTAATATAATGATAACAAGGTTGCTGACTTGTGCAAAACGTGCCAATGTTCTTCGGGACTTATCTGCTTATCGAAAGTTGTAACAATCCCTTGTAACACTAAGGGCCGTCGCTTGCCGATAAAGTATCTGATAGCCTGCTACATATTGAGTAGATATATATTTTTTTGGTCTAGATATTGCAAGACGAGCGTTAAATTTAAAATCTTATCGTATCAGATCATATGTTCAACGTTTTAAAACATCTTTTTTTATAGCCTGCGGTATCTCACTGCCGAACTCTTAACTTTTAAAAACAATAACAAAAATCCTATACCATGAAAAAATTTATTATGTAAATGTTTATAACAAAAAATTCCATTTATTCCACACATAATTAAGTCTAGCACATAATAAATAATAATTAATAAATAAATTACAATTTAACATTTAGTGATACCATGTTCACATTCACTTACATAATACAATTTAAATTAAAAATTTGTCATTGATTAATAAGTTACTAGAACAGACGTGCTTTTCCCGTATATTTGTTATTGTTTTAAAATTGCGTGATAGTCTGTTAAAAAGTTTTACTGCTTGGAATTTAACGCTCAGTAATTTTTAAATGTGGTAAAATTTGATTTGGATTTTTATTCAAGCGCTTTACTCTTTCATCTTCTGTTTCATATTTATCTAAATGTTTAACTAAAACGTCGACAAAATCTAAATTTTGTCAAGTATCGTCGTGTCTAGAGGCACAGTAAGGCTGAATTCTATCAAAGCTTTGCTGTCCGGAGCGGTTCGTAGCTGAGTCTAAAAGAACAATAGAATTTCGTTAGTCAAATTTTACGGTATTCTGCTTCATACCACACACCTTGGATACTACAACTGTGCTGTGGGCGAAGTGCGGGTTAGCATTTCTCGTCTCACCATCGAATCGATTCGAAATGAGACACAGCGAACCAATCACATTGCGCCATTGTGACGCAACGACAACGAATGTCATTTGTCAAAAAAATTTAAAAAATCACAATGCAACATTACTAAAATGATTTCGATTTACCGCAACAACAACATAATTAACTTTAGTTTCAACTAATTCGAGTTGTTTGTAAAACTCTCTAGATTTCTTCATTAGTCTGATCCGTCCTGTAGCAAATTGGCTGGTGTCCAAACTTTCGTATTACACTCGGAGCGGTATCGATTCGCTTCGGTAACTCAGTTCTCTAGTAATGGGTATTAGAAGAGTTGTTAGCAGATTGTATGACGCGATATAACTGTAAACAAGTAATTACGAAAATACGTAGCCATTTTTAGGGTCTAGTAGACAAATGGCAAAAATGGAACCCTTAAAGATTCGTCATGTCCGTCCGTCCGTCCATATATCCGTCCGTATGTCCGTCCGTATGTCACAGCCACTTTTTTCCTAAACTATAATAACTATCCTGTTGAAACTTGGTAAGTAGATGTATTCTGTGAACCGCATTAAGATTTTACACAAAAATATAAAAAAAAAACAATAAATTTTGGATACATAGAAATGACTCAAAAAAAAATTTTATAAAGTGAATAGTTTGCGCGAGAGACACTTCCAAAGTGGTAAAATGTGTCTTCTAAAATAAGAGAATGACAAAACTCAAAAAAATGAATGAAAATTGGTTTGAACGAGATCTGGTAAGTAGTTTCTTTTTTACCTCATAAATCCTTCATGGGCAAGTCCGACTCGCACTTGGCCACTTTTTTTATTCTCATCATGTGACGGTGATAAGGAAATGCACCGCTGTAATGTGATTTTTCACACTGATCGATGAACTGACGACTGTCCAGTGTTTATTATATATGGGTTGACAACCGGGCGTAAACGAATGAATGAAAAAAAAAAAACTAATTTTTGAAAATGAATATTTTGTGCATACAGTTTTCATGTATTTTTTTCTTGTGACAATAAATAATATTCATTGAATTTATACAAATTAAGAAAGAGAAAATATAATTAAAATTGGTGGTCTCATTACTAAAACATTGTTTTTTCCAGACAAGCATAAATAATTAATATAAATCTTATTCATTACAAATAAACTGAGCATAAAAGCAAATTTATTTAATTTCACAATGGCGCACTGGACATAAACAATTTTTCCCGGGAAAAAACCATCCATGGCATTTACTAGATATAAGATTTAACAGGATTTTATCACACGGAAACCGGTCTTTCCCTTCACATTGTCACTTTATTTGCCTTTTTTTCGTATTTATTCAATTTAGCCAATACAACCCTATTTCACAAACCAATGAATATCTTGGACAGTAGATTATTTTGAACTGACTCCGATAAACCTTAATAATATAATCATAGTTTATTTCTGTTTTTTTTTCTCTCTCTACCATTTGAAAATTTTCTTGGATCTTCCTCCGAGCGAGCGAGAGTGCGCTTTCCTATATTTTCGTCTCCACTTCGCACGTTCGTCATCATCCTTAGTTGTCAGAATTTTTTATTTATTTTAACAGGATTTATTAATAACTAACTGCTCATGCTTCGCTCTCGTAGACATATTTATTTATTTATTAAGGTTTATACATAAAATAATACAATCATTTTAAACAGATTATTGGGATATGAAGTTTTATGCAAATCAAAAATAATATAATTTTTAACCAGTAATAGAATTTTGACAATTATTTTAGTAAGTCTTATAAACCGCACAATTTTACAAGTCTGTGTAGACGTAGTGTGAGTTGCACTGTCAAATTTGACGTTGATTTTCACTGGCAGCGCGCCGCTGACGTTTATACAAAATGGCGTACTTTGCGTTTTACTGCGTACTTTAAAGTAATCAAATCTGTCTAGCATCTGTTATATTTAGTATACTCATCCCCTCGTCATACTCTTATAACATCAGTTACGGATAGTTAATCATTGTAATAACTTACAATAAGGAAATCTATGAATATTTCTATAGTATAGTACTAACTAAACCTTCAAAATTCAACCCAAAAGTAAAACTTAATCAATTTTCATTTCGAAGGTCAAATTTTGGAGTGCCAGTGTGTAAAATATTGTCAACAGATAATTATTATATATCTCATAATATGACCGTGCACAAAAGTATCTCAAAGAGCCATGCCCATCGCTCAGTCGTGCTCGACAGTACAGTCGTCGTGACGACACACGACACGCTGTAAATCCATCGTGCACCGTTTTCTCTATAGGTTTTGCCATTGACATGCGTCGACGTGCGTCAAAACTTCATGCAAAGTCTACATTGTTCTACGTTGATCCGTCGACGTATATCAACACGACGGACGGAGGGTAACGCAGCGCAACTGATCAAATATGTACGCGAAATGTTTGTGCGAATTTTTAATTTGAACTCGATAAACATTTTCGCAGCTGTACATGCCACCAATCCCATTGCATTCTTGTTGTTGTCACGTCACACACACCTTATGATTGGTTGAAAACTAGCACTAAGCTCTCTGCAAGATGATATTACTACTCTGTGCTAAGCGAAGCATGGTATTACCACAGTGGTGCCACAGTGCCACATAAATCTTAGGGATGCAAATGGCGCGCATTGCTATTGCAGTCGACAGTCGAATCTGAATTATGAACACTTTATTGCCACGTTCCGTCGCGTTAAGAATTTATTGGATCAAATCGGTAATGTTTCTGGGAGAACAGTCTTTCTGTAATGATGCAAATATTCATGTTCTATGCAGCATGAATATTTCCGAGTACGTAATCGTATCGACAACGACAAAATACAGTTGTTACAAAATATCAATATAGATATGAAATGAGATATTGGTTCCTTGGGCAAACAGATCCACTATTTATGCGAAGTTTCGTCAGTCGTGTCCACTATAATAATTACGAAAATAATATACTCAAAGAACGGTATCTTCCCACTTCTTCCATCATCTCATCTCTGCATATATTGCATTGGCGTTTTGATGCCGCGAAGCGGATAATTGTTCTACAGTCGACAGCTCTTGAATTAAAATTTCGATAATTTTAACATAATTTCATTAAAATAGACACAATGCTTCCGTCCTATCAGTCTTAGTGCTGAATAAGCTACATTACAAAATATTTTATCACAAAATTAATTTCTCCCCTCGTATAAAAATAACATAAACAGACATCGGTAATATGCCTTGGGACGAAAGGGGGATTTCCTCAACTATAAAGAGTGCCGTAAACCCGCGGACAGACAAGCAATTATCTTCTTTTGTTTATTACTGCGTTTGCCTACTGCCTGGCGTGGTTTAGGTGATAGGTGACAGACATGGATTTGTAATCTATACTATTATTATAAGAGGCGAGGTTGGCGTTTGTGAGTTTGTACGTTTGAGGGGGGTAATCTCCGAAACGACTGAATCGATTTCAAAAATTCTTACACAATTAGAAAGTTACATTATCCAAGATTGCTATAGGCTATATTTTATCTCAAAATTCCCACGGGAGCGAAGCTCGGGCAACATCTAGTAAGAATATACAAATCTGTGGTTATAAGGTCCTGGGAAAATATGTTCCAAAAGGAATTAATGAGTTTTAGGCAGCCGTTTGGCGGGTGATGGCGATGCGACTCAATAAAAATTAAAGCGTTAATTTATGATCTGGATGACTCTTAAGTGTCTTCTCAACTATCATATTCAACACACACACCAAATCTTCCAATTCTCATAACTTACGCCGTCGTCAACCCACGCTCCGTTTCAATGCGAAACCCGAATTACTTATGGGTCACGAGCCCTTCCTTCTATATTTTAAGTGACAATAGCCGCTGTAAAAAATATTGGTTTATGGTCTGTGTTTTATTTCTATATGGGCGATTTGAGACGCAATTAAAATCGTTTTGTGGTCGACTTGTTCTACCTAAGCCTTGGATCTAAAGTGGACCAAATAAGGGGTGCAAAAATTGCAGTTTTGATGATGCCTTTAGGAATTAATACGGTTTTTATAATGACTATCTACGTATACAATAGCCTCAGCCATACATACGTTTAAACTTTCACATTTTTATTATTGGTATTTTTGAAGTGAAAACTTCTTTAGCGGCGTTGTGCACTTTTTTGTGATGGGTAAAAAATTTTAAACATGCGTCAGGACACGTGATTTGTCCTAACGCGAGTTTAACATTTATTCAAGTTTTCACTGATTGAGAATATTCGTAAGACATACAACGTTAATATTCAAGTTTTCACTTCTGCCAGCACCCCCGGAGTGCCACCTGTTTTCTTTTTACCAGAGGTATACAATACATACATTGGTACGAATCTGTTCCTACCTCCATCAGTACTTGCACTGTTACGTTCAGATCTGTAGATGAGAATGCAGACGTATTTGTACCAACGTCTACTTGCACTGCCGTATATTGTGTGCTGTGGTGATAGATCCTGGTTGCGGTGATCAAAAATTCCCATCAAGTGCCTGCTTAACTCTGAGTAATAACCATTTGTTAGAAACAAAGACCCTCACTCTGATGAGTTTGATAATTTGATTCGATATAAAAAAGGTCAACTATCAAATCTTACCTTCGGTTCAAAGAAATTCTGTAGATCCGGAGTTCTGCTAAGGAATTACCTCATTTTGTTTGGCAAATTGGGTCATTCTAAAGCCGTTTGTCTACCTTCGCTGTACACTTCAATAAGAGTGAAAGAGAGTCAGATGACGTCACTAAATAATTCATAAAGTGTGCACTTAGATTAGGAGGTTAATCTTCCTTTGAATAGCTGATAATAGGAGCAGAGGTTTATTCGTGTTTTGGTTGGACAATGTTTGTTTTGAATATAATTTTATCAAAATCCATCCTATAGAATGAAGAGGTTGAGGCGCAATAAATTAATAAACAATAACACTTTATGATTTTAGTAATTTTTTGACTATATTAATTAATTGACTTTTAATAAATCGAATTGGAATCTAGATGGATTGAGTAATTTTCATTGTTCATTCAATTTAAATATTCTTCATCATTTTTGGTATATTGCATGTAGAAAAATCTTTATTCGGCGACGAATTTTCAGCGAAACATTTTCGTGTCTTTAATATTACAATCTAGCACAAATTTTCGCAGAATTTAAAACAAAGAATATAAAAAATATTCACAACCATTCAGGATTATGAATTCATAGAATTGCTTTACCAACAGAACTACCCATGTAGGTACCTACATTAAATGCTAAGTGTGAGTTGCACCAGTCAACTAACGTTAACTTTAACATGCGCAGGGTACGCCATTTTGTCCAAACGTCAGCAGCGCGTCGGTTGAAATGAACATCATAGTTGTTGACGGTTTAAAACCCTTTATATACAAAGTGGATAAAATGAATACTAATAATTACAAACTGAAACCTTTTGCCGAATTGAATTTCAAAATGAGTTGGATTTTACTGCTCCAGTTTACTAGTATAGCGTTAATATTGTGCGAACGTTATTTTTAGTGCCGGCCAGGATTTTACGATCGTAAATTCTGGATTACACTAAAGGGATATCATAGACGTAATAATGATAGATAACGTTTCTGGGTCACATGATGTGGTCGTATTAAGTCATGATGGATCATGTACGTTACTGGACATATTTTTCTTTGTTACATTAATAATGTATGTGTAACGGATGAATGAAAGTGACACACAACAGAAGGGGCGTACCTACGCTCAGCAGTGAGTGAAAATAGGATAAAATTGTAATGATGGCAAAATGGCGTTCTTTGCGCTTTTCTGCGCAGATTAAAGTTAACCTAAAAGTGGACTGGTGCAACATACTCTAGATTTGGTTGCACTTGTAAATTTTTTAACGTAGTACGCCAATTTTGTCTTGTTTACGGCGGCGCGGTTAAAGTTAAGGTCAAAGTTGATTGGTGCAACCCATAGTGTGGTCTAAAAAATATTGTCATGCCTCCATTCAAATTCAATATCAATGAAACGAGCGTATATTCAGGATTACAGTGAAGGGAAACCGATAATTTCACTGCTGGGGCCGTTTTGTCCCAAAATGGAAAGGGCTCAGCTTTGTTATACTGGACCCTTACTTTACCGCATCGACGATATTCCGACTCGTTCGCTTTTAATTAATGAATTGGAAATCAATATTGGATATAAATGTTGCTTATTTGTTGACTAGCTTTTGCCCGTGGCTTTGTCCGCTTTATGTCTTTATGTTCGTAATTATTTATTACAATTTTCTTAGTGTTTGTTGTTTTCAGAAATTCAAAAGTTATCATACCTAATTTGGCTTTAAAGTTATTTTAGTTTATTAGTTAAGTATAATAGTCGACCAACTGTATTCTATTATAAAACTTCGAATAACTCCTTGGATAATATTAAAGCCTAATTCTTATCCATAACTTATCAAAGTTGAAATTAAACCTATTTATATTATATTAAACAACGGAACCCTACACTGTGCGTGTGCCGACACGCACTTGACCGTTTATTCATCCATCCAATATTTTGAATATTCCAATTTTGATAATGTCAAAATATCCACTCAAAAAATAACATGGCAACGAAATTTTAAACTTACTTTTCGAAAGCAGAGTCGAATGTTACAAATCTCAACGGTGGTACGGAGACTTTGTAACTTCTGTAATAGTTATTTCTCGTGGAGCAGTTAAACTCATATTTCCTTTTAAACTTTTAACGATTGAATCACGGCATATTTTCTACCTGCAGACGGCAATAGTCGTTTCAAGTCTTTTAAATGTTTTGGGGGAAATATTCGATCATTACGATTCATATTGCTTCTCTTTCATACTCTTTTATCTGAGTATTTTCCCGGTTGCCGCCTCAGCCGTTGATCGTTGGAGCCTGGGAGTCCACTTTCCTACTTTTTTGCCTCCACGTTGCGCGGTCATCGGTATCCCTAGGTGATGGTCAAAAATAATTCCTTGACGACTTTGTTTCATAACCAAGTTTGCATTTATGCTTCTTAAATATCATATTTAAGAAGCATAAATGCAATAATTAATAATAATTATAATTGAAAAGGTCGGCTATGATTTTACAATCGATTGCCTGCCATTAACCATTTCTGGGGAATACAATTGCTTCCTATTAGATGTCTAGGCTATGAGTCCCTTAGTCGACATCCACGCGTGGGTATAGAGTGATTCTAATCTAGGGCGGAATCCCACACCTTCATAGTCGTATTCCTCATGGCTGAGGGTCGTGGTCATTACGTGGAATGAAACACATAAAACAACTTTCTTGGCATTATTAATGCGAAGTGGTTTGCCATTACCTTCTCCAATTCACAGTCAAGTTAATAATAATCAACCAGTGTGCAGGTTTCCTCACGATGTTTTCCTTCACCGGAAGAAAATGGTGGTCGATAAAAAACCTCCATAGTCGTATTCCTCATGGCTGAGGGTCGTGGTCATTACGTGGAATGAAGCACATAAAACAACTTTCTTGGCATTATTAATGCGAAGTGGTTTGCCATTACCTTCTCCAATTCACAGTCAAGTTAATAATAATCAACCAGTGTGCAGGTTTCCTCACGATGTTTTCCTTCACCGAAAGAAAATGGTGGTCGATAAAAAACCTCCATAGTCGTATTCCTCATGGCTGAGGGTCGGGGTCATTACGTGGAATGGAACACATAAAACAACTTTCTTGGCTTTATCAATGCGAAGTGGTTTGCCATTACCTTCTCCAATTCACAGTCAAGTTAATAATAATCAACCAGTGTGCAGGTTTCCTCACGATGTTTTCCTTCACTGGAAGAAAATGGTGGTCGATAAAAAACCTTCATAGTCGTATTCCTCATGGCTGAGGGTCGTGGTCATTACGTGGAATGAAGCACATAAAACAACTTTCTTGGAATTATTAATGCGAAGTAGTTTGCCATTACCTTCTCCAATTCACAGTCAAGTTAATAATAATTAACCAGTGTGCAGGTTTCCTCACGATGTTTTCCTTCACCGGAAGAAAATGGTGGTCGATAAAAAACCTTCATAGTCGTATTCCTCATGGCTGTGGGTCGTGGTCATTACGTGGAATGAAGCACATAAAACAACTTTCTTGGAATTATTAATGCGAAGTAGTTTGCCATTACCTTCTCCAATTCACAGTCAAGTTAATAATAATCAACCAGTGTGCAGGTTTCCTCACGATGTTTTCCTTCACCGGAAGAAAATGGTGGCCAATGAAAACTACTATACAAGAGTCACTTTGGTATACAAACTCATGTGGCACTAGTAGGATTCGAACCTGGGATCTTTCGATCCACAGTCGGGCGTCTTAACCATTACACCACCACCGCTGTATGCGTTGCTAACAAAACTGGAGCATAAGGATTGACTATCAAACCGGGATCCATGCAGCGGCTTCTGTTTAATAAGCATCCGTTCTCATTTCATCTGAGTTTTAACATTTCAAGCTTGATATTAAAATATTTCTTGAAAAATCTGTATTTGATGTAGTAATGTCGGATATTTTCTGACTATTACGACAAACTGAATGTGATCCCTACATGGGATAAGTCCGCCGTTGTACAATGTATCTTTCTTGTATTAATTTTGATTAATGTACTTATTTTCGTGCAATAAAGTTCTTACAAACAAACAGACAAACAAACAAACAAATAAACAAAGCTTAAAGATCAGTTTTAAAAGATACTAGTTTTCTTGACGCCGTTTTGAAACCGTTTCTAAAATCGCGAAAAAAGAAATACGTAAAACAGAGAGATCAGAAGCTGTGAGTATACTTAAAATGTTTATATTTTTTAAGTTTATTTATTTACAAGCTTTTACCCGCGGCTTCGACCGCGTGAATTTCTCTGCGATGGCGGAACAGACATGATTTTCATACAAACTTTCATCCCCATCATAGTAATTATTCATCATAGTAATGATTGATTTTTGAAAACAAAATCTACGTTATTCGAACGTGGTCTTAAACTATATGCGTGCTAAATTACAATAAAATCGGTCACAGACATACAGACAGACTTTCGTATCTATAATATTAAACGGTGCGTATAAACGCCCATAAAATAAATAAAACAAAAACAATATTTATGAAAGCAACCAAATATAAAGCCAAGAACCAAAGGAGCAATTCCTTTTCATAAAATTATCTTCTCTCAGATCTTCAAGCAAGCTATAACAACTTATGCACCTGTATGCAAATCCATGGTTAGTAGATGCCTTGCAAATTGAGGATATACTGTTTGTAATGGCGCTTGCATCTGAATTGAGGATAAGCCTACACTTTACGACATACTGTATTGGTAATCTACTGTGAATTTAGCCGTTTGAGTGACTGGCAAGGTGGAGTGTGTTGTATTATAATTGCGAGAAATATATTCTAGGTTAGTAATTTTATAACCAGTCACAACATGCAAGTCACAAATTAGTTTCTTCGAAGTGAAAACTTATTTAGCGGCGTTGTGCACTTTTTGTGATGGTTAAAAAATGTTAAACTCGCGTCAATACACGTGACCTGATCGAAAATTCGTAAGCCGTCAAAAATGCACAACGTTACAAATCACACAGATTGAGCCAGCCCCAAAGTAAGTTCGAGACTTATGGTATGGGGTACTAACTCAACGATATTATATTTTATAACAAATACACATATAGATAAACATCCAAGACCCGGGCCAGTCAGAAAAATAATCATTTTCCATCGTGACCCGACCAGGGTTCGAACCCGGGACCTCTCAGTTCAGAGACACTGCGCCACCTAGGTCATCAAACATGTGTTAGAAAAGTATATAATGATTCCATAACATATGTTAGGAACTCTGTCTTGTAGTATTATAAGCATGGACAAGTGGCCGGTGCGATGATTACGCCATACCTCGTAACATTCATTATAATTTAAGCCTAAGACAAAATCAATAGCCAAGATTCCTGGCCACGCGATTATACTCGTATGCCTGCAGACCTACCATAAACTTTTACAGAACAATTCCTATGCAACTCAGTTCAATTTAGGCACCTAAAATGAATCGCATTCATACCTACTAAAAATTAAGTCGATGGTACGAATTTGCGATGCAGTTCAGTTTAGGTCGTAAAGTGGATCGCGTTAAGAGATGATGGTAAGCCCCCTGCTCTCTTATACTTCAAATAGATAAGTAACTTGTGGACGCTGCGATACAGCCCTTACTTAGTGCAGAGTCCACAGCCACAAAAAAAATAATTTCTAAATACTACCTAAGTATATCTGTAAAACTTGAATTTTGTTGGTAAATAAAGTTTATTATTATAAATGCGAAAGTTTGTGAGGATGTATGTATGTGTGTATGTTTGTTCCTCTTTCACGCAAAATCTACTGGACGGATTGTTATGAAATTTGGCACACGTGTAAAATATAACCTGGAATAACATATAGGGTATATTTTATACCGAAATTCCCACGGAAGCGAAGCCGCAGGGAGCAGCTAGTAAGTAATAAAAGATCACCGCACATTAACCTGCCAAAATTCCGGTATAACCGCTGCTAGAACGATTGATAATGAAGACAACCAGTACAAGCAAACTGCAGTCGGCATTACAAATCCATGGAGCCACAACGCAAGCGGAATCGGCGTCGAATTCATTAAACACACATTTGCATGCAACCAGTGGACAATTCCACCGAGTGCAAATAGGTCAGTAGGTAGTGGAATTCTTGCCTTGAAGCACGGTATGTACAGTCGGGCGCCGATAAAACTAGCACCCTAGCATCTAGTCTATTCAGATCAAGTTTATCTTCCCCTGACTGTACATGGATGAACACAACAATTAGTCACACAATGTATTATTCAAACCAGCTGTGTATGGTCGACGTCAGGTTATTAATTATATCTATTCCAAATTAGCCGCAGTTTAACTGTGAAAAGATCAGAGACAGGCATAATTTCGCATTTATAATTTTCACACAAAATCTACTGGACAAATTGGTACAAGAGTAGATTATAACCTGGAATAACATATAGGGTACCTTTTACCTAGTAGGTATGTATATAAATGACGAGCGAATCCGGTCCAGATCTCTCTTCATAATCGTATTCCTCATGGCCGAGGGTCGTGGAATGAAACACACACAACAACTTTCTTGGCATTGTTAATGGAGTGGTTCGCCATTGCCTTCTTCATTTCACACACAAGTTAATAAGAATCAACCAGTGTGCATGTTTCCTCACGATGTTTTCCTTCACCGGAAGTAAGTGGTGGTCGATGAAAACTACATGAGTCAGATTGGTATACAAACTCCATATGACACTAGTAGGATTCGAACCTGGGACCTTTCGATCCACAGATGGGCGTCTTAACCATTACACCACCACCGCTTCAGATCTCCAGATCTCTAGTCACTACATAATATAAAACAAAGTCGCTTCCCTCTGTCCATCCATAAACATGCTTAGATATTTAAAACTTGAAGGAAAACATCGTGAGGAAACCAGCACACTGGTTGATTATTAACTTGTGTATGAAATGGAGAAGGCAATGGCAAAGCACTCCATTGCTAATGCCAAGAAAGTTGTTTGTGTTTAATTCCACGTAATGACCACGACCCTCGGCTATGAGGAATACGACTATGAAGAAGAACAGTTTTTGATGCATATTTTTCATAGAGTAATTAAAAAGGAAGGTTGAAGTATGTATAATAAATAAATTATGGTTTCAAGCGAGCTCTAGTAATATATAAATAAATCAATTATTAACGTCACAAATTGATACGACACAAATAAATAACATTCTCAACAAACTCTCACTAAGACGGAAATCTTGTCTCGTAAATAGAACGCGTAATATATTCACTAACTATTCACCAAAACTGCTTATTTCAACTCTGAAAATCCTTTCAAATGTTGTATCTCATTTTCTATTCAAAGTACGTCATATTTACGGCGCTTTCGAATTGAAGTCTGGCCTTTCAAAAGTCTAAAAAAGGATTAAAATTCCTCTAAGGAAGCACGTCGCTGGGCAGAAATTGAATATTGTCGAGATATTGATATACAAATTCTGGATATGATAATCGAAACATGTATTTTTTTTAATGGAATAAAGTAGTTAAACTTAAATGAACATACCTGATAGCAAGTTATTAAGAACAAATAGAAAAAAACTGTAAAAAAAAATCATCGGAATTAAATATTATGTACCGATTTTGATTAATACAATACCGTTTGATTTGTATAAAATTTTCATTGATATCAATTCAACCAATGTTTAACAGAATACACCAATTTTTGTGTACAACTGCAGCAAGTTCTAACGATTTTTGAAATTGGCCTTTCTTATTCTACGAGTATATAAGTTTCACATTTTCATGGTATAGAATTTGTGAATAAATAAAAATTTAATAATAGATTACAATTGAACTAAATCGTCATTGTTTTATTTTACTAGTTCTTAGAAAAAAGCGTCATTTAAAACATGGCTACAACTGTTTTTGGTTTAGAATGAATAATCAGTAAGAAATTGAGTAAAATATATTAAAATGTCTTGAGAATCCAAGCCATCAATTTCCAATAGTCATTAAACTTCAATAAAAGTCTACAAATCCTGATCCTTAATCATATTTCGAGGGGGAAGTTATTAATCATAGAAACGAATGTGATATTAATTGTTAACTCGATAATATTGGACCTTATCACTTGCTAGTTTTGAAATATTATTTCCTCCACGCGGCAGTTTCTTCCCCCACTCCATCGTCCGTAATAATATCTGATTAATGTGAGGGAAATACTTAATAATTTGGAAGGAAGTCGTTATATAATTATATATTGGTAAATTAGTTTTCGCCCTCGTCTCCGCCCGCGTGAATTTCCCACGGAAGCTGTTATTTTTCCGGGATGTAACGTATATCCTTCTCCGTATTTCAAACTCAGTGTACAAATCAGTAAAAGTATTGTATGTATGGCACCTAAAATTTATAATAAAATTCCACAACAATATAAAGATTAGAATTTAAATTTATTTAAAAAGCACCTCCTCCGGTCCTTACTGATTGATAAATGTTAACATAATTTAACGATTTTTTTAATAATAGACTCAGGTTAAAATGTAGTTAATTTAGTTACTTTTATTTGTTCGATTTTGTTTTGTGGGATGATAGCATGATCTCCATTTAAATTTGCATACCCGTGGACTAAGCTAAGTTAAGAAAATTAAGTTCTTCTTTTAACACCACATTGTAAAAAAATTGTAAACTCATATTTTTGCAAATAAATAATCTTTGTCTTTGTCACTTTGACAAAATTTCAAGCAGATTCGTTGAGTAGATAAAGCGTGAAGAGGTAACAAAGAATATTTAATAATTAATAGTACCTAATTGTGATTTGAATAACTGTCTGAGAAATTAAGAACGTGTTAGAAGAAACAACAAGAAACATATTTTAAATATGACCTACTGCGTAAATCAAACACACAAATCCCCCTTATCTGTAATGTAAATAAACGTGCCTGTAACTTTATTAATACGCTTTATTCATATTCATTAAAATCAAGTGTTCTAATCTGATAAGACGACATAGATCTAGATAATTACACGACATATTTTAACTGCTGAGAAATTTAATTCTTGCTTTTTGTTGATATACTATATGCTTTGATCTGAATTTAATGTTTTTTACATTTCGTCTGAATTGTAACCACCGACCACGCAAAAGTATGCGTACTATAAACTTTTTTTGACTGATCCACCATTGTGTGCTTTCTGATCTCATTGTTCTAGATCCGATCTTTAAGAGTGGACTGTTATAGTCAATTTTGACGAAAAACGCAATGTGCGCGCAGCGTACAGGAAGTCAACGTCAGAGCTGACTGAACTTGAACTTCACCCACTCACTAAACTACCGAACTAACACGTGTTGTGCTTTGTTTTCTATTAGTAAGTTTTATATTTACACTGTTATTAAACAGATAAATAATTATTTTACAAAAAAAAATAATTCTGAAAATTTTTTTCCCCGTTTAACTGTTGTATTTTCTAGAGGCTCTCTGTCTACGTCCGATCGTCTCCTTGTTCGATTTACATATGAAACGTTTTGGGCCGCAGCGGATCCGCCATTACACATTTATTTATGCTTCATATTTCTAATTCTGCATGCCAGCATTTTTAGCAATACACAAATTCTTTTTACTAAAACCCCACATCCTATAAATATGTTTGGGCGCTATATATACAGGGTGATTTCTTATACATTGGCATTATTTTATTTTCCACAACTTAGGTACCTATTTAATTTTGTATAGAACAACAGTTTTTTTTTTTTCGCAATTTCGGAGTTTCTCTCATACTAAAAATTGTTCAGAATCGTGGACTGAGCGTGATAGACGGAATATTGCAATGTATAAAAAGTCACCCTGTAATGTAATGGTCCTATTCCAAGGAACCATACGAAGGCTTTCCTCACGTATCGATTCAGTATTTCTATCCTAATGGCGTGTGGTTCCGCCCTGGAATAGGACCACTCCAAGTCCGTGGATGCCATCCGAAACGACTAAGGGACACATGCCTTAAAAGCTGATAGGCAAAAAAATACCCAAAGATTGACATCAAGACAGACATCAGAACAATATTATAAATGCGAACGTAAGTTTGTTTATTTGTTTCTTTGTTACCTCTTCACGCTCTATCTACTCAACCAATAATCTTGAAATTTTGCATACATGTAATTTTAAGTATCTACGGAGAAGGACATAGGTTATTTTTCATCCCGGAAAAATGACTGTTCCCGTGGGAAAATTACGCTGGCGAAGCCGCGGACAGAAGCTAATGTATCTATATATACGATAAATGATGGAAAGCATCGGTGTGATAGGTAGAAATATAAATTTGTGGTCATAAATCCCAAATCGCGACACGCGGCAGCGACAGACGTTGACAAAAGCATAGTACCTTAAAGAAATTCCTTCGGCTAGGCTTAAAAAACAAATTAATCCTCTTCGAAATACTAATTTCCCACTTTATTTGGCCCAACCAATTAACGTTCATTATACTAACAATTTGTTTAACGAAACGACCGCGCAATTTATTTTCGCAAATTATTTACTCGATTAATTGCTTTCACGTGGACTTATTTAACCTCGTTTTATTATTTTTATCGAGTTAGGAGGTTAATCGATTCATTTACCAGAAACCAGTTGTTCTATTTAATATTTCTGTCATTTTGTCTGTAATAAATTTACTTCAAGAATCGTTTTGTGAACACGCAACCAAGTATGTAATTAGTAGGCACTCCGTTGTACGAAGTACCTACTAATGACGTACAGAAAAGTGTGGCCTTCGAGTTTCACAACTCTTGGCTCTGTCCAGCCCGTAAGGGCGTGGGGGAAGGGGCCATAAGGACGTGATACTCTTTCCGCCTTCTGTGTTATTAAGCAAAGTCTTTTGCCGCGTCTGTCTGTTCGCGATAAACTTAAAAAAATGCATGGATTTTCACTAATACTCGTAGATAGTATGATTCCTGAGTGATGTTTAAGTTTATAATTTATTATATTTTTACCTGACCGACCTATACGGCCATGAAGGGCCTCTAAATAAGCAATATATAGGTATATATGCTGCTAAATTTTAAGTGTCTCTTGTACCTCGTATGATGTCAATGGGGGATATAAACTGTACACCTCATTTTTAGGACAGGACCACACGCCTGGACTTATTTGTCGACTTATTATCATATCATTTAAAACTTGAAATTCGGGGACTAAACATTACAGTACATTTTGAAAAATATCAATATTAAGTTGGAGGATCCATAGATCATATTATGATTTGTTCAACACAGGCAAAGCTTTTCTCATGTAAATAATGCGGCTCTGAGAATCACCCTCAAAGGTTTTCGACTTCGTACGTGTACATTAAGTAGTTTGGTAGGCAATGCAAGTCCGCGGGGAGTTTGCTAATGCCTACCAAACTATCTTTAGCGGCGTTATGCACTTTTTGTGATGGGTAAAAAATTTTAAACTCGCGCGCAGGACACGTGACCCCTGATCGTAAATTCGTAAGATGTCAAAAACGCACAACGTTAATATTCAAGTTTTCACTTCTGCCGGCACTCCCGGAGTGCAACCCGGTTTTTTTATTTGAAACTAGATGTCCTCCGGGACTTCGCTCCCGTGGGAATTTCGGGATAAAAAGTACCCTATTACTAGTTATTTTCTACCCGTGTACCAAATTTCATAACAATCGGTCCAGTAGATGACGACCTCGGTGGCGCAGTGGTAAAGTGCTTGCCTCTGAACCGATAGGTCTCGGGTTCGATCCCCGGTCGGGTGATAATAGAAATTTATCTTTTTCTGATTGTCCCGAGTCTTGGATGTTTATCTATATATGTATTTGTTATAAAATATAGGATCTTTGAGTTACCATCTCATAACACAAGTTTCGAATTTAATTTGGGGCTAGCTCAACTGTGTGAAAAAAAAAGTTGATAATGCGTGAAGAGGTAACAAACAAACAAACTTACTTTCAAATTTATAAAATTAGTTGGGATTTAAGTGTGTTTGACCTCAATCTAGCATGTTGGGAATCAAAAGTCTAAGATGTTACACGCAATCTCAAATGACGCCTGTTCAGTCTTGTCTTGAAGATCCTTAAATTATAGAATTCGGGATATAATGCAAATTCTGGCCATTTCTTTAGGAATTAGTCGATGTCATCCCGTGATTTCCTTCTCGTATACTACCTCTTCTTATGCGGCCGTCCGGTATCCAGAAAGAAGCTAATTTTATCCACCTTTCTGTATGCGACAAATGTGTTTTATTTTAACTAATAAATAAAAGAAATTCCATATAAAATTAACGCGTACTTACGCGCTATCACTTGAAACCAGCTGTCGATGAGCGAGCCTAAACAAACACGAATATATTATACGCGGCTTAGTTTCGCATTAATTTTACTTTTCATCGTGAAAATTTAAAATTATATTTGCGTTTCGTCACACTAAGTATCTGTGCAAAGTTCAGTAATTAAAATGACTAGGTAACAAAGAAAATCAATATTAAATCTAAAGCGGGGAACTAACGGCTCGATTTTCGAAAAAAATCCATTTTATTCGTGACAACACATCAATATTTGATGGGTCACAGTTCCCAAGCCCAAAATCATGATCTCTCTCTCACACAAAATGGCGGACGAATTTGGGACTCATTTGCATGCGTTGGTGTGTGATATATAACTTGTACTACTGTTACAAGTGTCTGTCACAGAGCTAAACGTAGCTGGATGAGGTAAGGGTATTATTTAGTGTAATAAGAACATATTAATAATAAATAAATATTACACAGATTGAGTTAGCCCCAAAGTAAGTTCGAAACTTGTGTTATGGGATACCAACTCAACGGTACTAAATATACGCTTAGATCTTTAAAAAACTGCGCATCGGATTTTGCTGTGATATTTTTTAAGGGTGTACCGATGTAAAAATCTGGCTCGGACTAATTATGCTTGCCTAAGATAAAGTACTGCAATTATGTTTAATGATATTAGATTTCTATAGGACTCGACTCAGTTTTCGCCTCAAAATAAACTAGATAAAAGTATATCCAGTAAAAGCGAAGAACACAGTGAATGATTCGAGCGTTCCCCTGCATCCGAAATGCACTGCAGTTTATCGGAAAACCGATTCTGGTATTAGACCTGCTGAGATCACAGAATTGAGGAGACTAGGAATTATATTTTACTTTATTTCGATGTGATGGGACATGATTTATAACAATCAGACTTTACAATCCATAAAGCGTTTATAACAATTAATTTACTGATGATGAAAGTATTATCTCAGTAATATTACAAAGCTTGTGAGTTTATTTGTTACTAATTTAACCATCAGTACATACAATAAAATGCTTAAATATCATCATCATCTGATGTGGAACACGAAGGGACCAGCTACGCAATAATGATTGACGACCTCCGCGGCCGTCATAATGCCGAACTGCTACAGCTAAGACCCGGGTTCGAACCCCGGCCAGGTCAAGATGAAGATGATCTCTTTCAGATTGAACTGGGTCTTGGATGTTTATCTATTTAAGTAGGTATATGTGATAGAATATAGTATCGTCGAGTTATTCGAAAGATCAAAGATTAAATCGAAGATATTCATAATTTGTCTGAACAGTTTCCATTGACAGAGCCAAATAGAAAAAATGTGCTGCATCGTCTTCTACTCACTAGGAACTAAGATCACTGATGATAAGTATAAGTCGGAACTTGCAGTGTGGTAAATACGAGATTGAGAAGTTACGTGCCAGACTTCTCACGACACTTTTTAATGAGTGAACAGTCGTCATTTGGAGAAACGGAGGCTTTTCATTTATTCATATCTCCTTTTTCTTTTATCTACGTCCTGTATATTCCGACACTAGATTTCTGCATACAGTTTCGGGCTACCAAATTTTACGCGATAAAGACACTAAATATTAATGGGTCGTATTTTGAGTAGATCAAGCAATAGATTTAGAGATATAAATAAATAAATAAATATAGTAGGACAAATCACACAGATTGAGCTAGCCCCAAAGTAAGTTCGAGACTTGTGTTATGGGATACTAACTCAACGATACTATATTTTATAACAAATACATATATAGATAAATATCCAAGACCCGGGCCAATCAGAAAAAGATCATTTTCCATCATGACCCGACCGGGGATCGAACCCGGGACCTCTCGGTTCAGCGGCAAGAACTTTACCACTGCGCCACCGAGGTCGTCAATAGAGAATAGTGTATTTTGGTGGGGAAACTTATTGTGTCATTTGATTGGTTCAAATATGTTCTTTTTCTGTTGATCTCCATTAAGTATGCATGGAAATCAACAGAAAAAGAACTTATCCATGGTCAGTCAGTTCATTAGTCAAGGCTATAATTATATAGCCATACATACATATTAATGTAGGCTAGGCAGGTGGCGAACCATATGCAGCCGAAAAATCACCTATATAAAATATCCTCCCATTAAGGTGATATGACATAACTGCACACTAGCGCCCCCATCACACATTTTTACAAATTTCTTTTGTTTATTTGCGAAAACGAAAAAATCCGAAAAAAAAAACGACAATTTTTTTATTAAATTATTTTTAAAGTTAATACTTTGCAATAAATTCCTATACCTATCTAGTGTAGATTAATTTGAAAACAGGATTTTTTTTGTTTTAGTTTTTCATTACACAATGTAGTCACAGTCTACTGTGAAGATTTCGGTGGCGACCGATTTTAAGTTAAAAATGAAAATCTTAATACGAAAATTAATAAATAATCTGGGGGTCAAGAGAATACTAACTACCTGGTCTAAAACCTCCGATAGGGATAATTACGTAAACAAAGGCACTTCGCCCAGGACAGGGTGTACGATGAATCTATAATGACGGCCGAATTAACCTGTTATATCGTAAACTTAAACGATAATGTACAGTCAACAGCAGATCAACGTACCCAAATTCGCTAAATATTTCGATACGAAGAAAATACTGCCCCCAGGAACACTTTTTTCTTCGTTTAAGCGGGCGAAGCCGCGGGAAAACAGCTAGTCCTTGAATATCCTCAATGTCCTTATTTTTTTTTTTATTTAATTGTTCTGACAACAACTAAATTAAAATATTGTTATCATTTCTACAAACCCCCAACTTCGTTCCTCAATGTCTTTTATAATTTTGTGTCCTAGAAAAAGTCACATCGTTCATCGTTTAATTATATTTATACGACAGCAGATCCGAAAGAATGTAATTCCAATTGGGATCCAATTGTTCCTCTTGGGAATTAGTTATAACCCGATCGAAATGAATATGAACATCGCTGCATACAAACGGCATTTAGACAAGTCCAAACACAATTCCGTCGTGTTACATCAATATTGACAGCAATGAGTATTCTTTTTTTTAAGTGCAGACTGGCAAGAAATATTATTCTATTTTTAAAAAATACTAACTATTTTGAGAATATTTGATGGATGTTGTTGTAATTATTAATGTCTTAAAAATTATTTTTATTATCTTCGTAAGATGGTGTCGTATAAAGTACGTGTGTATGCGACAACTCGACTAAACTTCTGAGGTGGCGACGTACAACCTCGTTACAATCTGTGACATTCATTTCTAATAATAAATAAATATAACTAGGAAAATTATCACAAGGACAAGGACATTTCTCGATGAACAATGTGTTATTATACAGTTATATAATGGTCTTGCTGGAGGCGTTGTCCCAGCGAACCAATCACATTGCGCCATTGTGACGCAACGACAACCACACTGCAATGTCACTGGTTCGTTGCGTTACATTTCGAATCGATTCGATGGTGAGTAGTGAAAATATAAACTTGAACTTCGTCCTCTGGCCCTGACAGAAAGGGCAAACTTAAGAAGTGTTGGGTTGATGTCGTCAGGGATGATATGCGTGCCAATGGTCTGACAACTAGGGAAGCCGGCGTCCGTGCGAAGTGAGGAAGAAAATGTAAAGCAGACACACGGCTGTAGAAGCAACCGGAAAAACGCTCAGATGAAAGAGAGAGAGCTAGAGAGATTGAAATGTATTCATTTCTTATTATTATAAGGTATGAACATACGACGACGACGATTGACGACCCCGGTGGCGCAGTGGTAAAGTGCTTGCCTCTGAACCTAGAGGTCCCGGGTTCGATCCCCGGTCGGGTCATGATGGAAAATGATCTTTTTATGATTGGCCCGGGTCTTGGATGTTTATCTATATATGTATTTGTTATAAAATATAGTATCGTTGAGTTAGTATCCCATAACACAAGTCTCGAACTTACTTTGGGGCTAGCTCAATCTGTGTGATTTGTCCTAATATATTTATTTATTTATATACTGCTTATGACAACAGTTGTCTTAATGTGGGTAGTTTAGCAAGTTTAACAATGGACAGAGCAAAACTTTCTGCGGAACTGAAGAGCTTCCAAAGTTCCACATTAACATAATGTATTAACTATAAGGCGCTGTCCACTAGCGAAGGTTTGTTTGTACTTCGTTATTCTCATGTACCAATATTATCTCATACTACCAATATTATAAATGCGAAAGTTTGTGAGGATGTTGAAACGTGTGGCTTGACCGTTTTGCTACCGTCACGTAGATTTAATAGGCATTCGTTATCTTATTTCCAGAGTAACGAAACGGCCACGCAACACGTTTTAACTAGAGTATGTGAAGTTGGATCTGGTAAAATTAGGTTGCGGCTGGGAGTCACTTATGAAAAAGTGTAACGCCCGGTAACGTTACGATGAGTCACCGAACGAGAGAGAGGCCCGCCGAATGCCTTGCGTCTCTCTCCCACTCAACTATGATCGGTCTGCCGCGCGCGTAAAAAGACGTTGTCACGTAAAATCTTCGCCCGTAAAACCGACTTTACAGGCAACCATTTTTTTTTTATAAATATCTAAAATCGTTTCTCGTTGCTATTATGAGCTGTCCGAATATATCAAGGACAAATGTGAAACGCTTTGATTTCTCCAACGAATAATTTAAAATTTACGAGTAAAGCAGACAAACTTTTTACATGAAAATATTTTTGGTGGATTATGTATTACTTGTAAGATACATTGTGTTTTCATGCGATGGCCAAGTCGATCTATTTAAAACGTAAAAGATTTTTAATATCGACATGATAATAACTTGCGTAATAACTTGAAGACAGAAGGTCCCTTAAGTAGGGACTAAATAAATTAACCGACTTGGTATTACATGGCTCTCGAATTTTTTACGGTAGAAAAACTGAACTGCGACACTTGTTTTTTTTTACGGCATATTTTTAATACCGTATTTCCTAAATACAAATTGAGAAAGTATATTACAGAGAAAAGCTTGAAATTGTTTACTAAATAATAATAATACTACTTGCCTCTAGATATCAGTAGGAATTCAAAGTCATGTCAAATGCCTGTAGGCGACTTGAGTAAAATTTGACACCAGTGTGAGTAATAACAGAGGTACTCGTAATAAAAGGAAGAATAATAAAAATAAAACGATACACTGTATTTGAATGTTATTTTATAATAGATACGTCGCAGGGTAACGTCCTAGGGTAATTCGGGATAAAATGTATCCTTTGTGCTATTCTAGAATACTTTCTACCCAAATTTCATTGAAATCCACTAAGAAGATTTTGCGTGATTGATAATGTTACTAATTTTAAGAGTGTTGTTGGGTGATGCGCCGTCCTTGCAGTGCTTTGGGGATGCTGGCGGAGGCTGGAGTTGACAGTCTGTCAGCCATTATAAGAAAACGCACAGCTGCCCTGATTCACCGAGTGCGGAGCAGCACCAACATTCTGGTGCAGACGGTGGCGGCTAGATTGGACGTGGACAGTGCTATATGAAACAGTGGACTCGCGTTCATCTAGCCAAAGACTCTAGATACCGTCAAAAAACTTTAATGTAGATTTACTAACATAGTTATAAGTTCCTCTGTTACTAACACTTTATGGGCTATGCCTGCAATAATTGATTTTTATTTTATTTTTATATTATTTTTTTTTTAATCTGTGTAATATGTCCATATTTATTTATTAATGTCATAATAATGTTATATTGTGATCTTATGGCCGCGGCGTACTCGGCTCGAAAAAGGTCTAGACTGAAACTATTGTCGCTTTTCGTCGATAAACAATACAATCGGAATTTCCATTGCAATTCCGTTAAATGTCACAGCATTTGAGGTTAGGACTGTCACATTTATATGGTAAAGGATGTTTACACGGCATATATTTTAAGTACACATAATCCCCCACGTCTGCTACAGTCTGACCCTGTAAATCATAGAAAATACATGTCATTTTACAGTTCATTAAATATTTGTATACCATGTTAATTAATTGTAACTGTAGGTTTACATATCAAATTTTTATTCCTAAGCAAGATAATGATTTCTTATTGAAAACACAAGATTCATTATGTATAGGTAAAAATGCTTAATAAAACATAAAAAGTGGGTTCATTTACTGAAGAAGTCCGAATAATAAATAAATAAATATATTAGGACAAATCACACAGATTGAGCTAGCCCCAAAGTAAGTTGGAGCCTTGTGTTATGGGATACTAACTCAACGGTACTATGTTTTATAACATATACATATATAGATAAACATCGAAGACCCGGATCAATCAGAAAAAGATCATTTTCCATTATGACCCGACCGGGGATCGAACCCGGGACCTCTCGGTTCAATGGCAAGAACCTTACCACTGCGCCAGCGAGGTCGTCAAACTTATGGTTATCCGTACTAATATGAGAAACAATTTGTATATTTGTTGTAATGAATAAATTCGAAACTATTGGGCGGATTTTGATAGAATTTAACACAGAGATAGAAAAAACCTTTAGCAGTAATGTATGCTACTTTTTAAATTCAGTTTCAGTCGAACGTGGCTGGAACGGTCCGCTTTTCTTCATATAAACTTATGTCTTGTTGCATATCTACTATTCGTCTGTTAACAAACAGTACACTGTGTCAGTATGTTGAACTGATGCCAAAATCATTAGACTACAAGCCGACCTTCGGCCAAACTGCCCTGGCAAGTACACTAGGTCCTTAGAGGTTTCTAGTAACCTGAAATTTCATATTTATTGTGTATTTTTCACTATTTCTTCTCGAGCGTGTTATTAGAACATCATTATCGTAGTCGTATTCCTCATGGCCGAGGGTCGTGGTCATTACGTGGAATGAAACACACACAACAACTTTCTTGGCATTAGAAAATGGAGTGATTTGCCATTGCCTCCTCAATTTCACAAGTTAATAATCAACCAGTGTGCAGGTTTCCTCACGATGTTTTCCTTCACCGGAAGCAAGTGGTGGTCGATTAAAACTACTATACATGAATCAGATTGGTATACAAACTCATGTGGCACGAGTAGGATTCGAACCTGGGACCTTTCGATCCTCAGGCGGGCGTCTTAACCATTACACCACCGCCGCGTTATTAAAACACTGGTGTCATATTTTATTGAAGTCGCTTTATGTCATCTAGCATGACTTTTGAGACTACGATGCGATATTACGACACACTAACCAGGTTTCCTCACGATGTTTTCCTTCACCAGAAGCAGGTAGATTATGAAAACTACTATAACACATGAGTCATATTGGATATACTTATGTGGCATGAGTAGAATTCAAATCTAGGACCTTTCAATCCCGGCGGACGGTCTTAACCACTGGACTATCGCTTCAATATTCGTCGCTAAGACTTCCGTATTGCCTGGTTTCATTCAAGGCAGTGATGCCGTGCTCAGCGGAAGAAATGAACCATAAAATATTCAGTGTTCGGCTATAACTTACAAGTCACTTACATCAACTCCCCATGGGAATGCTTTTGTTTCCTAGCTGCCAAGGCGACTAAGGGACCTACAGCCCTTAGTCGCGTTATACATTATCCATGGAAGGATAGTGTCTTTTTTAGGGCGGAACCACATGCCAAGGCTAAACTAATTGGATATTCAACTATCTATACTATTATTATAAAGAGATAAGCGTTTGTGAGTTTAATGGTGAAAAAATTCTTTCACCATTAGAAAGTTACATTATCCGAGATTTCTATACGCTATATTTTATGTCAAAATTCCCACGGGAACGAAGCCCCGGGCAACATCTAGTGCCTAATTTATTAATAATCTATCTTGATCTTTTCAACAGAACTTTTGAAACGGACAAAAAAAACTTGAAAATTTAAGCTTCATCTTCAGTCATGTCGCGTATCTCTAACAAAATTCAGAATGGTTCTAACAAAAATTCCATTGTCAACCTAAGTTCGCTCGTATTTGTCCTATAAATCAGATGCGCATTCCGTTTTCCTTATCGCCAGTCCAATCCAGCGGTATCTCTTCTTCGGAGATCCGTTTGGCCACAGAAATATTGTATAGATGGTTCACACTCGAATTATGGTCACGCGAAACTAAAACTTCACGCGTGGTACGAGCGTTCACTTTCTTTTGGTTTTCTTTTTGCGAAGAACATGAAAAGATTAGGCTAGACTTGTTATTCTGTTTCAAAATATATTTTGTCATAATATTCCTTCCCTTTTTATTATCTCCGTCGATAGATACGTCTAAGGGAAGCAATATTTGAATGGATCTTTTTTCCGAAAGTCATCCCTTAACCACTTTCTGGCTTTCGCGCATGGGTCTTGCGCGCAAATGTCGTTCGCGCATGGGGTTTTAGCACATCTGTGTCTATTGCGCATGTGAAATTAAAGCTTACCGCGCAACATCAACGTTTATATTCCCATGGCACCGCATATCTTGTTGGTTGTGTTCGTTAACATGCAGTAATATGAAAATGTATGGTTGATAATGATGCAACAAAAGGATAAAAACATTGATCGACAACTGTTACAAATTAAGGTTTTACGCCTTTCAGCCCTGGCAGCTAGGAAACAAAAGCATTCCCATGGGGGGTTGACGTAAGTGGCCTGTAAGTTATAGCCGAACATTGAATATTTTATGGTTCAATTCTTCTGCTGAGCACGGCATCACAGCCTTGAATGAAACCAGGCAATACGTAAGTCTTAGCAAAGAATATTGAAGCGATAGTCCAGTGGTTAAGACCGTCCGCTGGGATCGAAAGGTCCTAGATTTGAATTCTACTTATGCCACATAAGTCTATCCAATCTGACTCATGTGTTATAGTAGTTTTCATTATCCACCTGCTTCTGGTGAAGGAAAACATCATGAGGAAACCTGGTTAATGTGTCGTAATATCGTATCGTAGTCTCAAAAGTCTTTCATAGGCTTTTATAAATTCTATTGCTAGCCAAAGGCGCACATCGTCCGTCATAATTTTTGAGGTCAACCTCGACGAGTTTACTTCTACTTTGGAAATTAACTAAGAATAAAATGAGCACATCTCTGAGTAACCGGACCCCACACGGGGTCTTTAATATATGGACAAGAACTAGTTAAAAAAAAATATGCATTTTTCGGCATAAGAGTACAATTTCGGTTATATTGATAGACAATCTGCTATTTTGAGAATTTCATACGAATAAAGGCATAAAAGACCCCTTGTGGGGTTCGATTATAGTACCTATATTAGTGGTTGACGTTTCCTGGTTTGTCGTGATTTACGTGAGACAATTCACGGCTCCGACGCTTCTATTGCATTCCCTATTGACGCGCTCGAATTCAATGCATACTCGAATTGTGTTGGCCAAACGTTGGTGATTCCTGCAATTTGTCAAGTATTTGTTATTCTTATTGATTAGTAACAACAGATTCATATTAAATGTCGTTTTATTCAATTTAACTACGATTAAGTGATGAGAACAGCCTTATTATTATTAAACAAAGTCCTCTACCGCGTCTGTCTGTCTGTTCGCGATAAACTCAAAAACTACTGCACGGATTTTCATGCGGGTTTCACCAATAGATAGAGTGATTCCTGGGGAAGGTTTAGGATTTAATTTATTATGTTTTACCCGAGCAAAGACAGGACGGGCCTCTGGTATGCTATAATTTGTTAATTCATTTCATTCTTGGTTTTGAACCATTTCTTTTTCAATGGAACTTGAAGTTTATTACATACTTTGTTAAAAACAATGTGGATTCCAATACCTACAATTTATTTTTAGTTTCTAATACTATATTTCTATTCCATAGTACCTGCTCCTCTTTGCTTCGCTCTTTTCGATTTTCGGTATAAAAGAAACAAATGTATTATTCCAGGATATATATTTTATCCGTTTCATAAAATTCGCTTAGTTAGCGTGATCGAGTGACGGACACACTAACATCCAAACCTTTGCATGTTTAGTGTGACAATCAAAGCATAAATTTTAGTTACTGAATTCCAAACATCGACGACTTCGGTGGCGCAGTGGTAAAGTTACGCCACTGAACCGAAAGGTCCCGGGTTCGATCCCCGGCCGGGTCATGATGGAAAGTGATCTTTTTCTGATTGGCCCGGGTCTTGGATGTTTATCTATATATGTATTTGTTATAAAATATAGTATCCCATAACACAAGTCTCGAACTTACTTTGGGGCTATCTCAATCTGTGTGATTTGTCCCAATATAGTTAATTTATTTAATTTAAACGGCTACACTGGTAGGTAAGTTATATTATAACTAATAAATATTTAAGTAAGTCACAGCCGCTATATCTTCTAAGTTAGTACTAACGTACCCCTGAATATTTAAGCAAATACTAGCAGGATATCGTAAGTAATAGGCGTCAAGGGCGAATCCAGGATTTTTAAGACAGGCACAAGGGACAGGCTAAAAGTTACAAATATGTTATCTACTTTTTCATTCAAAATTTACGAACGTCGTTCTTCGGCGGAGTTCTCCATCTCTTTCTATCCTCAGCCATTTTTTGATTTCAATCTTGCTCCCTCCTTTATTTGTCATCTACTGGGGGATATAAAATGGCCCTGTTCTAGGGCGGAACCACAACCCGTCACATAAAATGTAAAATCTAAATCCTAACCTAATATAACTCTTTCACGCATATTTCTTCTGATCCCGGGTCTGTACCCTAATCTATAGCCATAACATCCTACGAGTACGATTGCATGCCACAGATAAGTACATTCCACTTCATATCAACTACAGCAATAACCTCTATACTACGGTGATACTGGCTTTAACAAACTTGGACAGCTCAATATGATATAGGCTGTACATCCTTTTGGCATGTGTCCAGGGAATTTTTGTGGGTCATACAAAGTTCCAGATTTGTCCATTTATTGAAGAATTTTTTTGCTCACTAAGCAGTTTCTTTGAACTGAATTTTATGGCAATATAAAAGAGATATAGTGAAATTATATAAATATGCGACTCATGATACTGAAAGATATTGACGACCTCCGTGGCCTAATGGTCATCAGGCCCGACTGCTACACTGGAGGTCCCGGGTTCGATCCCCGGTCAGGTCAACATGAAAAATGATCTTTTTCAGATTGACCTGGGTCTTGGATGTTTATCTATATTTATATATGTTATAGAATATAGTATCGTTGAGTTAGTATCCCATAACACAAGTCTCAAACTTACTTTGGCGCTAGTACAGTCTGTGTGATTCTGTCTGTATTATTTATAAATGTTTTGTTTATGATAACGGCACATCTCGGCTTCGCTCGGGTAAAACCATAATAAATTAAACACACTAAACCTTCCTCAAAAATTACACTATCTAATTGATGAAAGCCATACAAAAATCCGTCCAGTATGTACCTATGGCGCCAAATATTATTTTTACAATGATTCGTCGTATCAATTAGTAATTAAATTAAATTAAATTAAATTAAATTGAAAATTTTGGAAAACTCCTGAGTTGTTGGCAGGATGCCAGCTATATCTCGTCCAAAGGATCAAACTCTCATCCGCTGGAAAGGAGCAGCCAGTTTCCTAACCGTTGAACATACATTTTGCTAACATAGCTAAGAACACTCTCGATTACATTCTAAGATATATACTAATACACTATGTTAAACTTATTACTCATGTCCTTCCCTCCTTTCGTAGTCAGGGGTTAAAAAACGGTGTAATATATAAATTCCAGTTCTCTTAAAGTATACTAGTATACAAACTTACAGTTCAATTTAATAAGAAATGGAAGCGGTGGTGTAATGGTTAAAACGCCCGCCTGTGGATCGAAAGGTCCCTGGTTCGAATCCTACTCGTGCCACATGAGTTTGTATACTACGAGTAATTTGACTCATGTATAGTAGTTTTCATAGTCCCCCACTTGCTTCCGCTGAGGGAAAACATCGTGAGGAAACCTGAACACTGGTTGATTATTAACTTGTGTGTGAAATGGAGAAGGCAATGACAAACCACTCCATTAATAATGCCAAGAAAGTTGTTGTGTGTGTTTCATTCTACGTAATGACCACGACCCTCAGCCATGAGGAATACGACTATGAAGTGATACAAAGTTACGTAAAAGTACTCTAAAGTTTGGTATATACATTATAAGTCGAATTGGACTTATAATGTATAGTATAGTATTTTCATCGTCAATCAATTGGTTCCGGTGAAGGAAAACGTCATGAGCACTCTTGTTGATTATCACCTTGTGTGTGAAATTGAGATGGCAATGGCAAACCACTCCCACAACTCACATTGCCAAGAAAGTTATTGTGTGTGTTTTATTCCACGTAAAAATCACGACCCTCAGCTATGAGGAATACGAATATGAATAGAGAGAGAGAGAGAGAGAGAGAGAGAGAGAGAGAGTGCTAGTAATGCTCAGGTTTATGTAATTTTGTATCACAAATTTCAAATTAAAAAAAAACACGTAACAAATGAATCTAACATACAATATTATAACAACCATAGTTTGAGATACGGGTGACTATTGAGAATGTTGGTTATGAGCACAAAGGAATTATCGGAAATCAAATCCGTGCTGAGATTGAGGGTTCAGACACGTCTAATATTAGGATTACATGGATTTCAGGTTCATTTCTGAGATACTGTACGGGCCTGGCCTATGCTGAACCGTACGTGTGATTGCTGGTGCTTGGTGATTGATTGATAGGTGATAAGTAAAAATCCAGAAAGTTCAACGTAAACTGCTGTATTGTCTCTCACACAATATTACACGGGTTGATTGATAAAATGATAATAATTACTAAATAATAAAACAAATGCTTAACGATAACTGATAATGCTTTTAACGGATCACCTTTGCTTCGATCTGGGAGCACGCGTGGCGTAATGCTAGCCGAAACGTGTACTAAAACTTATTGCAATTAAAAGGACGCACATAGCGATAGGTGCTGAGGCGACAAAAGTAACAGATAGAATTCATATTGTTATATAGTATTATTGTAATAGTGTAGTGGATTGGTTAGTATTTATATTAGAAATTACGAGATGTAAATTATTTCATGTTATTTCGGTATTTGTGTTAATAAAGACAAAGACAAATTCAGTAATCAGACCTTCACAGAAATATTTTTGAGTCATAATTGAGTTTGACGACCTCAGTGGCGCAGTGGTAAAGTGCTTGCCCCTGAACCGAGAAGTCCCGGGTTCCATTGCCGGTCGGATCATGATGGAAAATGATCTTTTTCTGATTGACCCGGGTCTTGGATATTTATCTATATATGAATTTGTTATAAAATATGGTATCGTTGAGTTAGTATCCCATAACACAAGTCTCAAACTTACTTTAAACTTGTGTTATGGGATACTAACTCAACGATACTATATTTTATAACAAATACATACAGTATAGATAAACATCCAAGACCCGGGCCAATCAGAAAAAGATCATTTTCCATCACGACCCGACCGGGGATCGAACCCGGAACCTCTCGGTTCAGAGGCAAGAACTTTACCACTGCGCCACCGAGGTCGTCAAATACAAAGCCGTCACGAAACTAGTCTAGTCATTGTTAGAAGTGTTGCATACGAGTACACGATAAAAACTTTTCAGTTTCCTAACATTTAAAAATGTTGTATTACGCTTCGAGTGAAAAACCTAGACTTATTATATACTGATGATGAAATGAAAAAAGTTTCGTACAAATATGTCATTTTTGATACAAGCTTTTATCAGCCAGGGAGATCTTATTGTATTGAATGCATGACAAGAAATGTATGTTTGTGCAGTAAACGGTAGAGTAGTGTTGATGAGGGATCATCTAAAGCCGTTCCTGGGTGCACCGTCATGTTATCTTAATCATAATAATGCATTATCAATCAAAGTAAATAAATAAATAAATATTAGGACAAATCACACAGATTGAGCTAGCCCCAAAGTAAGTTCGAGACTTGTGTTATGGGATACTAACTCAACGATATTATATTTTATAACAAATACATATATAGATAAACATCCAAGACCCGGGCCAATCAGAAAAATATCATTTTCCATCATGACCCGACCGGGGATTGAACCAGGGACCTCTCGGTTCAGGGGCACTCACTTTACCACCGCGCCACCGAGGTCGTCAAATACGTGTGTACAAAATTTCAGCTCAATCGGTTACAGATATCTGCTTCAAAATTTGAGTTACAGTATTGCCAACCGAATATACATAGGTATATAGAGATATTTTCACAGGCGATTAGACTATCAAACTATCACCACAATGAATCTCAGTTCCACCGATCTAGCCTTACTTAACTTTTGACTCTGTCTTTCACGTAAGGGTTAAAAACGTGGTACGTGAAAACGTATCGTAACGTAGCGTGATATATTGAAATCGAATAATATTGACGATTATGGTCAGTACATATTTGGTCAAAAAAAGCTAAAACTAAACTTAAGGAAAGACCAGTTTATCCTTCCATTATCCAGTCTTGAGTTTGTTAATGGAGCAAGTGAGACCGTCTTGTTCTAGTAGAATCACAACATACTTCGTCACGATTATGGCTAATTATATAGTTGGCAATATATCTATATATAAAATTATGTATATATATATTATATCAGTAACAAAGATACATCTCTATTCCTTGTGTACTCCCAGTGTACTGCACACTAATTAATTAGAGTTAATGGATTTGCTTTCACGCTTACAAAGCGTAGCGTTTGATGTCGTAGACGCAGTATCTCCGTTGGCCATTTGTTAGGATCGTTTAAGCCTTTGGTTGAGTGTTCTTATTTAGGATTCCGTAGTCCTACAGACAAAGATTCGCCATGCTCGTCTATCTATACTTTTATTATAAAGAGGTAAGCGTTTGTGAGTTTGTATATTTGAGGCGGATAATCTTCGAAACTACCGAACCGATTTCAAAAATTCTTTCACCTTTAGAAAGGTACATTATCCAACATTGCTATTGGCTATATTTCATCTCAAAATTCCCACGGGTTCGAAGCCCCGGGCAACATCTAGTCGTATATGATCTAAATGAACACATTTATCACGCCGACAAAATGGTCAAATAAAATATTGAAAAAATCAAAATTTTAGGGTACTAAGTTGGCTTTATATATTTACGAGTAATCGGCCGACGAACTGTATTCTACTATAACTTTTCCAACACAACGGAACCATACGCTGTGCGTGGCCCAACACGCACTTGGCCGGTTATTTTTTTCTACTAAGCAAGGAAACAGGCATGCGGCGCATCTAATGGTAATTGGCCACCATAGGCTATCAACGCCTGCAACACCAAGGATATCATATGGGTATTGCCAACTTTGTAGCTTCGGATCTTTTACCACAGTGCCCTGTAATCACACCGCTTCTCTCACCCTTCAAAGCGGAACACAACAATGCAAGCGCTGCTGTTTGACGACAGAAATAGACGAGAATGCGGTACTCATGCAGACGACCTTTGTACAAAAGTCTATCCCTGTTCTGTACGTATAATAATGTTTATATACTACGTTATTACTCAAGCGGTTAGAGGTCCTGTGGTTAAATCATTCGGTTATGACCGACATGTTAGGTTTAAACAGCCCTTACCTCGATGAATTTTACACGGAACCGTATACCTAATCTTGAATAATATGAATGGAATTCTAGGTGTGGTTTGATTGAATTTTTCTCGATGATAGTTTAATTCAAATAATTTATTAAAAATACGTTTCTAAACATTACAATGTCGGCAATGAATAACGACAATTCTAAAAATTATGGTAATTGAATTGATTTTCAACATATTCCATTTGACAAAAACGTACAAAATCATATCTTTTCATTTTGGCCGAGACCCCCTGAATATTTAACAAGATGGCGTATAGAAAAGTAGGTACAGAAAAAACCTTTTACAGAAAATGTAATGTTAAAACAAAATGAATCCTGAAATGTTTTATATTTTATTTACATGTGATCAAATGGAAAAGTTTCTATGGATGATTTTTCATATAGTACCACAATGGAACGAAAAGTAGCGGATAGTGCAAAATAATATATTATTATTTTGTAATACTGTAAGAGATGGATAAGTCCACCGTTGTATTAAACTTTCTTGTATTAAATTGACGACGAATCTTGACGACCTCGGTGGCGCAGTGGTAAAGTGCTTGCCTCTGAACCGAGAGGTCCCAGGTTCGATCCCCGGTCGGGTCATGATGGAAAATGATCTTTTTCTGATTGGCCCGGGTCTTGGATGTTTATCTATATATGTATTTGTTATAAAATATAGTATCGTTGAGTTAGTATCCCATAACACAAGTCTCGAACTTACTTTGGGGCTAGCTCAATCTGTGTGATTTGTCCTAATATATATGTTTGTATATACATTAAAAGATTGTCCTTTCAGGCATGCTATGTTTGTCAATAACAATATTATAACAAATACTTTATTTAATTTAATTCATCATTCGTTGTAATTAGTTAAAATTAGTAATTATTTTTTAAAGATACGTTTTCGATTTCAAGCACAATTAGCCCCGTGTACTTTATAAACCGATATTGACTTTTTGTATTGACTAATATATTTGACCAAATCCTGCGGCAATCGCGTACTTTCGGGATTAAAATGTCAAATTCCATAAAAATTTACCCAATTGTTTGGGCGTGAGGAAGTATCAACATACTCATAATCTTTAGCTTTCTTTACATATTATAAAACAAAGTCCTCTGTCGTGTATGTCTGTTTGTCTGTTCGCGATTAACTCAAAAACTATTCCACGGATTTTCATGCGGTTTTTACCAATAGATAGTGTGATTCCTGAGGTTTAGGTGGTCTAGGTTTAATTAAGTTATTGCAAACAGACATAACTATTGTAAACTGCCGGTTAAAGTGTCATTTAAAATAATCTAAAATATTCGTATATACTTACAAATACCTATGTTAAATGTCATTGTCTGAAGTGGAGGTGGTGCAATGGTTAAAACTCAAGTCGATGTGGATCGAAAGGTCTCAGCTTCGAATCCTACTCGTGGCACATGCGATTGTATACCAATCTGACTCACATACTAGTAGTTTTCATAGACCATCACCCGCTTCCCTCGTGAAGGAAAACATCGTAAGGAAAACAACCTGCACATTGGTTAAATATTAACTTTTGTGTGAAATAGAGAATGCAATGGCGAACCACTCCATTAATAGATGATTCCATGTTTGATTCCGCGCACTTACCAAAAGCCTCAGCCATGAGGAAATGAGGAATGTCATTTGCAATGGCAAATAACATTTGCTAGACAAATGTCCGCTCACCGCATCAAACACGGCGATGGTGGCAAGCATTTCCCGCCAAATGGGAGTAGGAGCAATTTATCAACTGCTTTGTTTAAACATGTATCCTAGAATACATGTATGTGCATTGTATTTACATCATGTGTTATTTGTACAGTTAGAATATTACGAACAAACAAACGTGTATTAAATATATACAAAATAACAAACTGATTTACAATTCTTTATTGTTCAAAGAATTCATACTACAAATGCGAAAGTTTGTCTGTTCCGCTTCCACGGCCAAACCGCTGGGCCGATTTTTATGTAATTTACTATGCATATAGTTAAAGGTTCCCGTTCATAGACAGGGTATTTTTTTTAAATCAACCCCCAAATTACTGTAATGGGGGTGAAGGTTTGTGTTCCGCTTTGCAGAGAAATTAAAGAAGTTCCGCTAAAGAAGTTTTCACTACAAAAATCAAGAAATATATTATTGAAACTAAATACTAGACATCGCCCGTCGTCACATAATATTAGAACAAATTGTGTGCAATTTTTTTTTTCGTTTATTTCTGCAGTGTCGGCAATTCGACAAAATATATTTTTGCAAATAATCGTTTGTCGTGTCCCAGGGAACTCGAGCTCAGGGGCTATGCGATGGTGATAGAGGTGAAAATGCAATGGCATGATCTAACGTTCTGTTGAATGTACTTTAAGAGATTCCGTAAACCAAACACGTTCACATGCTATAAAGTTTGAGCTAGAAGCAGCTTAGATTTTTGCGAGTACAGTTAAATTCATCGATGCAGGTTTACCCTGAATTTTAAGTTAAACCGTACGTCTGTTTAAGTAAAGACCGTATGTCTGGTAAGACATATCGATTTTTCCGTTTTATTTGAGTCTGAAACGATTCTCCGACAATTGCTTCGTCTACGAACATTTCGTCGACAGAATGTTTCGACATCGGGCGTATGAACGACAGAACCATTCATCTACGAACGATTCGCCGACAGAATTCATTCAGAGACATACTGTTAATCAGCGAATTGTTCGTAGATTGATTAATGGTCAACATTTTACGCGAAGTCTTATGACTGCGACATTTTACCGTGAACACGCAAAGACTAGACGAGCCTTTAGCTGTATATAATATCATTTGAATTCTTAAAATAATTATTATACCTATATGGTCGTCCAAATTAAAGGGGACCTTATGGCGGCTAGCACTTAGGGGATAAACTGCGTTAAGCGTGTGCACGCACGTGAGCACGTCGCGGGCCACGCTTCTGGTGCACGCACGTGAGCACGTTCGCGTGCTTATGCGCGGGCATCGGCGCGTGCATCCGCGTACGCAGTTTTCTCAGTACAATTTTGACGTTGGAGGTGTACAGTCGAATAAGTAATAATGGATAAATTAATGTTGTATTATTTATCAAGACGACGGCGACGACGAATTGCCAAAAAAAGACGCCAGCCAGTAAGCCCGTTCGTTGAATCTAGGTTACTGTGCGGGGAATTCGTGGTGAAGTTTGGTATATTAAGAAAAAATGAAAGGTTTTTTTTCAAATATTTTAAAGTTTCATTACAAGTCTATGATGAATTATATTCAAAACTGGAGCCCTATTTGAAGACTAACAATCTACGATTGAAATCTACGTCAATCGTATCACCAATGGAACGATTTGCAATGACATTGCGGTAAGTAAAGACATTTCGATATTAATAATCATCTTTATTCATGTAAAAAAACAGTCATTATTTAACAAAAGTTTAGAACACTCATATTTTTTGCCAATTTATGTAAGTCACATTACTGTTTAGCCACATCAAGCAAGAAAGAAGAAGAAGTTCTTATTGTTTCGGCAGTGACACCTGAATATGGCTTAAAATGTTTTTCTTGATGTGGTTCACTCTGTTCTTAGGACCGAAACACATAACCGCACACTTATTAATCATCATATTAATCACAGTTTCTTATATTTATTAATTATATTTTGTTATTTCTAAATTACACAGTTTTATCTTTTTCGTTTTTTTTATCTATACCTACTTATTCACTTATTTTTTTATATACTTAATCACAACAGTCATCACAGTGTCTTGCATAAACGCTACGTTACAATTAGTCATTGATTATTCATTTGAAATACACTAATAAAATCACAGGTTCAAGTTTAAAATAAAAAAACACAATAACAGTTAAAACAGTACAATAAGTCTAAATGTCTTAATTATAATAATATACCTACCTTACAAAGTATTAATTATAATGACGCATATTGATTGCAAGTTTTTACATATGAATATTTCCCTTATTAATTATTCCCTTCTATTACTAGATCGGGTACTAATATTATTTTAAATTCTTATTTATCATCACAATCATAATCACAGTTTACTACATAAAAGATTAAATTTAAGAAGAGGACATATGAAGGAGCAATGTTATGAGTAGGTTCAAAAAAAAGGTCCATTAAGTAAAAAAGGGATAGTCTATTGATACACTTTTTTATTTGACCCCAAAATAGGGTTTAAGATAAAAGTGTCCGAATCGACCCCGTTTCTTTCCTTATGAACATGACACCTCAAGGCTTGTAAACTTTTGGCGAATGCCCTTGTATATCATAATAATTGCACATGAGACCAGAAAAATATAAATATAAAATTGCGCTTTTTACTAACTTAAATAGTTCTTCATGTTCTTCTCTTTCTTTTGTTCTTAATAATTAAACAGTCTTAATCAAATCTTCAAAGTCTTTCTTGTTACCTATTTATTCATTGTTCGTATCTGATCTTACATTTAAGGATTCTAAATCATTCGTTACCGTATTTTGCGTTAATGAAAGGTCATCAATGGTAATAATCATTTCTTTTTCAATATCAATTAAAGCTTCTAATACTTTCGTACGAAATAATAATTTTTTAAAGCGACTCAATTTTTTTACAGTTGGTAATAATGACTTAAAAAAATTCAAGTCTTCGTCCATATTATCTGCAGTGTTATTCTTCACGCAATTTAACAACTCTAATTCGAAATCAGTTGGCGATTCGCACTTACGTTTCTTGGAAGATCGTGTTTCTTTGGTAACGCTGGAGCTGGTGCTAGGTACATTAATCAAATCTTCTTCAATAATCGTATTATTTTGTGAAGTTCTCGGTGACGCGTTTTGCTCTACTGACTGATTAAAATTGTCTGCCGATTCTTCTCCTTGAGTATTCGAGTTTGAATCTAAAAATGACAGCATGTTATAGTAAATGTATGTTTTATTTGCCCTGGAACCGGAGCCTGATTTAAGTTTTTTTTTAGTAGACCTCACTCTTATATAAGTGTCTCTTGCAGTTTTCCATCTTTGCTGCAGCTTTTTCACTGAAACAATAACACAGGTATTTTATTTTATTACAGATATTTAGTTAGTGGACATACCTTCGTCGATATTCATCTGGCGTATCAGACAGGACTAACCACGGTCAGAAAAATAGTAACAGAAGTTTGTCAAATTATAATTGAAAGGTTAAAGGAAGAATGTATACCAAAATTTTCCCGTGCGCTATGGGAAGGTTTTTTAACGCAAGCCCAGTTTCCTAACTGCATAGGTGCAATAGACGGAAAACATATACGCATTATAAGACCTCCACATAGTGGTTCCCTCTATTACAACTATAAGCATTACTATTCTATTGTACTGCTTGCAATGTGTAACGCCAACTATGAGTTTACCTATATAAACGTGGGAGTGCAGGGTAAAGAATCTGACTCCGCAATTTTCACACAAAGCCGATTGTACGAACAAATCAACAATGACTTAATAGATATTCCTCCTGCCAAAGCATTGCCCGTAATACACAATGATAAACCAACCAACATTGCTGCAACCGCAGCTTTGCCCTATATTATTGTAGGAGATGAAGCATTTGGGTTATCTAGCCATGTCATGCGGCCATATGCTCGAGCTCTCGATTTAAACTACAAAAAAAAAATATTCAATTATAGGTTAACGAGAGCGCGACGTTATATTGAGTGTACATTTGGTATCATGGCTAATAAATTTCGCATACTCCATCGTCCATTGAACGTTGGAAAAGACAAAGCAATTTGTTTTCTTAAAACAATTTGTATTTTGCATAATTTTATAAGATCAAGAAGTCAAATTAATGACTTTCATGATATTGTCATTATACCAGACCATATACGTTCAGTTCGGGGGTTAATTGGAAATACCCACAGAGATTCGTATACATTACGCGATAACTTCGCAGATTATTTCGTTGCAGACGGACAGCTGTCATGGCAAGATCGCAGTATTTATTGAAGGCTTTTTTATAATTTATGTACATTCAATAATTGAATTTTCACGGTTTTTTACCACACATTTTTTATTAACATAGCAGGCATATTTTAATAATATACCTAATGATTTTATTTGTTAAATTCATCGGATGTAACCAGTTGCGCCGCCATGACAGTCGAAAATTATAAGAAATTCAGTATTCTTACATTAAATAGGTAAAATGTTATGTAATTACGCATAAAATGAAACTTTTTTTCTTTCATTACACATCCAGTGATGTGTAGTTTGTACAGTGTCTAAAAACACAAGTAGGCATCTTTTTTACTAAAATATTATTGGTACTCAAACACATGTAGACGCGACACCGATTGGAGCGTGACTAACTGCATGGTAGGCAATTACCTTCCATTGCTCTTGCCTTTGAAAGCGGGCGTATAACTAATCTAGTTATATAAAATCATAGGATGTAACCAAATAACTAAGATTGTTGTAAACTAAAGTTGAGAGATGTCAAAGAAAAACCTACAAAACTACAAAACGCACGCTTATTTTACAAAGTTACTAGCCCAATTCTAAAACCAATATAATAAATATTTTAGTTGATAATTGTTTTATTTATTTACCTACCGATCCACTGTTTCTGCCCTAAAATGATTTTGAACCCTAAATACACCGATAGTGTGAAGTAGTGTGAAGCTCGCAGTCGTGAACATACTGGTTGTCTCGTGACGCGCAAAATGGCGGCGACCGCGTGGCCGAAAGAAAGAACCTTGGAATTTATCGAGCAATAATTATATAAAACCATACCAATATTATGGGACATTGTTCACACGAATTTCACAATGTTCAGAAATACGCAGTATCTCTGCACTAGTTTTGAATATAAGCATGATTTTATATTTACATAGGTAAATTATTGTAAATATTCCGAGTTTTAATTTTATAGTTGGATTAATTGTTGAAAACATTTAATTGACACAAATACAATTGAAATAACTAATTATATATAACTAATTGCATAGATTATTAAAAATAAAAATTAGGCGCAAAGAATAGTTTACCTAACCTACGTTATTATAAAATAAAAAAAGAGTGTAGGTACTTACCTTGTATGTTTTTTTCTGCTTCACTCCAGTCATCAAAATTTTCAAACAGTACTTTACAAATGTCTAGCCATGCTTTTGATTTAGCGTCCCGGTCTTTAAATATTTCGCTTGATTGGTCCCATATGGCAGGACGACACTGAACTTCAACAATTACCCTTTCTGTATCAAAATTTGTCATTTTTTGTTATGGGCCGGGCACGCGCGTGCGGTCGGTTCGAGATAGCGCTGTCAACTGAACAAGCACGCGCGTGCACCCGCTAGCGGGCTTCGCGCGTGGACCCGTCCAACGTGATGCGTGATCACGTCGCGTGCATGCGTGCTCCATTGCACGGAAGTATCACGCGACGGGCTCACGAGCGTGTGCACGCGCATGGGCACGCGCGGGTCGTTTTTGTATGGACACGCGAGAGGCACGCTTAACGCAGTTTATGCCCTTAGGTTGCAGTTGTTCTAATACAAAACAGCGGCAATAAAGACCTAAGTGTTAGCCGCAATAACGTCCCTTTCTATAAACTACTATATTTATTCATATATCCCAAAAGAGATACATTTTTTATTTTAAATTAGGCATAGCAGCTTAGTGAGATATAATGGAATAAAATGAGATCTTCTTAAAACTATTTAGAAATAATTAACTATTCCATATTTAAATTTGTGCGATTAAAATATGGAATACATTCAGCCAGTTTTGTATTTTTATTAAATCAATATTTTAATAAGGTGCAATATTGAAGTAGTTAGCTTGCTTACATTATCGCGAGCCCAAACTTCGTTAATATGTCTATCAGCCGAAGCCAATAAATATAAGATGGCTTAACTGTGTTAATATAAAATTTAACACTTTATACAGCCTGTGTATCAAGAATGTAAAAAAGATTTATTAGTTAGCAGAGTTATCTCTATTCCGTATTTTTACAAAACGATGAACGACAAATTTCCTATTGTATAGTAGCGTCATATAAAATGTCTTTGGCAAGTGAAGGTAGAACTAAGACAAATTTTGTAATTTTCCAAAAAAAAAACAAATACCAATCGATTTTGACCTCATCGAAAACATTCGATATTAATTGTCATCAGTATTACGCTAAAATATATTCGATATACATACAGACAGACATTAAAATCCCGCAGGATAAATAAAAAATAAATCCGTTATATAAACGAACAATGTTAACACAGTTTCTTTACGTTTTATTCAGATTAAAACAAAGTAAATATTAGCTAACGGAAAATTTTATTTACGCAGTCAGCTCTACGTAATATTTGCAATGGAATACAACTGTATACTAATAGTTTGTCGATTACCCAAAAAATTCGTTGTATACAAAACTAAAATTTAATACAAAAAAATAATAAAGACCGTCTTAACATCGGTTTTTGTGATTTCGATCAAAAGATTCGACATACTTTTTTTTTTTGAAGACTACGTTTTGTAGTTGCAGTACAGGAGTAGTCTAAAATACAAAACCATATCGTCTAAATCACTCGTCACCATCCTTACATGGCGATCCTGCCAGAATTGTATAATTCAAGTTAACTATTATATAAGATAAAGCGATGCAAATGGTGATGATTTTTATCAATATATATCGGTAAATTAATAACTCAATATAAAGAAACAATAAATGTTCATTGATTCTTAAGTGGGCTATATCTGTGCATAGGAGATATAACATTTATAGGGGGTCTTTATGGAACTAACAGAAGTCAAAGAATTATTTTTTATTTTTTTATATCTGTCTGTTCTTTCTGTCTATATGGTTTGTTTGTGCATCACGCAAAAACGACTGGATGGAATTTAATGCGGTTTACACAGTTGTATAGCGGACGATCTAACTTAAAATCTGGTAATAAGTTTCATCACGATACGTTGCTTAGAACTAGAGATTTTGTACCGACGCTTTAAACTCAAAAACTGAATTTTGTAAAGTTTCTATTAATTAACCGAGCGAGCGAAGCGAGCGATGTCTATCTACTTGGGGCAAAAATACATTTTTTGTATGTAACGCGATAAGTTTCGAACCGGTGGTCCGATTTTGATGAATTTTAAAAGGTATGTAGAATCTGTCAGTGGAATTTTTAAGTTCGTGGGGCATCAAAATCGGTTAAGTAGTTTTTGAAATATTCACAATTTTGTAAAAACTCATCAAAATGTATTGTGTTCGTGAGGTCTACGTTCGCGGCGAACAACTAGTAGAATAGATTGTATGATTTCTATGGAAAATTTAGTTGTATAATTTATTATGGTTTTACCCAAGCGAGGCCGGGACGAGCAGCTAGTTTCATAATAAAAGCCGATAGCAACATTATTTTAAAAATACATTTCTTATCAGTTCTCTTCCTCAATGAATAACTCTCAATAAGTGAACAGTTATCAACGTAAGAGATAGCTAGTAGCCAGATGACTGGAATCTTAATAGTTTTATACGATTTCCGTTCAGTCAATGAATGAACGAACTTGGATTATCGTTAAGTCCTGATACCTAATTCATTTAATCCGAGAACCTACATTCAAACACTCGTGGCAATTCGAATCAAATATTGTTCGATATTATAAGTATCGCAAGTTATAGCTATGAATAATTTTCGATGAGATGTCCAGTTTAGGTATAAAAGTGTTTGTTAACTAACTGTTAAAAATAAAAGAAAATTACTTCACATATAATGTGCCTTAACTATTATTTACAATATTGTAATATTTAATTAAATGGCACAATCAAACAGCGCAATTATAATAACTATTTGTTCGCCGCGAACTCAGACATCGCGTGCACAATATTTTTTTTATGAGTTTTTACAAAATTGTGAATATTTCAAAAACGACTTAACTGATTTTGATGCTCCCATGAACATCAAAATTCTATCAATAGATACTACAAAATCATACCAACGGTTCGAAAGTTATCGCGTTACAAACAAACAAACAAACATACATACAAAAAATGTATTTTTGCCCCAATTATTTCATCAAATCTGCTTTGAATGAAGTCAGAGTTTTACAGTTTTTAATTCTTAGGTTGCATTGGATAGTTACCGTTAGCGATTGAAAGAACAGAAAATCAGGTGTTTACTTCGTCGCCGATCAACATGGAAGTTTGCAAACACTACAATCTATGAGATAAGGTTTTACTGCGGCACGGGAATTTAATTGCGTAACGTTTTATAGATGTTAAGTGATGATTGTAAAAAATTGGTCATCAGAAGGTCTACTACGACATACATACATATGAAAAAGTGTCAAGGAACGCGTAGGGTGGACGCACGTCATTACGTCTACATCATACGCTCTATCTTCTTTTACACGACGCGTACACGATATGGCAAAAAGAGACAGCATGTGTACGTTAGTAACGTGCTACGTATTTGTATGTTTCGTGGTAGTCCTTCTGGCTAAAATTGAATAATGTTGTACATTTCTGATTCTGCGGATCTTCGATCACAAGGACAAGCAGTTTTTCAACAGTTATAATTTTGACGAGACTACCTTCAGCGCCTAGGTGACATTGCTAGGTTTATCGTTTGACGAAGTTTACCAATTAACCATTGGACCAAATGGAAAAAAATGATGGAGCCTTTTGCCCTTCAGTGGGACACCTAATGTCTCTAGATAAATCCTCCATAATTATAAAAAGGACTCACCCTATCTGTCTGTCTGAATGATCGGGATAAATTCAAAAACTACGGGACAGATTTTCGGTTTGTTTTGACAAATATATGACGACCACTATGGCGCAGTGGTAAAGTTCTTGCCACTGAACCGAGAGGGTTCGATTTTCGGTCGGGTCATGATGGAAAATGATATTTTTCTGATTGGCCCGGGTCTTGGATATTTATGTATACAAGTATTCGTTATAAAAATATATTATCGTTGAGTCGGTATCCCATAACACAAGTCTAGATCTTACTTTGGGGCTAGCTCAATCTGTGTGATTTGTCTTAATATATTTTATTTATTTATATAGTGAAGGAAAGTTTAGGTGTTTAATTTGTTACGATTTAACCCAAGCGAAGTCGGGAAGAGCCACAAGTAAATAAATAAACAGAACACCAGCGACAGCACGCCAGTTTCGCCTCATAGACTGTCAGGCGTCCGTCTTCAATCTTCACGTTTGACGAATCTGTAACAAATGTTATGCTCTCAATACAGTTAGAAGAATCGGTGCAAGTATAAAGGAAATCACAGTTTGTGTACATGTCGACCCGGTCGTCACTGACACCTGGAATTTCCGATTTTATAACGCCGGATGTAAATATCCGTTCACTGTTTATTTGCGCAACACTTTTCATAATACTGCTGCATATGAGCAGTTACGATGTTTGTCCTGACTCAGTTCGCGAAAATACCATGTTTGACTAAGACTTAATTCTTCGCACAGCTATCTCGGCAACAGGCATTATCTTCCCTTATCTAAGACAATTAGTGAGCGAGATACACGTATAGGCAAATAAAGTGCTCAAAATATATAAGGATGTTTTTAAAGTATCCAGAACAAATAACGAACGAGCTCGTGTGAAGCACTAGTGTGAAGTGTTATAAACGAACGAATTTCGCTATCAATGATTTAAAATCTGTTACAATGAAAGTGACATATTTATTTGTAATTGTAAGTATTGTATATTATGTGATTTACAAAGTTTTTTTTTTATTATTTGTGACCTATTTATTAAGTAAAGTTATTCAATCACGCATAATTTTATATTTGATTAAAAATATTTGACATACAAATATTTATATTTCTTTTTTATGTGTATATGTTTTGAAGTAAGTTTAATTATTCAATGTGCGGTGCTGACAAAATTTTTATAACATATTATTTGAGATAGGTTAAAATTTCAAAATAAAATAGATTATTTTTGTTAGAAATCAATATATATATCTACGTAACATGATATATAACAAATCTATTCATTAATAAAACTGTTAAATGTCGGTATTTAATTTATTTCAATACTTATGCAAAATCATTCATTTAACGAATCGTTATAAAAAAAGATATCAGTCAATAATTATTTATTACATTATTTTTTTTCTTTTAAGGTATGCTTCGGCATCACGTATGCGAAATATTTGCCAAACAATCCAAGTCCATCAAAGGAGTTATGGCGTCACGACACGATCGAGTCTGCCGAGTCTAGTGAGAATGAGCAGACCTTAGAAGAAGCAAGGCGAGAACAGATTACAAACTATGAGGGAAAAATTAGGGAAGTTATAAGAAAACAAGACGAGAAGCTAAACAAAGAAAAACTTGAACTAGAAGAAGAAAAGAGAGAATTACAGGAAGAAATTAAAGAAATACAATCTCAGTTAAGAAATAATAATAGCGATGATGAAGACAACAGCGAGTCATCGGAACAAGAAAAAGATCAGGAAATACGCAAACTCACTGAAAAATTACATGAGATTCAAAGAAAGTATGAAGAAAAACAGAGGAAATACCAAAGGAAATTAGAAGAAGAAAAAAGGAAACTGTATAATAAATTACAAAAAAAATTGAGGGAACTGCAACAGAAATACGAAGAACAAGAGCGCAAGAATCGCGAACAGAGAGAGAAACTGCAACGTAAACAAGAAGAAGAGAACAGAAAACTCCAGCTGAAGAAAGAAGAACAAGAACGTAAGATCCGTGAGAACATTGAGAAGGAGAATCGTAAACGAGAAGATGACAGAATCAAACAAGAACAAAAGCGATTGGAAAAGGAAAACAAAAAAGTCAATCAACCAGAAATAATTCAGACTGAGAACAGTTCGGAGTCCTCAGAGGATGACGACTTGGATGTTGAGGATATCTGGAAACAATATGTTTATGAAAAGTACGGTGTGCCAGCAAATAGCTCTAAAATAGAGAAAAAGATAGCAATTAACAGATATTTGTATGAAGAACTAGGATTGACAGCTAACAGTACAAAGAGCGACAGAAGACAAGCTGTTATAAAGCTTTTGCAAACAGAATTACAACAAACTACTCAATCTGGAAGCGGCCTTAAGAATTATCTTGCGAGTCATGTAAATGCAGCAGGTATCCAAATATTACAAGCACAACTTGATGAAGAAATCAAAAGTCTAAATAATGAGTCCCAACTATTAAACAATATTACATTCCCATGGGTAGTGGTTGCTCAGCAAAACATCGAAGAAAAAAGAACTTTACTGCAAACTGTATCTACATTTTTAGCAAATCTTTTACCAAACTGGGTTACTGGTGGTGTAGGAAGTAATGCAGGACCTGCATCTAATACTGGTACTATTAGTGGATCATCTGCAGGAGCAGCGAGTACTGGTTCTGTTTCATCTTCAAACACTGTTGCTCCAGGAACTTCATCAGTAAACCCTGACTCTGCATCTCCTGCAATCCCTGTTGCCCCCGGATCAGTAGCAAGTACAGGCTCATCAACCTCTTCAAATTCTGTTAATGACGTTGTACCTTCCATTAACGATGGTTCTACTTCTTCGATAGGCTCAAACTCCATTGGAACTCCTGGATCTACAACTGACGGAGCTTCTTCTGAAATTGATGCCTCCACTTCTGCTGCTGTTGACGGAATTACCTCTGTTGCCGTTGACGGTACTGCCTCTGTAACTGATGCCTCCACCTCTGTTGTAATTGAGGAATCTGCCCCAAGTGCTGACGCCTCTACCTCCATTACCGTCGATGGAGCGGTTCCTAGTGCTAACACCTCAACCTCTGTTACCGTAGACGGAGCACCCTCCGGAGCTGACGTTTCTGCCTCTGTAGGCACCGAAGGATCTACTACAAATGTTGATATTTCCACCACTGCTGTTGATGCATCCGTCCCTGGTGGTAGCGCTTCTACTTCCACCGCTGTTAACGGACCTACATCTGGAGCTGATGCCACGACCTCTGTTGATGGATCTGCCCCAACTGCTAGCGCCTCTAGCTCTGTCACCATTAATGATGCTGCCGCAGATGGAGCTGTATCAGGAGCTGACATTTCTCCCTCTGTTGTCACCGACGGATCTTCTGATACTGTTGATGTCTCCACCTCTGTTGCCGTTGATGGATCTACCTCAAGTGTTGACGCATCGGTTGTTGTTGACGGACCTGCCTCTAATGGTGATGCCTTAACTATTGTTACCGTAAACGAAACAGCCTCTGGAACTGATGCTTCTGCCTCTGTAAGCACAGATGGATCTTCTGGCAGTGTTAATGCCTCCACGTCTGTCATTGTTGACGGATCTACCCCTGGTGCTGATGACTCTAACTCCGTTGCCATTGAAGGAGCCGCATCTGGAGTTGAAACCTCAAACTCTGTAACAATTGACGGACCTGCCTCTGGCGCTAACGCCTCAATCTCTGTCATAGTTGACGGATCTGCCCAAAGTTCTGACGCATCTACCTCCGTTGCCATTGATGGAGCAGCATCTGATACTTCTACTTCTGTCACCGTCGAAGGCTCTGGTACTGAGAATTCTGCTTCTGTAGCTACCGGCGGATCTTCTGTTGTTGTTGACGGTCCCACTTCCATCGCCGTTGACGTTTCTGTCCCAGGTGCTGACGTGTCGGCCGTTGCTGAAGGATCTGCCGATGGCACTGAAGCCTCTACCACGATTACCGTCAACGAAGCCGCCTCTGGAGTAGATGCTTCTACCTTTGTCAACTCAAATGAAGCCACTTCCAGTGTGGACGCTTCAACCTCAGTTAACCTTGCTGGAGTTACCTCTAGTTCTGACACAACTTCTGTAGCCGCTGAAGGATCTTCAGCTACTGTTGACGCCTCCACCTCTGTCAACGAAGCCGCCTCTGGAGTAGATGCTTCTACCTATGTCAACTCAAATGGAGCCACTTCCAGTGTGGACGCTTCAACCTCAGTTAACCTTGCTGGAGTTACCTCTAGTTCTGACACAACTTCTGTAGCCGCTGACGGATCTTCTGCTACTGTTGATGCCTCCATCTCTGTCGCCATTGATGGATCTGCAACTGACATTGATGCTTCGAATACTGTAGCAGTTGATAGTGCAGCATCTAGTATTGATGCTTCGACTTCTATAACTGCTGATGGATCTACCTCTGTTTCTGACGTCTCTACTTCTGTAGCTGCTGATGGAACGGTCACTAGTGCTGATGCCTCTGTCACCGTGGATGGGACCGCCCCTACTAATGTCGCCTCTGCTGGATCAGTATCTGGTTCAGACGCCTCTGCCTCTGTAGCTGCCGATGTGTCTGCCTCAAATGCTAATGCATCCTCTGTAGCTGCTGAGGGATCCAATGATGCTGCAACTTCAAGCACTGATGCTTCAGTAAACGCACCTGCTGAAACGGCAGCCCCTAGTGTGGACGTATCAAACTCTATAGACACTGATGCTGCGGCTTCAAGTACTGATGCTCCAATTAATGCACCTGCTGAAACGGCAGCCCCTAGTATAGATGTATCAAACTCTGTAGCCACTGATGCTGCGGCTTCAAGCACTGATGCTCCAGTCAACGCACCTACTGAAACGGCACCCCCTAGTGAGGATTTATCAAACTCTGTAGCCACTGATGCTGCAGCTTCCAGCACTGATGCGCCAGTCAACGCACCTGCTGAAACAGCAGCCCCTAGTGTAGATGTATCAAACTCTGTAGCCACTGATGCTGCGGCTTCAAGCACTGATGCTCCAGTCAACGCACCTACTGAAACGGCACCCCCTAGTGAGGATTTATCCAACTCTGTAGCCACTGATGCTGCAGCTTCCAGCACTGATGCGCCAGTCAACGCACCTGCTGAAACAGCAGCCCCTAGTGTAGATGTATCAAACTCTGTAGCCACTGATGTTACAGCTTCAAGCACAGATGCTTCAGTCAACACACCTGCTGAAACGGCAGCCCCTAGTGTAGATGTATCAAACTCTGTAGCCACTGATGCTGCAGCTTCAAGCACTGATGCTTCAGTCAACGCATCTGCTGAAACGGCAGCCCCTAGTGTGGATGTTTCAAACTCTGTAACCACTGATGTTACAGCTTCAAGCACAGATGCTTCAGTCAACACACCTGCTGAAACGGCAGCCCCTAGTGTAGATGTATCAAACTCTGTAGCCACTGATGCTGTAGCTTCAAGCACTGATGCTGTAGCTTCAAGCACTGATGCTCCAGTCACCGCACCTGCTGAAACGGCAGCCCCTAGTGTAGATGTATCAAACTCTGTAGCCACTGACGCTGCAGCTTCAAGCACTGATACTTCAGTCAACGCACCTGCTGAAACGGCAGCGCCTAGTGTAGATGTATCAAACTCTGTAGCTACTGATGCTCCAGCTTCAAGTACTGATGCTCCAGTCAACGCGCCTGCTGAAACGGCAGCCCCTAGTGTGGATGTATCAAACTCTGTAGGCACTGATACTGCGGCTTCAAGCACTGATGCTTCAGTCAACGCACCTGCTGAAACGGCAGCTTCTAGCGTAGACTTAGCTACTACAGAAACTGCTATCTCAAGTACAGACGCTTCATCAATAGTAGCTGAAACGACTACGCCTAACAACGATGCTACTGTTTCAAACAATGATGCTTCGTCTGTAGCAACTGAAATTTCAGATCCTAGTACAGATGCTTCCATACCTGTAGCCACGGAAACTGCTGCCTCGAGCACTGATGCTTCGGCAGCTGTTGAAGTAATTGCCACTGATGCTTCGACCTCAATTGCTGACGCAGTTCCTAGTGAATCTTCTGTGTCCACTTTAACGGCAGACAGTGCTATTAGTAGTACGGTAGTCGGTGAAGTATCTGAGTCTATTGTAGATACGTCTGCATCAAGCACAGAAGCCGCAGTTGTAATTGCGTCAACAAATGCTCCCGTTGATGTTTCACCAACCGATGGAGTTGTCACAGAAAATTTTGCAACAGAAGTTACACCAAATACGACTACAACATCTTTGATTAGTTCAACAGAAGCCGCCACTGTTATAGTTGAATCAAGCACTGATAGTGTTTCAGCAGTAACAATCGTACCCGTCCCAGTTCAGTCAATAAATGTGAATAATGTTGCCGTCCCATTGGAAGAAGGAGCAACCATAGTTGATATAACCACGCAATAATAAAATAGTATTATTATTGTTATAGATTATATGATTTTGTTGATTATTATTTTATGTAAATTGTATGTAAATAAACAGAGCATTTTACATGGGATTTTTTACTTTATCGATTTAGATGATCTCTCTAAGCATTACCCGAATTTATTTTTAACAAATATGTACAATATATATCAAATATCTTGTATAAAATATACAAAAAAGGATTGAAGTAATCAAATGAAAAAATAATTGATTAATCTACCACTTCAGATTCAAACTATCACACCAGTTTTCAACAGCAATTAATGCTCAAACTTTGCCCAAAACATTTTGACGTTACACGTTTACAGAACACATTTCACCCAACAATTTCATGCATCCCTCAGGACTACCTTTCATAGTACAATTTCCCGTCAATTCGACAATATATTCGCTGCATTTCCAACCTTATTCACAAATCAATAACACCTATTATCGCGTCAACTATATAATACGGAAGCTGAGTTAATTTCCGATGCACATAATAATAAATAGCTTCAGTAACAAAGAGCCTGTTTAAAATACAATGTGATTAAAATGAAGTGTTAACGTTTCGTATAAAAATAGAGTCGGGAGTTTATAGCATTTTAAATTTGCTTGATAATTGAATTCCAGTCTACCAGTTTAATAAGAAGTGATGGTTGCTCAGTTAAAAACATATACACGAATGAACTTCATTATCATAATTCAACGGGCGAAAGGCAATTTCGCTCTGTAAAATTTGATAGATAGGTTTAGTAGAAGTAAAAGTTAAAAGTTTTCTATTTAATTTGTATTGACCGCCTCCGTATTCCGATCTCAAGTATGTAAATTGTGATCTGTAGATATAATAAGTGAAATTTTGTACTTTTAACATGCAGTTTGACAATTATGTTATAAGAAAACAAACCGATCATGTGAGCGTTTTAGGAATTCTGTGGTCAAAGTGTGGGTTTGCATTTCACTTCTCACTATCGAATCGATTCGAAGTGAGACGCAGCGAACCAATCACATTGCGGTGTGGTTGTCGTTGCTTCACAATGGCGGACTGTGATTGGTTCGCTGCGTCTTGATCGCCCTCTGAAGTTAGAGATGGATTGAGTTACTTGTAGCATTGGCACTCACCTGATTAGTTGGTTTTAAGGCCGGTATTGACTTTTATCTCATATATGGACACCCAGCGTGTCAGACAGCTAGGGTTGCTTCGCTCAAGACAAACTAGAATAAAATAAATCATTGTAAAGTGTCAAAACAAAATCACAAAATCAAAATTAGGTCTCTTTTTGGGAACAAACTGGGAAAATACAAAGCATTAACCATCCGTGAACGCTTGTTTGTATTTTGGCAGCTCAGGCTAGCTCTGCTCGTCATGTTTGATAATATAACGCTTGATAATATACGAGATCTTAGCGTAAGTTGCGCCAGGCAACTTTGAAATTATAATTTACAAACTGCGCCCCGAGGCTTCACTGCTGTCGAAATTCCCGGATAAAAAGTACCCTATATGTTACTCCAGATTATAGTCTACCCGTGTACCAAAGTTCATAATAATCTGTCTAGTAGATTTTGCGTGAAAGAGTAACAAACATAAACTTTCGCATTCATAATGTCAGTAGAAATTCGTGAACATTTGACGTGGCGTACTTTGCGTTTTTCTATTAATGTAACCCACTCCTAAGGTACAAGTCTATTTTTCATAAAATGCCTAAGGTATAATAAATATGAACTAACTTACAATATAAATCCTACATCATAATCGCTAACCTGTATGACAAGTATCGCGGCGATTTGGCACGTGCAGTTGAGTGCCGCTCAACAATAATCATGATTGGACCGCATTCAAAAGCGTGGACTGTATTGTACATAGACTAGTAAATATTACAGACCTTTTAGATAAGCTATTAATTTTGAAGATTTATTTGAAGAACACAATATTAGGTAACTTACGTTGATAATTTCTCATACCCAATGTTAAATTCAATTTTAATTTTTTGATACGAGCTCAACTTACATAATACAAAAATGACATTTGTCTATTCGGACCGCTCCAGTCCCATTGAACTCATTCAGACCCTCCTCGGTCTATCGGGGCTACCACAGCCCGAATATCTCACGGGTCCATTCGCCCAATGACAAAGACACACAAACCATATTCACATAACGTTTATCGTTAGTTCCAGAGATTGCCCCATACAAAATTAACTTTTCAGTGTTATTAATAGTATAGTGTAGTGATTAATACCAGTTGCTGCCCGCAACAGTGTTTGCATAACCTCATCTCATTAACTACTATTTATTCAAAATTTCATACAAGTTTTTCCGTCAAAGCTTGACAGACAGAATTTTTAACATTTATAATACTGAATATGAATAGTAGTTGTAGTTTTAGAGACTTTTACACTATTTTCTGACATAAGTAATATCCTGATAAATATCTTATTGTAATCTGATAGATAAACCAACATCTAAATAAGTTTGTCTGATATGATTAGTCAGTTAGCCATATCCAACACTGGTGAAACATAATTTTTATCGCTGTCTATATGAAATGTTACATTTATGCTATCTGATACTTCATCAGCAAGCGATAAAACAGCCTCTCCAAGTAGTTATTCAATTAAGTTGACAATAAGTTAAGTTGACAATAGGATCATGACATTTTGCGCACATTTAGATACAAAATGCCATAATCCTATCAGGTTGGCGAACATTTCTGCTCTGTTTAGAAGTCTATGGTGCAATAATAATCGACGAAATATTCCATGTTCGACATTTAATATGAGATTGTGTGCGTAGGCGGATTGGTAATTGAGCGAAAATAGTCCAATTACCTTTACATTATTACAGATCAGTGTTACGTGTAACAATATAAATTAACCCGCTATTTCCCGTGGCTTCGCCGTAAATTTCCTACGGAAACAGTTATTTTTCCAGGATGAAAAGTACCCTGTGCCCTTATCCATACTTCAAACTATATGTGTGCAGAATTTCAAAAAGATTGGTTAAGTAAATAGAGCATAAAGACTGATAACAAACTTACTTTCCCATTTTAAATATTAGGATTTCCTAATCCGATGTATTATCCTTAATACACTATTGATACCGGTAAATGTTTTTAATTTTCATTAATTTTTAGAAAAATCTTCGCGACCCATCCATGCAGGTAAACTGGAAGACGGCCGACCTGATGGTAAATGGTCACCGCAGCCGATGGGCGCCATTGCCATCTTTGGCCTACTGGCCTATTATGTCGTCTTTACACAGTTCGACAGTTTGGAATCCTGCATACATTGCCGATTGTTCATTGCGGTAAATAACAGTTCTGATACAAACTTAACGCAATATTCATTCATTCGTATAGGCATCTGTTTGAATTGGACGATTTGCAGCCAGCCAGCATCGGAACACAACAACGCAAGCACAGTTGTTTGGCGGCAGAAATAAATGATATTAAAATGGCCCATGTAGACGTAACTCTGATAAAAATCTCGTAATATTTATATGTATTTGACAACAAATCCTTCACAACATGGCTGCTCAGTGGTAACCATAGCCGTAACTCCAAAAACACATGTAACATAAAACAGAATCGACTACCATCGCGTGCCTACAACCATTACGGTGCCATGCTGCGGTGCGTTTAACTTGTGATGATGGATATGAGGAGATGTGACGTTTTATATACAATAACCGCACAAATAATTGACGTGTGGTTCGTAGAATACCTAGAATACAACCATAGACACTTGGTTATCGTAGGAGGCGAATAAGGGGTTGACTATAGGCCGTGGGTCGTCGACTGTGATTTAGCAACCTAAATCACAGTGGAATCTTCAAAATTTTAAGCTTAATGCCTTGAACTCGACTGCTTCACAGCCCCAAAAGCAGCCGAGAACATCTGGATGAGAGAGAGATTTACTTTAAATTTGTTTGTTAATATTTGATCAATCTTTTATCTATAGACATCATGCCATACTCCATTAAATACACCCTGTTTTAGATGGCACGACAGGTCACCATGTTAATTCGTATCCCAACTAATATTATAAATGCGGAAGTATGTTTGTTTGTTACCACTTCACGCATTATCTACTGGACCGATTATTATGAAAATTGATACACGGGCAGAAAATAACCTGGAATAACACAAAGAGTACTTTCTATCCCGAAATTCCCACGGGAGCGAAGTCCCGGGGCGCGGCTAGTTTGAAATAAACAGAACCATTACAATACTCGTACTATGGAGTACTCGTCCTCATACTATTTCGATGATAAATTAATTCCTTTCGTCAGATACCTTTTTTATATTTTCAAATGGGCAAACAGGATAGAGGCGCACCTGAGAGCAAGTGGTCACCGCAGCCTACTAGACGCCTGAATCTCCAGGGGTGCCCCACGTGCGTTGCCGACTTCGTGGTCTCGGATCTTTTGCCACAGGATGTACACAAGAAATAAACCAACATGTACCAAAGTTTACCTATAGTACCATAATAATATTACACTAACAAAAATTGTAATAAAAAAAAAGATCTTTTCGCACATTCGATTAATCGATATATTTCACATCGACATCGATAAATAAACAAATAGATCAATGGATTTACGAAATATATAAAGTAAAAATGGTTCCCAAAAAACTGTTCTAGTAGCGAATTTGTAGCTAATTAATGTAAAGACATTATTTTTATGATATAAAATATTTTTTTTGTATCTTTCTTTTCGATTTTTCTGAGATGCTCAATATTATAGATTTAATATCGGTTATTATTATCACATAAAAAAAACATTAATCTATCTCACTTGTGTCTTTTTCTCATCGTCTCGGTTTCATTATCAACGTGACGCCCCAAAGCCCTAAGTGAACGTGAGAAATAATCCAATTTTTTTTTTTTGCTTTATTTCAAGACGTTACATATGTAAACTGTTCTTCCAAATTTAAAATTTTATCGAAATGCTTCTAACGTAATTGACAAAAATATTTTTGAATTTTAAAATTAGTATGATAACACTCTGAAGAATCCTTGTACATGCAGGTCAAAACTGGGATTTAACGCAAACTGAGCCCACTACAAACACGATGTCTAGCAAAATGTTACTATGTTTCGCATAGATGTCATTAGAAATAGATGAAATAAATTTATTTGATGTTATTATAGTCTTGAACTTCAAACATTCATCATGAGAATTTTTATATTATAGATGTATAAAGATTAGTTCATAAAGTACGATACGATTGGATAGGTTTTAACGACTGCAATTACAGCTGGGGCCAATTGTCCTTCATCTTGAACAACCATCTAATAAAACCTTTATTTTAAGGTCATACTTATCCTTTACCTTGAACAACCATCTAGTAGAACCTTTATTTTAAGGTCATACTTGTCCTTTACCTTAAACAACCATCTAGTAGAACCTTTATTTTAAGGTCATACTTGTCCTTTACCTTAAACAACCATATAGTAGAACCTTTATTTTAAGGTCATACTTGTCCTTTACCTTAAACAACCATCTAGTAGAACCTTTATTTTAAGGTCATACTTGTCCTTTACCTTAAACAACCATCTAGTAGAACCTTCATTTTAAGGTCTTACTTGTCCTTAATCTTGAACTACCATCTAGTAGAACCTTCATTTTAAGGTCTTACTTGTCCTTGATCTTGAACTACCATCTAGTAGAACCTTCATTTTAAGGTCTTACTTGTCCTTAATCTTGAACTACCATCTAGTAGAACCTTCATTTTAAGGTTTTACTTGTCCTTGATCTTGAACTACCATCTAGTAGAACCTTCATTTTAAGGTCTTACTTGTCCTTGATCTTGAACTACCATCTAGTAGAACCTTCATTTTAAGGTCTTACTTGTCCTTGATCTTGAACTACCGTCTAGTAGAACCTTCATTTTAAGTTCTTACTTGTCCTTGATCTTGAACTACCGTCTAGTAGAACCTTCATTTTAAGGTCTTACTTGTCCTTGATCTTGAACTACCGTCTAGTAGAACCTTCATTTTAAGGTCTTACTTGTCCTTGATCTTGAACTACCATCTAGTAGAACCTTTATTTTAAGGTCATACTTGTTCCTCATCTTGAACAACCAAACCATCTAGTTTTAATTAAGGACAACGTATGACCTTAAAATAAAGGTTCTACATCTTTATTTTAAGGTCTTACTTGTCCTTGATTTTGAACAACCATCTAGTAGAAACTTCATAGACGACGCTATTTGTCGTCTATTTCGTATTACGTCTAGAATATTCCACACCGCAGTGTAATGCAGCGGCCGACGATGTCGTTTGTCATTCATTTAGCCTGTGTGCGGTTACAGTGCTGGTACCTTGCTTCGAGGCAAATGTATGAGCCAACATTTGAGTTGATCAAATGTTGACAATACTACCAATGTTGGTAATGCTTTATATTAGTTTTGCCGAACTATCGATAGTTTTACGATCGATAGTTTCTATCGAAAAAAGCCGTACTTTCGATAGGCCTATCGATAGTATCGATAGCTATTTTGGAACAATACTATTGACAAAGAGTAACTCCGAAATCGCTGCTCTATACAAAATTAAATACATTTGGAAAATGTATGTATCAGCTGATTTTTTTTTCGCGATTTTAAGGTGTGCTTCCATACGAAAAGTTGTTCAGTATCATCGACTGAGAGTATGTAGATAATAATCCTAATGAAAGCATTCTGTATAATAGAGCAAAATGGGTTGATAAATAATATTATTATCTTAAACATAAAAGCGCTTCTTACAGCTTATCATGGTTTAGTGGAATCAATACTTAGATATGGAATAATTTTTTGGGGCAATTCGACGGATAAGGATATAGCTTTTAAAATGCAAAAACGCTGTATTCGCGCAATGTTTAGACTCCAAAGCACTGATAGTTGTTAGTCGTTTTTTGAAGAACACAAAATTCTTACACTTCCGTCACTTTACCTACTTGAGGTAGCAACATTTGTGAAAACCAATGCTCATGTATTGAGGAATCATCGAGATATCTATCGAATATGCATGCACCCATCAAAAACTGCTTTACTCGGTAACAGCATAGTACATATGGCACCGAAAATTTACAACAAAATTCCAAATCAATATCAAAGCTTAAATTTAAATCTATTTAAAAAGCACGTCAAGTCTTTATTAACTGATAAATGTTATTATACTTTAAATGATTTCTTTAATGATAGACTCAGATAGAATTTAGTGCTAGTATACATTATAATTCTTTTTTTGTTATTTGTAGTGGATAGCATGCTCCTCTTTATTTATTTATATTTGCATACCTATATTCGGTAAAACGTGTAGGTTTAATTCATTTTGACATCAATTTGTATATTTGTACTCATGTTTTTGGCAAATAAATGTTTTTTTTCTTTCTCGTATTAACCATAAAACTATGTTTGTTTTCATGTGATAACTATGTCTATGTTAGACGTGGGACGGTATCTCTGATGTTGTCGCATGTTGTTTTCAATAACAACGAATATAACAACATAACATAAACACATTATCATCATTGATCGTTGTTTTTCTTATGATACACTAGTAGTAGTTTGTAGCTTGTGAGAAATAACTTTAAATATAAAAATTGACGAAAAAAAGTGTCTGTAAAGGTCTAATTTCCTGAATAAATTATTTTAATTTGAATTTGGTACTTGGTATAATAAAATGTGTAGTTAGTTCAGTTGGACGGACAAGAACATGACATTACCGTCTTAAACAGCAGATTTTCTTTCAAGAAAAGAGTTCATGCTCGTCTTTTGCACTCCTTTTCCTCCTGATTTTCTCTTTTCTGTTTAGCTTTTATCTGTATTTCTTGGACATATTTTTTTATTATTTTGGTTTGTATGCATTTATATATTGATATATATGTAGTCTTACGTATATATGCTTTGCTATTTATATTTTTATTTTATATATGTAGTTATTATTGTATGTATTTCAGTATGTGGTAGTATTTGCGTTTAAGTTACTTTTTTGCGCCGCACAACTTTTCTCTGTATCTCCTAATGGTTAGCCGGGAGATAATGCTTATTTGCTTGGAACAATAAAGTTTTATAAATAAATAAATAAATAAATAAATAAAACATGTTTTTGCGTTTTCCGGGATGAAATGTCTATAAGATGTTAACTCGAGATTCCGAGGTATTTTTGATTCAATATTAGTTTTTCAATTATCCTACGGGAACCTGGCCATTTACCGGGATGAAATGTATCTAAGATGTTAGCCCGGTATATATGGTACTTACATAACAAATCTCAAGCAAAAAGGTCCAGTAGATTTCGAGTGATGCGCGTTCAGAGAGACAAAAATTTCCAAAACTATATTTTCGACATCTGTATCAGTAACAAAGTATATTCCATGAAGAATTTTAAAAAAATATCCAATGTACAAATTTGACCTTTCTTAAATTTTATAATATGTATTGATAATGATATTATATTGATGATTTGATGACTCGAAATTAGATAAAGGTTACCGCGGTGCTATTAATGGAGTGGTTTGCCATTGCCTTCTCCATTTTACACACAAGTGTGCAACTAGTGTGCAAAGTCCCTCACAATGTTTTCACACAGGAAGCAAGTAGTTGTCTAGGAAAATAACTAATATACATGATTCAGATTGCTATACAAACTCATGTGGCACGAGTAGAATTCGAACCTGGGACCTTTCGATCCACAGGCGCATTAACCATTACAGCACCACCGCTTCAAAATATTACCAAGAAAAAAAAATTAAACATGTCAATCACATTATATTAGTGTGGTTATTATTATATAGACAGATGCTTATTGAAATATTCAACCATTAAAAACATGACGCTCCCTTTTTGATCAGCCGCATAAAATTGCCAGCCCAATCACACACAGTGTTCAATACGGGTTGCTTGGTGGCGCCATAAGAAAAGATAAAAAACACAATTCCCCTGAATGTATACGCTTTGTGAGCAACAACTGTTTCACATTCCAAATTATATATGTACTACGGTGAAAACCAAACCATGGCGCGTTTGAATTTCTAATATCGCCATCTATGATTCGAACGAAGAATTACAACAAAATAAAAACATATTTTTGCAAAATAACAATGAGGATTTTCAACACACAATTTTATTCAAATACCACAATAAACATTGCAACACGTTCCTAGTTTATTTGTTTTCAAATAAAGTTGAAAATATCTTGCTCACAATATATCTTAAACGTGTAGCTCCGATATTATCGGATCACTCAGATAAAAGTTGGATGCGCTTCACTTTATTTTTATGCCCATTGGAAGGATTGAACCATAGATTTATAAAGCTAGATACCACATGCGATCATTTTCTTATATTTGTATGAAAATGCATATAATTTATTAAATTTTTAATGGCATGTAGTTTGGTAAGTAGTATAAAATATATTATTTACAAGTGTTTCATTATTTTTTATTTAAACTAATAGTGCGTAGTATTACGCTATATAATGTAAACACTTTCTATTATAAGATAGAAACAACATCAAAAAGATACCAAATTGGGCAATTAATCAAATTCTAAATATCTTGTGTAATCACATTTTCATCAATTATTTTTACTTTATAGTGATAATTAATTAATTATTACACGCGAGAATTGATTTTATTTGAAAGTTTTATAATTCTCCTAGACCGTTAACTTTCACATGCGCAGAAAAGCGTAAAGTACGCCATTATGTCTAAATTTTGTTTGACTCACTCAAAAATATTATAAATTTTTCGTAATATGAAAAATGTATAATATTTTGTGAAGATGTAGTTTTCTTCTTAGTTTCTAGTGCGATATAAATCTATGGACTGAACAATCTAAATATGAATTTGTCTGGCAACGTCTGTCACTGATGCAGCAGTAAAAATAATCTGTGCTTATTTTGAAATCAGCATGAATATTTTTTTTTTTTTTGCAATATTTTATAGGGGCTGGAATTTCAGATCCGATACTAGGATACGTTGGAAACATACGATATGATACCACATTGGAAACTTAAATTTAAACAATAAAAAAATGAACGATTTCTTGAAACCCCACCAACGCTGCTGTGATGCCTCTGTTAATTGCAGTTGTTTCTGGACAGCGGTAATCACTTACCATCAGGTCGTTTGCCGTTCTGTTCCATGAAGCAGAAAAAGTTATATAAAACATATGTTTATTTCGTCTTTAGTCATACTGAATCTTCAATATCGTGATAAAAGATCGCGTGGAAAGAAATGTGCTGCAAAAGTCACGTTTTTCTCCAAAAAGAATCCTTTTTAGTGATAAATTGAACTACAGATGTATACAAAAGGGACTATTCCCTTTTGCATACATCTGTAGTTCAAGTAATTTCTACTAGTGTAATAACACCCTGAAAGTGTGTAGGGTGGCGAATAAAATCTTAAAATAAGCTATTTTAATTTTTGATGTCGACAATCAAAGGCTGGCACTCCTCACCTCGCGTTTACTATATAAGACAGAATGTGTGCCAGGTTACATTTGAGGCTGTGACCCCTTTTTTTTAACGTGTCTACTCGGCGAATCACATTTGTGAAAACCAATAAGACGCTACCATACACCAGTGGCTGTACTGCTGTGACCGTTCACACTCCAGGATCGGCTTGTAAAATAAACTTTAAAATTGTTGAAGATTCGCTTTCTTTCATTGTGTTTTCACGATCAATTTGCAAGGCGTTTCACCCTCTTTGTGAGTGTTGTTGTTGATCAATAACTAATGTTTCTCCGTTAGGATGACTTGCATCAGTCAACTTTGGCGTTGACTTTAACCTGAGCGCCGCTGATACTTTGCGTTTGTCTGCGCAGATTAATAACTTCATGACTGGTGCAACACACTTAGTCAAATAATCATTTAGTAAATTTATAATGATCAGTAGATTATATTTAGATTTAATCAAGCTGAATCCATGTTGATTCACTAGTTTACTTGTAAATGATTTAATCAGTGTAAACTGACATTCGAGGTATGTCACAGAGTATGCAATATTGGCGCGAATTATATAACAATTATGGTTACTATCGACAGATAATTGTGGTTTAAATTAATAAATAACTATTGATAACTACAGTCATTATTGTATTATCAGAGTAATGTCCAGCTTTATAGTAACAGCTATTATACAAACAGCTTTTTTCCCCCAAATCTGATAACATACTGTATTATTTATAAAAAAATTAAAGCATACTTTAAACAATTATGGGAACTAACAAACAACACAAAAATAATCTTTCGTATGGAGACAACGTGCTACAGTCAACAGTACATCAAATTACCCTGCATGAAGCTCTAATAGCGCGGTAATAGAGGCGAGATTTCAATGAGTTTGTGTAGATAGATTGATGTGTTGTTTACTGTACTGGATTTTAAACTAAAGTACGTTTTTTCGCAAAACAAATTTTCTCGACATTTCATATACATCTCATCTACCTCTATACAAAATGGTGGACGCTACTAAAACCTCTATTAGGCTGAAATTGGATCAAACATAGTGTATAATAAAGTGCCTGATGCGGCACCCTTTGTTGTAATTAGCCGTCCTAATTGGATGTCACCCTTATACATTGTCAACGATATATGGGAATTTTGAAGGCATCAATGTGAATATTCAATTACGGCTTCGTATATATTTTTATCGACAATCGATTTAGATATTATTGAAGTGAGAAATTCTTTAGCGGCGCGGCGTTGTGCACCTTTTGTGATTGGTAAGAAAATGTTAAACTCGCGTCGGGACACGTGACCAAATCGAAAATTCGTAAGACTTAAAACTAAAAAAATATTCAAGTTTTCAACTTCTGCCCGCACTCCCGGAATGCAACCCGTTTTTTTATTATTTTTGTTTTTCTCGATCTCTTATATGAGATTACGGGTGTGGTAACCAAGTGCTAACATAATTACAATTTCGACGCAACGTAATACTGTTAAAATGGAGCAGTGGTCGTTCCGAAAAGCGAGTAGTTTGTAGCTTGTGAGAGATTACTATTTAATATAAAAATTGACGTGAAAAAGTGCCTGTGAAGGTGTAATTTCGGAATAAATGAATGAATGAATATCCCACAGATTGGAAAACTACAATATTTTGCGGTTATTGCAAAAGCGATCTATATTCAACCCATTTTTAACCGAATTCTGACAAAATTTATTTCATTCAAACTTTTAAAAATACAAATACAAATACAAAAATGCCGTTTTATAAATAAAAATAATCTTCCAACGCGCCACAGGGAGGCAACGTGCCCAGTATACTGGCAGCGTTGCCCCGTTGTATCGCGAGACTTACACGCTGAGCAAAAAAGCTGCCAGCCCTCGAGTCTCCTTTTGCCTCCACGAGGCGCGTCGTTATTTCTCTTTAAAATAGCCTTACTGCTTAAACCCATTATCTATACATATCAACATCAGCACCACATCACCCTACCCAAAATCGTCTTAAAATCGCCCAAGGTAAACGTTGCGTAGTTCCATGTACAGTCAACAGCACATCAAGTTATCCTGCATGGACCTCTAATGGTGCGGCATAGCGCCCAGTTTGACACTGAGAAAATCGTATTATATCATCCAGTAGTTTTTACATTTTGCACGTAAAAACAGGCCACTTACTACTTATATGTATAGAAAATATATACATAGATAGATAGATATAGATGCTTTATTTGAAAAGGTTTCTATAGAACTAATTGCAGGAAATTAGCGCATCGCCAAATTTCCTTGCAGGCTGTGTAATGTGTATCCGTAATTCCGTATCGTACAACATATCCTTTTCAAATATAGCTGGAGCCTACATTTTGTTTATTTAGGATCGTTTACACGATGCGACCTTTTATCATCATATCCTATGGTGTATCGTATTGGCAATAGATAAGCAACAGTAACGGTTGAAATGTCAGAGCCGAATCGTGACAATTTTTAGGTTTAGTTTTCAATCCGACCTTGGGCTACCGGCGTCACAACCGGTGTTAGTGCTAATTAGCATTTCACTTCTCACCTTCGAATCGATTGGAAGTGAGACGCAATGAACCAATGACATTGCAGTGTGGTTGTCGTTGCGTCACAATGGCGCAATGTGATTGGTTCGCTGTGTCTCGTTTCGAATCGATTCGATGGTGAGAAGTGAAATGATAACCCGCACTTCGCCCACAGGTCGCAAAGATCCGAAGTTTTCACACCGACCACCGTTTCACAAAACAGTATCTACTAGTCGTTCGCCGCTAACATAGACCTCGCGAACATAATATTTTATTACAAAATGTGAATATTTCAACAACGAACTAAACCGATTTTAAATTTCATTGTACACAATACATTTTAAATTTCACCAAAATCAATCGGTTCGAAAGTTGTCAAAAATGTATTTTTGTCCCAAGATGATAATTTAATTTGCATCTCATTCTCTCGTAACTCGACTATTTTTAAAGTAAAAAATACCGCGATTTTACCGAAAAATAGATCGCGACATCGCGATTTTGAATTTCAATAAAAGAAAAAATTGAATATTTATAAATGTCCCACTGTCGTCGCAAATGAACGGTATGTAGACAGCAAAACAGCAAAATAGTCTCTATTAAAACTATTTCAAAAAATCTTGATTGATAAAAATATATAGAATCTTATAGTATAAACCCCACTTCATGAACAGTTCAGTACACTCGCCACGTAAGCGCCGGTCGCTTCCGGTTTGGACTGGATTAGGGTTAGCAACTTCTAGTTTTTCGTGGACAGAATCGAAGATTGCTCGTTACGAGTTTCTACAGTTGATGAGTTCGATACAAATTTACTTTTTAGAAATTGTGTTTTTGTTTCTAATGAATAAACTCAAAAACTACTAGACCGATTTTAATGAAATTGGACCTTGGACCTTTCGATTCACAGGTGGGTTAACCATTATACCACCACTGCTTCTATATAGATAGATGATTAAATTATTGAAGCCTAGAGTACAACAAGTTTATTTGTTAGACAAATTTAAAAAAAAAACCGACTTTCAATATTTATTACGCTACAACTTTTGAACGGCTGAACCGATTTTGATCAGACATATCTAAGAACCACCACCGCATAAAAATTTGTTATGAATTATAAAAAAAACCACATCCAAATCGGTTCATCCGTTGATGATCTACGGTGCCACGTACACAGACACTTAGCGGTCAAAATTATAACACCCCTAATTTTGCGTGGTGAGTTGAACTTGAATCAAACTGTCATTCTTTGCATTATTAAAAGAAGGACGTGTTTTTGGCAACCCTACACATAGTTACGTTTACATTACAATAATATACACTACAATACATAAACAGTAGCTTGTATACAGTACATCATTCAATGTAAGCCGTCGATGTTAGATAGCGTAGCTTAATACACCTTGATTGCTTGCAATTATAACAGTGTTGTCGTGCTAAATTAGATATTCCTATATGTAAAGTGACGACCTCGGTGGCGCAGTGGTAAAGTGCTTGCCTCTGAACCGAGAGGTCCCGGGTTCGATCCTCGGTCGGGTCTTGATGGAAAATGATCTTTTTCTGATTGGCCCGGGTCTTGGATGTTTATCTATATATGTATTTGTTATAAAATATTGTATCGTTGAGTTAGTATCCCATAACACAAGTCTCGAACTTACTTTGGGGCTAGCTCAATCTGTGTGATTTGTCCTAATATATTTATTTATTTATTTATTTAAAGTAGTTCATATTGTTGGGTGGTAGGGTAATCTCAGGTAGGGTTGGAGTAGGAATAGGCAAAGGCAGACAGTTATATAATAATATAATTATTAAATAAAATACAGACCTGTGAACAATAAAAAAGAAATAAACTATAGCACTAAATCACTGTAAAATTTAGAACACTTTTCCGAAACATATTAAAACACTTACCCTTCAAGGGTCTATAAATGATTTAAAATATTTTATTATTACAGCGTACGTGTGGTACGTGCCGATATCGTTATGGTAATGAATGAGTCAAAATGTGATTTCAAAATATCAAGTGGAACAATAATTTAAAATTTTGAATTTAGAATGAAAGAAATAAAAATCAAGCCAGCGCGCACGCGATATGACTAAAGAGGTCATAATGCGTGGCGTTACAATAGTAAAGCCGCAACCGATAAAAGCCAAAGCCGATAGTAGTGAATTTCTCATTACATATCTACCATACTAATCCAATAAATAGTAATCATGCCTAACCTAACCCCATCACACTAATTGACCGAGCGACCGAAGCGAGCGAGATCTAACATTCTACTTGGGGCAAAAATAATTTTTTTTCGTATGTGTGTAGCTTGTAACGCGATAACTTTCGAACCGTTTCGGTGAAATTTAAAAGGTATGTAGGATCTATCAATAGAATTTTTAAGTTCGTGGGCGCATCAAAATCGGTCAAGTCAGTCGTTTTTGAAATAATCACAACTTTGTAAAAATTTTTTGTCTCCACGAGGTCTAAGTTCGCGGCGAACAACTAGTCGAAAGTTTGCACTCAAAAATTTCTGCCTTTCTAATATTTGTGTGTACTTTGTAATTTTTATTTATTTATTTATGTACACAACATAACAGTGTAAATATAAAACTTACAAATAGGAAACTAAGTACAAAGTTACTACTTATTTCTATAGAAATTTCTTCCAGTAGACCCGCGAAAGAAGAATGGGAAAAAATGAGGCATTGGCGTGTATAAAACCGAAAATTACAATAAACTTAAATATTTTATATAATGCATAATATAATATAATGTATAAAACATGTATAAGAACTACATATAGTAAATAAACTATAATAGTAAATACAAATAATATATACTTATATATATTAGGATCAAACAGAAAGGAGATATTCCTTAACCCTTTTCTTAAAGACCGAAATTGTTTTTGACTCCTGTATACTAATTGGAAGTAGATTCCATAACCTGACTGCTTCAGCAGAAAAGGAATGAGAGTATGAGGTAGAATTATGAAGAGGGAATTTCAAAAGGAGTCGACGGTGAGATCTACAAGAGGATTCAGAGGAATATAAGAAGGAAAAGCGTTCCCGCAACTAGGAAGGGTAATTAGAATTAAATAAAACATTGAAAAGGAGAAATAATAATAAATAATAAATAAATATATTAGGACAAATCACACAGATTGAGCTGGCCCCAAAGTAAGTTCGAGACTTGTGTTATGGGATACTGACTCAACGATACTATATTTTATAACAAATACATATATAGATAAACATCCAAGACCCGGGCCAATCAGAAAAAGATCATTTTCCATCATGACCCGACCGGGGATCGAACCCGGGACCTCTCGGTTCAGTGGCAAGAACCTTACCACTGCGCCACCGAGGTCGTCAAAGAGAAAGAGAACTCTAGATTTCCTTGTTGTAATTGTAATATTAAATAATGTAATATATACTCATGTTTGTTACACGCTCAAACAGCAGGGCTTATCGCATAAGGCACATTTTGAAGCCGAAAATATGCATTCCCGTAATATTTGGTCTAAAACTCTGATAGTCAATGGCGTTGTAGTAAGTAAATGACGCTACTTTTATTATATAATCACAACGGGAAATACTGAGGAGTATTATAGCCAGTCTAATAACCTTGAAATTTTTCCCAATAATACGTAATCGATAATCATTAATATTAATAATTAATAATTCATTTCGGTTTCCCAAATAATGTTAGTAACAAATTGTCTTAATATTATTATATATTAAGACAATAAATATTATATATTATGATAGTACAAAGTGATTAATTATTTAAATTATTAAAATTAAATTGTTTTATCTATATCCATATCTAGGGACCAAGACTGTTTGAATGAGTTTCTTTCAGCATTTCTTCTCAGCAGTGGTCGTTCCGAAATGCTAGTAGTTTGTAGCTTTGGTAAACATCATTTAATTTAGAGTATGACGTGAAAAAGTGCCTGTGAAGGCCTAATTTCTGAATAAATGATTTGATTTTGATTTTCGAAATTAAATGAAATGAAGACGTTTTTCGTCAACATGCTCAAAACCTGCAACATACTTTGCTGTACTATAATCACATTTGATCTTTTATATTAGGCAAAGGTTCTTGATAGATTCTTTATCTTTAATATATTCTTTTCGAGATTGTTTATCTACCTACCAATTCTGATAAAAAAGAACGCATTTTTGTGAACAAAATAAGACTAACCTAACAAAGGTTAAAGTTCACAAAAAGCGTTATTTTTTATGTCTCCAATATATATTATGTCTTTTTTAGTCTCTAATAAGAAACTACGAACATAAAACGTCGAAAATACGTTATTACCCTCGTTAAGTATATTGAATGCTTCTTCAACGCCTGCCTAAATAATTGTTAACTCCTTCACGTAACTCCCATTCAAAATAGTTGGCGCCGTTCCACAAATAACAGGTACGATCTGCCCGAAACCGGTTCAAACTGGTAGTAACTGGTACTAACAAGCGGCCACTGGCTATTGTACGCAAATACTCGGTAACAAGTGCTCGTTCGTTCGTTCGCATTATTATTCTATGTGACATGGAACACGTAGCTACAAAATGCTGAGTATTTTTAGCATTAGTTGACTCTGGGAAGTGCACGCGAATTGGGGAATGGAATAGCCTAAAAAAAGCAAGCGATTTGACATTTTATTTTACCGTGAGCTTACTGAATATTTTATGGAAAAGTTGTCGTAACTTATAGACAGAAACAGCTATAGGCATCGTCGTAACGGTTCTCTATTTGATTACCTTAATTTTTTGTGTTACTAATACAAACTTTTTGTTTAAAATTTTTCGTATATTTTTATTAATCTTAATTTAGTATAGTCTATTTTTGATTACCCTCACATTTTACCGCCGTTCATTTACTTCCCAAATTAGTCAATAGTTCAAATAATTTATTACTTCTAATATTCATAATGTTTTATTATGTTTTTCACTAAACAAATAAGTACAAAAGTAAAACGCCTAATCTTTATTGTGCAATAATCTTTATGTACCTGTCATCATGCAGTAAGTATAGTTTCATCCCAACCTAACCTAACTTTTTGGACACATATACAAACCTAACCATCTTCACTTTTGTTGGCATTAGTTTGAAGCTCCGCTCGCTTCGCTCACTCCGCTTGGTGTGTTCACAGTACTAGCCTAACCTAACAGACACAGATAGGTTTGTTACCTATATGTTTTTTATTGCGGGGGGCTACCGCCCCTCTGCACCGCCTGCTGTCCGGCTTAAGTTTTTAACCTGTTGTAGTTGTATTTCGAAAATATTATTACATACGTACATTTGATATGAGAATATTGTCTCAAATATTATTAAACTAGGTTATTGTTAAATCTAAAGAAATAAATTCCAAACGATTTTAGGATGTCTTACAATAGAGATTCTAAAATTGTAGCTAATAATTATTAGGCTAAATTATTAAAGTGGAGAAAAATCCATTAGACTAGATAATAATTGTGCGTTGTAAGTTTAGGCCAATAAGGTTTGACGAAGTGAAATTAGAAACAATAATTTAAAAACGAATCAAAGGGCACCCCGTCGTGTCAATTACATATCTTCCGTTTCGCTCATAAAAAGAGAGAAACGCGTATATATCATGTTAAATTACAATAATATCTTGTCAATAGAGAGAACTATGAACTATTTAATAATTCGCCCTATTCTTTAATATCCGCTGTACATCAAACCCATAATTTGGGCTTTGTTTAAATCACAACAGATCCGAGTCCGGAGCATCAGGACAGCCGCTGCAATTCATTAAATGGCCAATGTGTCTGAATGTACTTGATATATGACCGAAAGACTCGGCGTGTGTTGTAGCCCAATTTTAAGAAATTTAGCGGAATTTAGTCATCTAGATAGTCACTATTGTTTGTTTATCTATATTCTATACTATTATTATAAATAGGTAAGTATTTGTGAGTTTGTGACTTTGTGAGTTTGTGACTTTGTGACTTTGTGAGTTTGTGACTTTGTGAGTTTGTGACTTTGTGAGTTTGTGACTTTGTGAGTTTGTGACTTTGTGAGTTTGTGACTTTGTGAGTTTGTGACTTTGTGAGTTTGTGACTTTGTGAGTTTGTGACTTTGTGAGTTTGTGACTTTGTGAGTTTATGACTTTGTGAGTTTATGTGTTGAGGCGGGTAATCTCCGAAACCGATTTAAAAAATTCTTAAAATTATTCAACATAGAAACTCACAAAGTCACAAACGCTTACCTTTTCATAATAATATTATAGATATATAACATTGTCATATAATAATGTGTTTATTCTCGTAGATTTTTTAGTTCCCTCAAATTATTTAGTTGTAATTAAATAAGGGTATTAAATCTTAGAAATTACGCTCCTTTTATTAAATCGATACCTTTGGTGATACCACTTCTTGTCATATTTCACAATCTCTCACGTTTAGCTCATACCTTGTACCACAGTTTTTGTAGTGATTTATAGTTGGGAAGGACGTGATCGCTTGATTCACTCCGGCCTGTTAATTATTAAAAGCAATTACGTCTGACTTGTACGTTTCCATAATTTGGTATTCATCTATAGTGTACAGTCAACAAAATGCCATGATAAATCGTAAAGTTTGATCCAAAAATGTACCTATACCTCGATCGCGAATAATTGAGTTACAATGTAAAGCTTTTATTCAGAAATTAGACCTTCATAAGCACATCTATACATATAATAAAACTGTATGCGGGCAATGTCTGTATAGGAGATATTACAGAAAAATAATTATGAGTATAATAGAAGACAAATTTTTTTTAAATGTTTGTCTATCTATCTGTCTGCCTGTCTGGATGGAATTGGATGTGGTTTTCACAGGTTTCATCGCGATACGTTGTTTAGAACGCGAGATTTTGACACAAATAAATTTATGAGCGAGGGGGGCATGGAGCGGGCAACAGCTAGTATATAAATAATAACAACAACTTTTGTTTAACCCTTCGTCAACTAATCAGTAGATGAATTAAACAAAATACCTTAAATTGCATAGTTTTGTAACAATTTCAAACATTTGATTGGTTGTATTCGCATGTCCCTATCTATTTTGAACCTAAGTATGCAGTTTGGTATGCAAAATTTAGGCGGATCTAAATTTATTGTACGCAAAATATGATCCCGCACTGGAATTAGTGGGTAGATAGATAAATAGATAAAACATTCATTTGTAAAACAAAAACACAATACACAACCAGACTAAAAACACAAAATAAAACATAGTAACATAGCACAATTGAGCAAGTGTACTGTGTTGCAGCAATACAAAAAGGCCCATCTAAGTACACATACCACCCAGAGGGGCGATACACTGATTTTCAGATGAGACCTGAATCAGTGTGCGAACGGTGTGTGTGTATATATTAACAGTGGGGAAGGATATATATAAGTACGATTGATACATTACTTATACAATAAACATTGACTGTAGCTACATACACGAACCCAACATAATAAATAAAGAAAAATAAAATACAAAATGGTAAATTAGTAAAGGATGCTAAAGTATATAAATAATACATTACGATACATACAATTTACTAACTACTAGAACAAGTAGTAGGGTACTAGAAGTAACTACTAATTTCATGAGTACCACATACACAGCGGCAAAAGTACCTGATTGAATTTGCTTTACTTTCTGCTAACTGTACCACCATTGGACCGCATTGCATAAGAGGTATGATATCTGCGGATTCAAAGGACTTGAATTCATAAATAATTTTCCTGGTAATGGATACTCAGAAGAGATAAAGTACGCTAATGCATTTGGTTAGTACGATAGTCAAGGTAGAACAGAAATAGTATAATATTACTCATTAAATCAGTCAGCAAAAGATAAAAAATCGTAGGTCTAACAATCAAATACATTTTGAATGGGTTGCACCAGTCAATTTAGACATTAATTTTAAATCTACGCCCTTTTGTCTAAACGTCTGCGACACGCAGTTTGAAGTCAACGTCAAAGTTGACTGCTGCAACTCACCCTAGTACATTTCATAGCCAAGGCAAACTAACTAACCTCCAAACTCATACTTGGATTAAAACTCTCAGTTAGAATATTGCAAGTAAGCAACACATACTGCACATAGTGGCTTTTAACAAATAGGTATATATTTTTGGTCTTGTTTATATTTCGAGATCTAAATTCTAATTTCCGATAATAAAACCGAACAAAGTAATATATATTAAATACAAAATGCCCGAAGATCTCTTGATAAAGATAACACATAATTATCATTTTCCGAGGACTCAGTTAGAGGAAATAATTAGTATTATCCGGGATTGAGTCGCTAGAATTAAGCTTAAGATAATTAGAACGATGTCCCGGAGACGGGGTTAAGCAAGAGTCGGGAGTAAAGCAATATTATATATGGAATTCGATGAAATTTTGTGGTGCAAATAGATGTCGAAAATGTAAATTTACTAAATAGCTCCCCAGCTTGGTCCTCGCGCTTAAAATTTTGAATATAATATGAATATACAAGGGTTTCAATCATTGTTTTATTGTATTATGTGTGTATTTTTCATAGATATTGTATGAGATGTGATAGCTTTGTGATTTTTCGCACCGGATTCTTCCGCCATTTAGCCTCGGAGCCCAGTGACTCCTTTCAGCACGTATATCATACTTTTGTCCTTTCTGCCAGGACCAGGCGAGAGCAGCATAGCCAGACATGTTTGTTTATGTAATAAATAATTACAACATTATTTAAAACGAATACAAAAGGTTTCTATATTATGTACTCTGTGACTTGTTTATTGCATATATTTTGACATTTACTTGTAAAACATATACGTGATTTGTGATCTTCAAGTGTCTGAAAGTAACATAGGTATCTATTATGTTAGATTATGGAGATCGAGTATGTCATACACACTCAAATGGTCAAACTGGTGGCGGCGTCGTGGATCGGGTTCCCTCTATTGTGGTTGAGCTTCGCGATGGCTGACTCACGCGTCAACTCGTGAACGGGTGCTGCCGGGAGGAACTGGTCAGCTCGATCTTTTTACTTTTTTTTTTAAGTTTTTTTTTGTTTGGTTAATTATACATATATATATATTCCTTTCATCACCACTTGATCACAATATTATTAAAATCATCATTCAACATCATAATATGTTTCAGTATACCTTTTCACCATGTACTTTATTGTGTATGTACTTACATTGTCATATTACTGATAAAAAATTATACATAAATTTATATTTAAGAAATGGTAAGCCCTTCTGGCATAATAGGGACCAACACTGTTTGAATGAGTTTCTTTCGGCATTTCTTCTCAGCAGTGGTCGTTCCGAAATGCTAGTAGTTTGTAGCTTTGGTAAACATCATTTAATTTAGAATATGACGTGAAAAAGTGCCTGTGAAGGCCTAATTTCTGAATATTTTGATTTTGACGAAAAATATTATGTTTGAGAAGATTTCAAATTGTTACTATCGGTGGCTAAAATAGAGCAATGTACACAGCCTTCTTGAAAGTCTTGTCTAAATCTAAGAACACTTCTTCCATCAATCAAAATACATAATAGTATGTATATAACAGCTCCCAATACGCTCATCTTATATCGTTTTACCTATTCAGAGAGTTACCTATATCTCACTTAATACATATGAAGCACGGAATGTAAATTTAAACGTTATATAAAGTTTGCACTAGAAAATGAATCGTATTTTACAATGGCTTAGTTTATTCTTTCAGAGAGTTTTTATGTAATTTAAAATGGGTTTTGGTTTTAATTTGTTAATTGGTTTAATGGTCATTATAATTAGATGTTTTATAATCTCCATTTTTGAGGTAACAAAAAATATGGTGATTTTCGTACAATCTTTCAACCCCTTTGAAAGCTTAAAGAGGTTGAAAAATTGTACGAAAATCACTATATTTTTTTGCATATACATGTTGGTTGAACAATGGAACCAAAAAGTATATAAATGTTCATACATTTCTACGTAGATATATAATAATATGTGCGTTATATATTTTCATTTCTTTGTATTATTATTTTTCAACCGATTGAATGTATATTTGAAAAAAAAATGTGAACGAAAGTAATGATCATCAAATTCAGATGAAGTTTTCATCTCTTACGGGGTAGACATAGGCAATAGTTGCTGGCTCTATGTGTGTATCCCGTTACCAGCGAATGGCGTTAATTTATATCGTCGAACAGACTTTAATGGTTACAACATACATTGCAGATTTTTCCTTGTGTTAAAAAAAGCTCTCATGCAAACAACGCAATGTATATTACTTCGCATCGGCATCTATCCTAGTTTGTCGATAATGTATTGTCGATATGAAATATTAGTGTGGATCATGTACAATCGAGGGCAGATAAACCTGAACAACCTTACTAGCCTGCTACCGCAGAGGGTCATGTTTATCTACTCCTGACTATACTTTTATCATTCTAATTACAAAAACCTTAAATAAAACAATGAAACCACATCTCATAATCAAATTTAACTTTGCAGTATAATATTCAGAAAGTAAACAGTGCGGCCACTTCATTAAAACTTGACGCCAAAGTCAATGGCTAATCTGTTCTTTGAAAATATTTTGCATGTTTTTATTAGAGGGACTTTTTGTGCATTTTCAAGGTATTCTGTGGTTTTGTTAAGCGTAAATAAAGCGTAAAATACTTTTTTTAAAACTAAAAAGGCGTTACTTTTAAGAAAAATATCACAGAAACGTTGTAGATACATACTAAAAATCACATCAATGGTCAATGAAAACTATACATGAGTCAGATTGGTACACAAACTCATGTGACACGAGTAGGATTCGAACCTGGGACATTTCGATCTTAGGCGTGCTGGCCCGCTTTAGTGCCGCTTCAACTTATAAATTATTTTTTGCTGATGTCGTTGACGATGGGATTTTGCCTGTGAAATGGTTGGTTTGGCATCAGAGATAATAGCTTGGAAGTTTAGGTAGACCTTTCCCCAGCAAGTGGGATGCGATAGATTAAAACAATGAATTTTGAAAGAAAAGAAAGAAAGAAAGAAAGAAAGAAGAAGAAAGGAAAGAAAGAAAGAAAGAAAAGAAGAAAGAAAGAAAGAAAGAAAGAAAGAAAGAAAGAAAGAAAGAAAGAAAGAAAGAAAGAAGAAGAAAGAAGAAAGAAAGGAAAGAAGAAAGAAAGAAAGAAAGAAAGAAAGAAGAAGAAAGAAAGAAAGAAAGAAAGAAAGAAAGAAAGAAAGAAAGAAAGAAAGAAAGAAAGAAAGAAAGAAAGAAAGAAAGAAAGAAGAAAGAAAGAAAGAAAGAAAGAAAGAAAGAAAGAAGAAAGAAAGAAAGAAAGAAAGAAAGAAAGAAAGAAGAGAAAGAAAGAAAGAAAGAAAGAGAAGAAAGAAAGAAAGAAAGAAAGAAAAGAAAGAAAGAAAGAAAGAAAGAAAGAAAGAAAGAGAAGAAAGAAAGAAAAAGAAAGAAAGAAAGAAAGAAAGAAAGAAAGAAAGAAAGAAAGAAAGAAAAGAAAGAAAGAAAAGAAAGAAAGAAAGAAAGAAAGAAAGAAAGAAAGAAAGAAAGAAAAGAAAGAAAAGAAGAAAGAAAGAAAGAAAGAAAGGAAAGAAAGAAAGAAAAGAAAGAAAGAAAGAAAGAAAGAAAGAAAGAAAGAAAGAAAGAAAGAAAGAAAGAAAGAAAGAAAGAAAAGAAGAAAGAAAGAAAGAAAGAAAGAAAAGAAAGAAAGAAAGAAAGAAAGAAAGAAAGAAAGAAAGAAAGAAAGAAAGAAAGAAAGAAAGAAAGAAGAAAGAAAGAAAGAAAGAAAGAAAGAAAGAAAGAAAGAAAGAAAGAAAGAAAGAAAGAAAGAAAGATTTATTTGCCAAAAACATGAGTCAAATAGTCAAAATGAATTAGACCTACACGTTTTACCGAATATAGGTATGCAAATATAAATAAATAAATAAAGAGGAGCATGCTATCAGCATAATAAAAATAATTATAATGTACTTATACTAGCCCTAAATTCTATCCGAGTCTATCATTAAAGAAATAATTTAAAGTATAATAACATTTATCAGTTAATAAAGACTTGAGGTGCTTTTTAAATAGATTTAGATTTCAAAATTTCAAAATTTCTTTCACCGTTAGAAAGTTCCAAGATTTCTATAATATAGGCTAAAATTCCCACGTGAGCGAAGCCCTGAGCAACATCAATTGATAGATAAATAAATATTTTGTCGACATTAAACATCGCCAGCCTATATAAACACTGCCTATACGTACGTCAATCAATTCACGGCATCAAAAATAAAATCAGTAAAATCGATGTTAAAAAATACTTTATACCAATCACTTTGATATCGAGATCAAAAGGCATCATTTATCTCCCTTTGGAACCCTACAATCAGATTAATCTGTCAATTAACACGGCTGAATAGCAAGTAATTAAAGTCTTAATATTAATACAACCTAATTTCGTCGAGTTTGACACCGTAGCGTGTTTTTAAAACACTTTTCAACTTTAAAGATATTTTTCAATCAATTCGATTTGTCCTTTCCGATTATGTTTTTAAACGAAATAATACATTGTACAACTGACATATATAGGCAACTAGATCTTGCCCGGGTCTTCGCTCCCGTGGGAATTTTGGGCCAAATATAGTCTATAGCAATCTTGGATAATTTACCTTTCTAATGGTGAAAGAATTTTTGAAATCGGTTCTATAGTTTCGGAGATTACCCGCCTCAAACATAAATGCTTAGCTTTTTATAATAATAGTATAGATATGTATATTTTGCCAATAGAGTAGTGACTTTGTTTATTTAATGTTCCCGTTATCAGAAATATGGTTAAATCATATATTTCATTACTATCGTACCTTATAATATTTGCCATCGACAGAAAGAGATAAAACATACTAAAACTTTAGTTTAAAGTATGTTTTAACTTTTGTGAATAACAGGTTATATCTAAAGAAATCTTTAAATTTCCGCATACATTAATTACAACTACGAAAAGGTATATAATGCGCATATTTTCACAAAACTAATATGCAAACAAATAGAACATATTCTATACATATTTTTAAATAACCATTTTTTCAGGAATAAAAGGTACAAACTTTTTCCGTGTAAAAAATTTACGCGAGCAAAACAGAGCGCAAACTCTTGTACATAAAAACATTCTAGCAATGATATGAGAATAAGGGTTAATGGAAAAATTAATTTGAAATGAATCCCATCCTTTCCTGTTCAACCGTTCATGCGTATCCGCCATCTTGGATTTCCACTCGATTCCGAAGTGACGCCATCAAAAGGTGAGGTAACTGAGGAGCTTTTATATTAATTAAATAATTACATTAGCTTAAAATAAAATAGCGGAGTCTATGAAATATTTTGAGATAATTTAAATATCAAAACCTTGAACTCAATGAGCATTGAGGTTAATGCATAGAATAGATATGTGTTATGTTCACATTCGAATTCGTTTATTAAAAGTGTTAAATATATTTACATTGTATAGGCTCTCTATTAAGCAAATTCTTGTGTCACAGTGTTTTAGATTCTTATCTTTTTTGTACGCATGGTACCATATTAATCATGGAGGGAGAGTGACGTTTTCTGTTATTATACGTAAGTCTAGCGATTATTATGCCTGCAGTCAACGCTGGCTATTTCCTAAATACAAATTGATCATTTTAATTTTTTACACAAATATTATGCACAATTTCAAAACAACACAGTCCGCGCAAAAGTTAAATCAATCAAAAAGTAAAAAAGATAAATTAATTACATTCCTCAGATATTTACAAGCACGTATCCTACCACATACTAGTGTTACTGATGATGATAAAAATCCGTTACCCGGCTATCGGTGAGCTGTTAAGGCTGTGTGTCCCCTGTAGTAGTCTCCTCGTACGACATGCACATTAAGGATATAGAGTACTCCTATACTGCGGCTATCACACGCTAAAATAAGAGTATTGTCCATCCAAAGCAACAAAAAATAATACCGACGACTTCAAAAGAAAATTCAAATTATAGAAATAATAAAATTATAAAAACAAGGTATTCTATTATATGCCTGTTCTATTAATAGTACTCTTAATGTCAAAAGCGATACTGTTATTAAAGTTACTTCGTAAAATGAACTTACCGAGTTCACGCCTATGTAAAATTTTTCAGAAATGAATTTTGTCTATCTTGATTGAAATACTTCTATGGTATTTTAACCATCTTAAAAGTGAATTAAAATGGTCTGGGTTGATTTACTAAATATAAATAGGAGCAGTATCTCAACATTAAAATTGACCAAAATCGTATTTATATCGAACTGAATGAACAAAAACAAATTGACTTTAAAAAACACACACTGCAGTCGTCTAAAAAAAATCAAATAATTAAATGATTGTGAGTGATTTTATTCAATCATATGATTTATAAAATTGTATTTTGTAACATGAATCGACGTTAGTGTAACATTTTTGGGGTGCGTTGCACTAGCCAACTTTGACGTTTACTTTAACCTGCGCAGTAAAACACAAAGTACGCCATTTTGTCTACATAAACAGCGCGCAGGTTGTAGTTAACGTGAAAATTGACTGGTGCAGTTGAACCCTTATTTTAACATGACATTTTAAATAAGCTACGTCAACTTACTCACTTATGTCATTTTACGTTATAAATTAGGTAAATTAATGCAGTAAAATTATCGTGTCAAAATTTACATTTCACTATAACATTGTTTCATGGGTACATGTTGTACAGTAATTAATTTTCAGTTTCAGTAATATTTTCAGGTAGCAGTTGTTTGAATAATTAATGCTTTGTCGGTATAATGTGTTTCTTTTGGCGTAAATAGGGCTGTCAATTCCACGAGTTTTAATTGCAATGATTTATTGTGCGAGAATCGCACTGACATTATTTAATGAATTCTGGATTAAATGAGTTTTGTTATATAGTTTGGCACCGTCTATATATTTTCCTTCATCAGCACTTGATCACAATCATAATATGTTTCAGTATACCTTTTGACCATGTACTTTATTGTCTACTTATATTGTTATATTACTGATAAAAAATTATACATAAATTTATATTTAAAAAATGGTAAGCCCTTCTGGCATAATAGGGACCAACGCTGTTTGAATGAGTTTCTTTCGGTATTTCTTCTCAGCAGTGATCGTTACGAAATGCTAGTACTTTGTAGCTTTGGTAAATACCATTTAATTTAGAATATGACGTGAAAAAGTGCCTGTGAAGGCCTAATTTCTGAATAAATGATTTGATTTTGATTTTGATCTTATTTTCGAAATATAACAACAATTAAATTTATTATCTACCTATGTGATTACACATAGGCTTTGTCACAAAGTGACTGTCCATAATCCATCAATTTCAAATTGACATATCTTTCTGAAATGAAAAAAAAATCCAGTAATAAACAGACATAATTGGGAGTTATTTTCATTTGAGGTATTAGTGCAACTGTTTTGTCCAATCAGTTGGACAATGGGCCTCAAATTTACACACGATCATAACCATATCGATCATGTACGCCGTGAATCAGTCTGTTAATTCGAATTGAAATTGATTCAACACAAAATTTCAGGAGTGTCGTTACTAAAAAATATTTCTCAGTATATATCAAGTCAGTAAAACTATGGGCGCGTAGCCAACCCTGCTAGCATTGTAGGTCGCGAAGGACCAGGGCCGGACCACGCGACTTTGGCATTCATCATAATTTCTTGCTAACCCGGACGAATCCCACAACATATATTATTGTTATATATCATGCACGACGCGGGGGATTTAGTCTTTGTTATGACAGATAGTTACAAAATACTGTCATAGTTTTAGTTATTAATAGTTATTAAATGTATGTGAAATAATTATTTAATGACATAGATAGTGTACTTTGCGTTGTTTGTGCAGGTTTTGTGCAGGTCAAAATTGACTGGTACAACCGAACCCAATCGATTGGAAATGATTATACGGATTCGAAAATAAAACACGCCATTTGTGACGTCATAACGTGAACGTGTAAACAAATTACAAAATTCGCGTTAATTCTCCGCGTATGTGCGTCACCATACTTCAAAGTACATGTATGAAGTTTTGTTGTGTAGATAGAGCATGAAGAGGTAGCAAACAAACAAACTTACTTTATCATTTATAATTATTAGTTAGGAATATAATTTCGCCAATTTAAAACCATCTTGCATTCTTCATTCCATTATTGAGTCTGTGCCAGTATATAGTGACCACTGTTTCAATTTTATCCCGGAATCACAGGTAGTCCGAAGTCCTGAATATCCATTTGGTCCTTCGGGACGGGACAAATGTTTCCAAATATACTTCGCGTGTTCATGTTATCCTGTTTACGAACAAACACTTCATGGACTAGTATTTAGACGAGTCCCATAGGTTTAAATTTGTTTGGTCAGGCTCGTTGTGTTTGCATATTAAATTAGGGATAAGTCTATCATGGTGCTCTTCAACCCTTACAGGGTATTTTATATTCTCTGAAGTCCTAAGTTTCGAATTAAGTCCGATGATCTGTTTTTGTGTACTTGTAATTTATTTTGCTGATGTCATACCATATAAACATAGATATAAACAATTAACTTTATTTACAAAAAGCATCATAAATACAAAACAAAAATGCCGTTTTACAAATAAATACATAGATATTGGTTAGTTTCCAAGCCTCAATCAACCTTAAGGCTATTTCATATCCCACTAAGTTTATAAGTTTGTTTTATTTTACAAATTTGTTTACAACATAAATTACTAGAAGACATTAAGTCGAAATCAAAAATTAAAACTAAATTAATTTAAATTAAACACTGAATCGCCGTCGTTGTGCGGTAAAGTTCCCAGGAGGCTGGCGACATTTCCTCTTTGTATGGCCAAACTCAAACGTTTACCAAAATAGTTTTACAAATTTTAATTTGGTATTGAATTAACTGCTACCCTGGTATAATACTTGGGGTTAATATTTATCCCGTGGGTAAGTAAGTACGCGATTCCCATAGGATTTGGTCAAAAAGTCTGTTAATCAATGGCGTTGACGGCGACGGCGAAGGGGCTACTGTGTATAAAAACGTGTTTATTTTCTGCGCTATCAGATAGTTAACAATAAAGAAACTTTTTTTGACTGTCTGATTCGCAATCAATTTCAATAAAGCATAGCTATCGAAATTAAAGTCGCGTGCAAAATTTTATTACCGTGCTATTAACCATTACTGAGTGCACTATTAAGTCATATTATCATAAAATAAAATAAAAAATCGCTTTAATGTCGAACTTAATATTAAATTATTTAACATATTATAATAATTATTTTAGTTTAGGAAATAGGTACTCTTTGTAATAATAAGGTGACAAAGGAATGTCTTAACAATATTTTTTTTATATAACGCGATTTTAAGACACACCTGTCCTTGAGATTTCGCGCGGAAATTAATGTCTATTATCCAAATATATATGTATGTGTCATCCAAACTAAATATGTATACAAAATTCTCAATAGGTTGAAGATAATATCTGCTTGAAAATTGAGTTGAAAGATTTCACCTAAGCAAACATATTCGCTGTTACAAGTTAACTAAAAGCCTGTAAAAAATATCTTGTTTTTACCAAAGAATACCTGCGATAAACATAAAGGAAAATTATAATAACAATAAAAATTATATCACTGGCAGGTAACAGATTGCACGAGGCAATTAAAAAGCATGCAATAACTTTTTCTATCGTCAGGTTTCTTGGTCATTAGAGCACAAAATCACGTTAAGAGCCAGTCGGAAATTAAAGCAGACGGCGACCATACAACGTGACCCAATATTTCGAAACGCATCACTAAAATTTCTACTTTACACGTAAGAGAATACGGTTAAATTTCGAACACTCGGTGTTGAGAGTTTGTGCCCAAATTATAAGTCTGTTAATTCCATCCTTGGAGCAGTAATTATTTGACTTGGTACAGGTAAATACGTGGTATATGGTGAAATAGGAGTGATTTAGCTAGATTTGGTTGTTCAGCATACTGAATTCACGTGATTTGATTCGAACTCTGTCTAGTTTCTACTGAGAAACGCATATTAGAACAGAAAATATACAATTTATATTATGCGCTTCTCATATACGAACAATACTAAATACGTACATAACGATTTCTATAACTATTTTATCTACGGTAAAAATGGAGAAAAATGGAAGCGGTGGTGGTGTAATGGTTAAGACGCCCGGCTGTGGATCGAAAGATCCCAGGTTCGAATCCTACTCGTGCCACATGAGTTTGTATACCAATCTGACTCATGTATAGTAGTTTTCATAGACCACCACTTGCTTCCGGTGAAGGAAAACATCGTGAGGAAACCTGCACACTGTGTGATTATTATTAACATGTGTGTGAAATGGAGAAGGCAATGGCAAACCACTCCATTAATAATGCCAAGAAAGTTGTTGTGTGTGTTCCATTCCACGTAATGACCACGACCCTCAGCCATGAGGAATACGACTATGAAGAAGAAATATGGAGAGAAATCTTTTGGAAATTATAGGTTTTGGTTAAAGTGTATGTTTTATAGTGGTATGAAGAAACGTAGAACATTATTGTTCAACAATAATCGTTGTTATTTAAGTTGCCTAATAGCATCTAACACACACTGTAACATTTACTTACATATATAATTATAACGACGATTTTGACGACCTCGATGGCGCAATGGTAAAGTTCTTGCCACTGAATCGAGAGATCACGGGTTCGATCCCCGGTCGAGTCATGATGGAAAATGATCTTTTTCTCATTGATCCGGTTCTTGGATGTTCATATATTTAAGTATTTGTTTTTAAAATATAGTATCGTTGAGTTAGTATGCCATAACACAAGTCTCGAACTTACTTTGGGGCTAGCTCAATCTGTGTGATTTGTTCTAATACATTATTTAAATATTTAAACACTGTTAGATGCCATTAGGCGACTTAAATGACAACGATTTTATAATATATATTGTATATATAGTATAAACTACTTATATAACCAAAGTCTAAACTTACACAGGCTTTCTATGTCGGTAAATCTTTGATGAAACTTCTACGACAAAACAATTAAGGTACAGAAGTAACACATGAACCGCTTAAGTTTTTCGTATCCTATTTCAGGCATCGCTTTTCACTAAATGGTTATTTGTTATTAATTAATAATCATTGATTTATAATTAAAAGTAAGTTATAGAAGACAACAAATAAAAGCGATGGATACAAAAGTAAAATTTGTAAATGTAGCTAAATAACAAATGATTCATTATTCTTTAGCCGAGATTCTAGTGAATTAAATTTGCATAAAAAGAATTTATCGCCATCGTCACACATCGTCGGAAACGAAGACGTCTTCATAGTTGTTAGTTTTCTATGTGGCCTCGTGAATCTTTAGATAGATAGATAGATAAAATCTTTTACTTGTAGCCACAACACAAAATACACAACACATACAGGTTCTTCATATTAATAACGACCTCAGTGGCGCAGTGGTAAAGTTCTTGCCACTGAACCGAGAGGTCCCGGGTCTTGGATGTTTATCTATATATGTATTTGTTATAAAAAAAAATATATAGTATCGTTGAGTTAGTATCCCATAACACAAGTCTCGAACTTACTTTGGGGCTAGCTCAATATGTGATTTGTCCTAATATATATATATATATATATATTTATTTATTAAAAAAAAAAAAATAACACACACAATAAAAATAAGTCTGTTGCAGCAATACAAATACAAAAAGGACACAACTCAGCGGTACTATTACCCGGGGGGGGGGAGGCAATACACTGATTTTCAGTTGTGACCTTAAGGTACCTAGATGCGATTAAACTAACTCAGCGACAACCACCCTTATTGGCGACATGTTGGATATTTAAGGGGAGGGGGGATATAGTTCCAACACTTTAAACAACAGAGGGGGTCGACAGAATCTGGCATTGGGATTTCTGTTAAATAATAACGTCAAATATATGAACTTTTACAAGCATATTCATATATCTATATTGAATGTGACGGTTCGACATATCAAATCTCTAATACCGTAGCTGGTATGCAAATATTGACCTATTTGTATATTTCAACATTTTTCTCGTATACATCCGAACATATAAAGCGGAAAATAAAGTAGGGAAGCGGATATTGAGGTCCAACCTAAAGATCTGTTTTTTTTTTCTTTTGAAGTGTAAAGAGTTCTGTACACTAAATATTTTGAGACGTAACCCTGCATTTGTCAGGAAACTGTCCCTTGTCGGCCTCGAGGCTTCACATACCTAAATTAATGTGTTTATGTGTAGCATAATGTATGTTTTGTTATTACAATATTCACATTTTGTCTCTTTTAGTAGTTCCGGATGTTAAAATTGAGCCACACAGCCAAAGAAAAGTGACGTTTTAAACACGAAATCTAACTTTAGCTTCTAAATAAAAATGTGGTGCTATTTATATAATATTATTTTTCTTTTTACACAGCTACCCTATGCGAATACAATACAAATAATATTTATTTAGCACCAAAAGAATATACATAAACAGATTTTTTTGAAATTCCCACAGGAACGAAGTTGCGGAGCGTAGCTAGTACAACATTTATATAAATAAACCAGAAACCTTTGAATTCGCCAAAACCTTCTACCCAATCAAATGAAAATAATCGCAAATAATTACAAGCGCGTATTCGATTATTCAATCGTCGTTACGTCTGAATTGATCGGAATATCGATAAATATAGCCCAAATGGCTATATTTATCGATATTCCGATCAACCCTCATAACTCCACGAGAACAATGGCACCAATTGATTGTCGTGCGGATAAAACTGACAATTGCCTTTTTATCTGTATTATTTACTTTGTATCTATTTTATACTAGCTTTTGCCCGCGGCTTCGCCCGCGTGAATTTCCGCAGATACCCTATGTCCTTCGCCATACTTCAAACTATATGCATGCAAAATTTTGTAGTAGATTGCTTGTGTAAATAGAGCGTGAAGAGGTAACATACATACAAAATTACTTTCGCATTTATTATATTGGTTAGATTAGATTATATTTGGAAAAAAACTGATTTTTTACCCTACTCATTATATTTATATAGCTATGTTCAAACCTCGCATCATAGGTAAACGACAAAAGCATTCAGGCAGCGCGACACTGGTATTTTTATACGGCATAAATTTTGTGAGCCGAAACGAATGATAAAATTGAGTTCGATGTCGAAATATGACAAAACATTTTTGGCGTCCCATGTAAATTGGGCGATCAGCTAAGCGAACTTCGTGTGGAAAGTGGAAATTGTTCGATCTTAATTCGCTGAATTTCTTTTAGATATAAAATTAATGACACTAAAATCATATGTTTACTCTCATGGATGTCAAAGTCAAGGCAATCAGAAATAGAGGAAAACCAAATATTAGATGGATGGATTGCGTTACATAAAGTATGAATAGGAAAGAAGTCGTGAAATGGCCAATGACAGAATTAAGGGCGAAGTGCGTGTTTGAATTTTCACTTCTCACCATCGATTCGAAGCATGACGCAGGGAACCAATCACATTGCAGTGTGGTTAGCTGTCATTGCGTCACAATGGCGCAATGTTATTGGTTCGCTGTGTCTCATTTCGAATCGATTCGATGGTGAGAAGTGATATGCTAACCCTCACTTTGCCCACACTAAACAGAAGTAGTTAACAAACTGTGGCGACTCCACATGAATGGGAAAAAGATCAAGAATTGGAAGATTACTTCATATTAAACTAAAAACAACTACGTAAATATGTTAATAAATATATTATTGTCCGTCCGCATACTTCATTTGTATATTTCAAAACCTAAACACTCTGTCATAATTAAGATGTTTTAAGCCGGCATTTTTCCTTACACTTGTTCAAATATTCTGAAGGAATGTCCTAAAAGGGAACACAAAACACCAAGTTCCGAAGTTTCGTTGCATCTTTGTCATAATACTTTATGTCCTACGCGGCGTTTTGTTATAGTCCACAAAGGAGTGGTTTTATAAACTTTTTTGGGAGTGTTTGTTTTACCCGACGTCCTAGGTTAACGACGCAAAGATACGCCAGCGATGCGACGCTGCGTATGCTTAACTAACGACAATAGAGGCTTCTGTCAAAAACTAAAGTTAAAAAAATCCTCGGCTGCTTTGTGCCTTCAGTTATTATTTTTTTTGTATTATTTATCTCATGTGTCATTAAATAATGTTTGTTTATATATACATATATATTATATATCCATAGTTTTTGAACTAATTTAATTACGATTATAAATACACTACCAAATAATAAAAAAAATTGTGTACCAAAAAAGTAACACCGAAATCTTTTTCCTATTGATCAGGACCTACAACCAACCTGTTAAGAATGTAAATGCCAATAAATTGATGAAGCGATCTATGGACAAAATAAACAATACTATACCACTGGGACAGTCAAATTGTATTTATGTAAAGGCCCGCACTCAGAAACCGCAATTTTGGATCCACAACAAACATCTCAACAGCTTTTGTTGAGAGATAATTAATTTTTAATTGCAATTAAATCTTGGCCTGAAATCAAGAAAGGAAACTAAGGGTCTATTTTAATAATTATTTACAAAAGGTTAAGGGTGAGCGTTTATACTAAGCGTTTCCTTAAAGGGCTCAGAAAATTTTGTTAAAGGAATTATGATTACATTTTTGGTGCTTTATAAATATTAATTACAACATTTTCTTTTGAACCGTGTAAATGAATTTGCGGTCGATTCTTAACTCTCTGTCTCACTGTGTGTTATTTATAGATGAGATGATATATAGAGTATCTTGTTCACCGATTCTAGAATTTTCAACTGTTTTCAATTCCGAGTCACTACTCTAGACAGGCTATACTGCATTTATCTTTTAATCATCCCTCATAAGCCTTAAAAGGAACGTAATATTATCAACACAATATTCGCTTTGACTTCGCGAACGTCTTGCACCCTGTACACGTGGCGGAGCCAACAAAGTCTTTTTCTATATTTTTTTCAGGCTTCGTCATTCTTTTAATCATATTATTCATATCAGCATTTTAAAAAAAGGTAAAACAACTCACGTTACACGATTAACAAAAAATAACACTATTATTACCATAGATTTTTTTCTCAAGGTTAGATAACAGAGCGAGATATTTTTTAAAATCTATGTTCAAAAAACTAGACTGAGAAGTTGTTTTGTCGAAGTATCCGTCGTCTTTTTAGTGTACGTGTTATTCAGCATTTTTAGGGATGCAACTTTTCCAGGACTTTATCGTAGGAGCGCGTTTATTTTCAAGGTGGGGCAGCCCTGTCTTGTATTCTCGAACACGCGATCCGGCAGTTTTGGATTCCAAGTTTAAAGTTTAACCACATAGGGTTAGATGTACAGAATGTGTCTTTTTTCTGTATATCTGAATGAATATTCCTGAAGACATTTTAAGACGTTACTTCTTGCTGTATTTAACCCCCGACGTATAAAGAGGGGTGTTATAAGTTTAACGTGTCTGTCTGTGCATCGTAGCTCCCAAACGGATGAACCGATTTTCGTTTAGTTTTTTTTTTTAAATAGATAATTAAATTTTATCCCGAGTGTTCTTAGCTTCATTCTTAGCTTAGTTTCATGAAAATCAGATCAGCTGTTTAAAAGTTGTAGCGAAATGAATATTGAAAGCCCCCGACTTTCAATATTCAATAACAATATTTTTTTATTTGTCTAACAAATAAACTTGCTATAATGTTTTGACGACCTCCGTGGTCTAATGGTCATCATGCCGGACTGCTACACAGGAGGTCCCGGGTTCGAATCCCGGTCAGGTCAACATGAAATGACAAAAATGATCTTTTTCAGATTGACCTGGGTCTTGGATATTTATCTATATATGTATATGTTATAGAATAGGTATAGTATCGTTAATATTACGTCTGTATTACGTTATCGTTAGTATACAAGATTAGTATCCCATAACACATGTTTCGAACTTACTTTGGGGCTGACTCAATCTGTGTCATTTGTCATTTGTTATAGTATATATATATATATATATACTATACCTACTATACTATTATATATACTATTATATATATATAACTTCTGTGTGAAATGGAGAAGGCAATGACAAACCACTCCATTAATAATGCCAAGAAAGTTGTTACGTGTGTTTCATTCCATGTAATGACCACGACCCTCGGTCATGAGGAATATGACTGTGAAGATCTAGTTTTTTAAGTCTGTCTGTGATACCGGCTTTGGATTTTTGGTATCGGAAAAGTATCTGTCAGTTGACTATGCTGCAGCCGGCGTAGTTCAGAGACAAACAAGTATTCCTTACTTTGTTGAGCCATATCAGCGTAATATAGAATATTTTCTAAAATATCACAAACTAGTAGATATATTTTTCAAGTGAAAACTTCTCTAGCGGCGTCGTGCACTTTTTGTGATGGGTAAAACACGTTAAACTCGCGTTGGTCACGCGTGTCCTGACACGCGTGACCTTGACTGAAAATTCGTAAGACGTCAAAAATGCACAATGTTAATATTCCAGTTTTCACTTCTGCTGGCACACGTTATTTATTTTTTTCTCACTTTTCCAATACAATACACAGCAACTCCCAAAATAAATGTACAGTGAAAGAGATTTTTTATACTAAGTACGATCAACTAGCAAAGAAAATGTTTGGTTTTATTCAGATTTCATTGGAAACTCATAAAAGTGCTGCAATAAAAATACTCTTTAATACGTACACTCTATATGTAGTGACTTAGCACATCTTAAAAAGGACCGTAAGTATTATTGAGTACTATTTTAGCCAACCTTATGTTTGAAGCGAAAAAGTAGGGAAGCGGTCCCTGGGCTCCGACGCTTGACGATTGAGAATTAACCAACAAAACGGTTAAATTAGAGAGTTCAGCTAACCAGTAATAAAGGAAAATTTGCAATGTATTTCATTCTAAAATAGACCGCAGGCTTTCAGGTATCATAGCCGTGAATGCATTCGAGAACACGCGAAAAATTTAGAAAAATGTTTAGTTACATATCTACTAAATGGTAAGTATATAAAAGGTACGAAACAAAATATGATAACTTTAAAAATTAAATTAAATATCCCGTGTCCTGTGTGACGTTTCTAATCCCGTCATACGTCAATTCAGTTGATTAAAGCAAATTGGTTATAGTGCAGTTAGAGGCTGAGCCCAAAACTGACCGTCACTTAACATCGCCCCAACAGTTACAAGTTTATCGAGTTCCAAACTAACTCTGCATAGGAAACTTCATAGCGTCTTCCGAGATACATTTGCGGAACATACGGGTCTATATTTAACACGTTATAGTATCAAGTAAGCGGTGGTAGTGTAACGATTAAGACGCACGCTTGTGAACCGAAAGGTCACAGGTCGAATACTACTCGTGCCACATGAGTTTGTATACTAATCTGACTGTATAGTGACATGTATAGTAAGTAGTTTTCATCATCCGCCATCACTGGCTTCCGATGAAGGAAAATATCGTGAAGAAACCAACAAAGTCGTTGTGTATGTGTTTCATTCTTAAAATTAATTTTAAAGATCACTAAGACAATGGATTCGAATTGTCCGAGAATATTTTGGTCTGAGAATATTGTATTTATTCCAAGTAACTATTACGACCCTCAGCCATGAGGAATACGACTATGACGAGTATCATAATAACCCTGTATCTTAAGAACTTGAATCACCGTAGCTTCAAGGCGAAACAGTGAATGACAATTTTTTATTAAATTGAAAATACGTTTTGTCCGTCCGTGTGTATTGATTCAAATAAGCGTCGGGCCAATGGAGCGGGCTAAGCAACTATTGGAGCAGGACCCACTCCGCTGCGGAAGGGTGTTAATGGCGACACCGGCTTATACCGGTTTATACTGGTCTACACCGGTCTGTACCAATGGTGCTAACGAATCTGTATTCTAAGGCGCCGAAATCTAGTGCATCAAACTTGCTCAACTGCTCAATGACGTTGGTGATAATGCATATTATTGATTGGAGTACTGATCTAGTGTTTAAGGCATAGGTGTCAGGTTCAAATCCTTGTCATGTCACATGAGTATACTGGTCAAATTTTCATCGACCATTAGTTATCGGTAAAGAAAAAAACATCGTGTTTAAGGCATAGGTGTCAGGTTCAAATCCTGGTCATGTCACATGAGTATACTGGTCAAACTTTCATCAGCCATTAGTTACCGGTAAAGAAAAAACATCGTAAGGGAACTTGCACATTCGTACTGTATGAATTGGAAAAAGCGATGACAAACTGCTTCATTAACATTGCCGAGTTCTTTCAATCGATCTGTGTTGATGTCATTGCCTATTTACAAGAGCGATTTATTTGTGCCTCAGATGATATTATTTGATATTGATATTGATATTATTTGATATTGATTCGACGACCTCGGTGGCGCAGTGGTAAGGTTCTAGCCACTGAACCGAGAGGTCCCGGGTTCGATCCCCGGTCGGGTCATGATGGAAAATGATCTTTTTCTGATTGGCCCGGGTCTTGGATGTTTATCTATATATGTATTTGTTATAAAATATAGTATCGTTGAGTTAGTATCCCATAACACAAGTCTCGAACTTACTTTGGGGTTAGCTCAATCTGTGTGATTTGTCCTAATATATTTATTTATTTATTTATTTATATGTTCAGTTTTTACATAATTTCGAAAAATTACTAAAATAATATACTAGGTTAATGCAAGTTGCAATAAAATATTTTCATTCGATTGGTAATATCGTTCTCATGGTTCTTTGAACTTTACAACTTGCTATACAACGTGCACAAAACGTTAATGTTCGATATAGTTGACGTGTAAAGGGCATTCAGTGTTAAATTTGACACAAATTATAGTTAGTCAAAGAATGGGTTTTAAGAAAAAATTCTCGAGCCGATAGGTACAGGTAAACTAAGAACTGCATCTGGTGGCATCACAGCACAGCAAGTTATTGTGGCTGTAAACTGCATCAAAGTTTGTATCTCTTAATGCTGTCCAGTTCTAAACAGATCTGCATCACAAATTAGTACCATCAAGTTATTTTCATTTCAGGTTCCTAAATTGAACTGCGCTCCATTTGAACCGTTCTGTAGCACAGGGACAACTTTCATACTTGCAAGATCATCGATTGTAATAATATTGTTGTTCGAATAAATATAAAAGCTCGCAAAAAACGTCGTTAAAAAAAAATATAAATTAAAAAATCTTTAGTCAACTTAGGGCAATATATATATATATATATATATATATATATCACTTATTAACGGCAAAATTTGGTTGAATCTACCGCCGAGTTCCAAAGCGCAGGTAAAGAAAGAAGAACCGACGTCAATTAAAAAATGTGGATCTTGTAAATTATATCATCTGGTATGATATGTAAGATAATTTAAGAAAGTATTACTACATACACTATATATATTGCTACATAGTATTAAGATAGACACGAAAACTATGCCTTATATTTTTTTAATGGTTTTTGCTTTTATGGTCTCTCGCATGGGTGGATTGCTCAAGGTGATACTTTACATGAACATATTAATTAAACTGTAATAACATTTTTATTACGTATGCATATTAATTTAAGACACACGCATAGAAAAGTTGAAAATTATATTATGAAAATATAAAAAAAAAAATTCTACGCCTCGAAGATAATATTAAGAGTTTATGTTAAATAAATAGTCACTCTGAGAAATATCAGATCTAAAAAACAAAATGTGCGTATTTAATAAGAACGTCTTCATAAGAAATTTCAAATAAATCGCGCGTTAATCTCTGTGAAATATCAGCCCGGTTGTTGTGTTTGTAATATTCGATTAGATAAACCTGTGTTTCCACTAACGATAATAATTAGTTACCAGGTAGTTCAATAGTATTTCTTCAGACGTCTCTATAAGAGCTATTGTTGAATAGCAGTATTGGCTTAAAGTTTGTAGAATAGACACCCTGATGACTTGTACTAGCTTCTTGTTCGAGGTCGTTTTTAAGGGCCAGCTTCTCATAAAAAATAGCTTTTTAGCCAATTAATTTACAAAATAATGTTTATTATTCAATTGTCCCCACTATACTGGGATACTAAAAATTTTATTATCGGCCATTTTAATATGCCCACTACTGGTGCACTAATTTTCCTTATGGATACGATTATAAGAATGGGTCCACTGAGTCCACTATCAAGTCCAATGAGAATTGCTGAGTTTACGACATCAAGTATATCTAGGATCAATGAATCATGCTCTTCAAACCCTGTGGTTTGATACCAGACTAGCCCGGTCACCCATCCCGCGACTGACCATTATTATAAAAGTTGCTTAACCACAGACCGATCGCGAAAGGCTGCGCCTTTAAATGTCGGCTATAAACAATCCAAAAACATTGGGGATTTTATCTGTAACTTTATATTTAAATCATACTTTATCATACACAATAAACCTAATTTACTATCTCAAGTTGTAGTCCCGTAACTGCCTGACAACCCTTTATAATATTTACGTTATATTTCGCGCAATACAGAGTTTGAAATCGCAGGAGGGACATAATACCCCGCAATGTCCCAAGCTATGCCAAATGAAAATAAATTTGCTATCATTAATATTAATGAGGTTTAGTGAATTTGTCACTTTTGTTTTAATATCTTATATCTGTTTTTAAGTCTTTTCGTGATAATAATGGAATTACGAGTACTTTTGTATTTTTACAGATGTTTGTGCAAATTAATTAAAATGTAGGCTGTCTTAATAATAAATGTGAATGCTTGTGAGACAATGGACAATATTTAAACACAATAACGTTTTTGTTTATTAGGCTCGTGCTGGGTAAATTTCACGGGCGTTTTGAACTCCGCCGCGGGCTCTCATTACTGTTTATTAAATTGTACCATACACAGTAATAAATTTAATTATCCTATTTTATAAATAAGTAAAGTACTAGTACAATGTAAATTTTATAAATGTTTAATTTTTAAAAAAACTTTATTAAAAAAAATGTCGGACACTATTGAAAGGCAACACGCCGCTCGTGTTATTCACCCTGCTACGTTTGATGATAGACGCGAGTGTTGCCGCGAGCAAAAGCTAGTATAGATACAAAAATGAAGGCAAATGGCAGTGTACAGCAAAAATCTCTTTTTATATCATTTAATATTTTAAAATTCCATTAAACGACCCTCGCCATTGCGGATATTTGATAAACGACAGTTTGATTGGAATTAATTACTTTACACATTAATTAATGGTTTATTTCATAATTTATGACTGTGCGATTTCTGGTTTCGAATATGGATGTTAGAGAGAAGTAAAATTTTTTGTGATTTTTTTTTTTTTCATTTTTATTTTTGGTCTTAGTATGTGTGTAGATGTGATTACTGTAAAAAGCATTACAATAGTCGCAGATATCCATACTCCCAACTAATATTACAAATGCTAATGTCTATCCGTCTGTTCCGCTTTCACGGCTAAACCACTGGACCGATTTTGATAACATTTGGTTAAAGAGCCCCGTTCAAACATAGGTTACTTTTTATTTTAAAAATCAACCACAAATGATTTTAATGATTTAATTGGTAATTTTTATAGGGTAAGAATATAATTGTATTTTAAATTGATTATGTTCAAATATTTGTATAATAAAAATGAACACATAAAGGAATTTTGACAAAAAAAAATATTATTTCTAGGTATAAAAATAGTCACAATATAAGTTATTTTTGCTCGTAACTCATTTGAATATGGCAATAAAGGCAAAGTGAGCCGAGACCCATAGCGACGAATTTAATCAAAAGAAAACCAAGTGTTTCGTTTTTATGTAGTACTAGCTCTTGCCAGCGGTTTCGCCCGCGTGTATTTACCTGCGAAAGCGGAACAGACGATTTTCATACAAATTTTCATCCCCCATTGTAGTCATTTGAGTTTGATTTTTGGAAAAAGAGTAGCCTAGGCTACTTTTTACATAGCTATGTTTGAACAGGGGTCTTTAACTACATGCATACCAAATTTCATCGAAATTGGTTCAGCGGTTTAACCGTGAAAGCGGCACAGACAGACAGACAGACAGACTTTCGCATAATATGATATGACAGCAGCAGGTCCCAGCTTCGAATCCTACTCGTGCCACATAAGTTTATATACCATGTATACCACCATGTATACTACTTGCATCGGGTGAAGGAAAACATCGTGTGGCAACCTGCACACTGGTTGACAGTTTAAGTTAACTAGTGTTTATGTGATTACTTGATGCGACTTGTATAGGTAGTAAAACTCATTACATTATGTACATTATGTACTTTTATGTATTATTAGAAAAAAAACATTGTAAGAAACAATAATGGTAAGCCGATCTGGCATGATAGGGACCAACACTGTTCAAATGAGTTTCTTTCGGTATTTCTTCTCAGCAGTGGTCGTTCGAAATGCCAGTAGTTTGTAGCTTGTGAGAAATAACTATAAATTTAAAAATAGAAAAAGTGCCTGTGAAGGTCTGATTTCTGAATAAATGATTTGAATTTTGAATTTGAATTTTGCTTCAAAGTTACATTTGCATGGCATTTTTATAAGACAGACTCTTCAGAATATATTTCTAGATTTTGTCACAAAAACAAAACACCACACGTAAATATTTCACTGCGATATCACATGTACCAGAGTATGTAAGGAATTCTTACAGCGAAGGTTATCGACACACAAACATTCATTCCATGGGAAAATGAAAACTTTTTCTTTTCCCCCACGTGCGATATATAAAATGACGTCCAATTTCGGCACAAACCGCTCTGTGATCTCGAGATGTCGTTGTAACGTCGCGCGGATGGAATTGACGCAGTTCCATTGTTTGACGAGAATTAAAGTCATGCATGCCCCGTTTCACAGTCGCGCTCGGTCATTTTCACGTTCGTCGATAGGCAACGCAGAACAACGCAGAATATGGCTACCTTTAATTTAATACCGATAATCCATCAACATAATCATCAACAGCCTACAGAAGTCCAAAACTGCATATAGACCTCTCTTTATTAGCCCTTTATTTATTTTTCAACGTCCTTTCAGGTTATTTGGTTGACTGGTAGAGATTCTCTCCTGGGATAAGTCCGCCATTATGCGCTATTTCCTATAATGTCTTCTTCATAGTCGTATAATTCCTCATGGCTGTGGGTCGTGGTCGTTACGTGGAACGAAACAGACATAACAACTTTCTTGACATTAATAATGGAGTGATTTGCCATTGCCTTCTCCATTTCACACACACGTTAATAATCAACAATTGTGCAATATTCCTCACGTTGTTTTCCTTCACCGGAAGCAATTGGTGGCCGGTGAAAACTACTATACATGAGTCAGATTGGTATATAAAGTCATGTGGCACGAACCTGAGACCTTTCGGTCCACAGGCGGACGTCTTAACCATTACACCACCAACTTCCATCAGCTTCCTGTAATGTAATCATGTGTTTTTTATAAACTTATGTGCAATAAAGTTATTACAAATAAACATTTTCAGTGTTAAGCGAAGCGTTAAAAGTATGACAATGGAAACAGAACCGACACCTGCTTGCATCAGGAAATTGGATCTGATGATATCACGGCCGTGTTAAGTGAAATCTGAGCGCCGCTGACCCTCACTCTTTTATTTCCTATCGCCTGGAAACATTCACTAGTAAATGTGCGTTTACACTAAGCGAATATCAAAGCATTTATTCACAAATTAAACCTGGGCAGGCATATTTTCACGTCAAATTTTATATATATAATAGCTACGCCCCGGGGCAGCGATTACATGGGAATTTCGTGGGATAAAAAGTACCCTATGTGTTATTCCAGGTTATTTTCTACACGTGTACCAAATTTCATGACAATCGATCCAGTATAATGCGTGAAGAGGTAATAAACAAACTTACTTTTGAATTTATTTACCTATTAGTTGGGATAGAAATTTCTCAAAAAGCTACAACCTACTAAATAGTAAATTCTCATTATGACAATGCTACAATGTTATATATAATTGATATCTCTGATTTATTTTGATCCCCCTAGCTCAAGCACTGTTTTTAGTGGGTTTATTGCAATTACTGGCAATCAAATATTTAATTTTTTCCCCGTGGGTTCCATAGTCTCAATCTACCTGTTTTAAAATTCATTTGTAAATTTTCAAAATTAATTTAAATTCTGGTTTACTGAATTTTGGTGGAATGTTGGCGGTGCCAGTATATTGCGGTCTCACTCGCACAACGAATCGAACAATATTTCTTTGTTTTATCAAATTCGAGGCTAATACTAAGAACGCTCGTTCGCTTGGTGTAAACGACACAGAGCATGCAAACAGTTGCTAGGAACACTCTAGCGTGTACCGAACGAAGCGTTGAAGACTAAGAATACTCTAGCTCTTTGTTCGTTTTGTGTAAACGCTCCTCGAACGAAGTAAGAATGTTTTTGGAATGCTCAAGATTATTCGTTTGGTATTAATATGCCCTTAATTATACGTACATCTGGTTTATACGCAACTAGATTACCTTTTGTCCCTACTCCATACTTCAAAATGTTTGCAAAATTTCAAGAAGATTGGTTGAGTAGATAGAGCTAGAAGAGGTGACAAACAAACTTACTTTCGCATTTATAATATTAATTAGAATTAGGATGACGTGTGATCTTATCCTAGAATAAGGCCACTCAGTATCATTTAGCACTAAAGGACAATAAAAAACGGTATATATGCTGATAAAAACCATAGCATTCTCAAATAGAGTTTTGTATTTCTTTATCAATAAAGATTCGCATTTCTGGGTGAATTTCACGAGCGTTTCGAATTCCGCCGCGTGCTGTCATTAGTGTTTATTAAATTGTACCATACACAGTAATCAATTTAATTATCCTATTTTATAAATAAGTAAGTATAAACTTTTAATTAAAAAAAAAAGATTATTAAAAAAAAACGTGCGACACTAATGACTACACGCCGTGTTCAAACGGTAGTGAAATTCACCCATGTAAATATAATCTAGTTTTATCACTACCTGATGAAACAATCAATATGCTTAAAAGGTATTGTAGGGTTTTAACTACGTACTGGGATCTCAATAAAAGATTAGAATGCCGAATGGTGTGTTTATTAATTCGCTATGACGTGCGACACACTCGTCCATTAAAGGGCGACTGAAATCGCTACGAACTTAAATGCAACCTAAGCATTGTATAAACTGTTCGCCACTACATTATGTTTAAAATAATAAAATTTCTTAGCGAGTGGCGTTCTCATGCCTATTGCCAATTCTGTGCTATCATAAACATAATTTAATAATCTTCGGGCCAAATCTGATAATACATCCGCTGAATGATTGAAGATTTTTTCTTGAAGACGGTAGCAGGTGACGGAGCAATCGATCATAAAGCCTATTCAGCTAGATACGTAAACCGTTCTGTTATAGATGATAATATCTTGAATATTTTTCACTATAAATATTACTTGTGCATTATTCTGGTTCAGAAAATTTGGTACTTTTTTTACTCCATAATTTTTATTAAAAACTAGCTACGCCCCGGGGCTTCACTCCCGTGGGAATTTTGGTGTATAATATAGTCCATAGCAACCTTAGATAATGTACCTTTCTAATGGTGAGTTTTTGAAATCAGTTCGATAGTTTCGAAGATCCTCAAACATGCAAACTCACAAACGCTTACCTCTTTATAATAATAGTATAGATTATGAAACCTCTCCAAAATAGCACTGGCAAAAGCTGGTAGTAATATAACAGTTACTTTAAAATGTTCTAACACGGACTCACAGAATGAAATATAGAACTTATTACCAAAAGAAAACATACAATACATAACAACAAAATTCATTCACTCAAAGTGGAAATTACAAAAGTTAAAACATTGTAATAATATCAGATAACTTACGTAAATTAACATAAATCAAGTATTCCTATTAAACTTATTTCTCGTTTCAAGTGTGTTATTGCTAATGCAAGTCGCGTTAAGGCATCTGACATCAAGTCATCCTTATTATTATTATTATGAAATAATGCATTGTTATTAAAACTAAACGGGTGTACAAAATTTTAGTTTAATATCTTGAAGATATCTGCTTCAAAATCGACTTACAAGATCCACCCGAACATACATACATATAGCAAGTTTCATAAAATCTTGTAAAAACCATACATCTTCTTGATAATAGACAAACCAATTTGAATAACGAACATGAGAAACACAATACAATAGTTTTCAAAATAATTGGACACAAACACAACGCAACGTCAAGGACACATGTTGGATCTGATTGTCTGATATTGAACGGATAATATCATTGAGTCCTTTTCATCGGAAAAACGTCCCACTCGGAATATAACTTGTCCTAGATAAGCGACGGAATGCTGCTTACAAATTTATGGAAATCATGCTAAATGCGTCGCATCGAATTGTATATTTCGTTCCTGATTCATTCCTTACCATAGGACTAGTACTGTACTTCAGTTTTTGTTCAAGACTCAACTGTATTTCAGTTTTTGTTTGATATCGTTTCTACTTAGTCCTGGCAGAAGGGGCACTCTAAAAAGCGCTTGTTTTCTATTACCAAGAGAATTCGTGCTTATCTGACTAACTGAGCCCGCCAAAGACCGATTCTGATTTAGATTTAAATTTATTTACTGAAAATAATAAAGTTTGAAGATGTTACATTATAGAAAATGAATATACGAGATACCCTGCAAGAGCACAGCAAACATGAGGGCAGCTAGTTGTCGCTTACAAATTAAATTTCACGATTTGTAGTGAACTTATCATCGAAAAATTCAGATCTTAATTTACTTTTTTAAAGATTTTTAGCAATAAAGTGAATATTTTTTTATATCTTTTAAATAATTATAAATATATTTTTATAGCCATACTATGGGTTCTAAAGCTGGTGGATACTAGTTTCATTGTGGTGTTTGGTCTTTCTAGTATGTACCGTATGAGGTGAAAAAAAGTAGGAAAGCGAACCCTGGGCTCCGACAGTTAACAGCTAAAGAAGAAATCTGAGAAATGGTCTGTAGTTTGAGATCTGAAGATTGATTTCGAGGTCCTAATATGAGCCAGACGCCGTAATATTCCCAAACAGTGTAATACTTATCTATTACCAGTACTAATATGGCTTACCCTACAAACCTGCAGTGAATCGAAGTAAATCCTGCGAACAATGCTGAGATCAGATTTAATTTCTGGCTTCCCGACGATTTGTCCTATCTATGCTATTTGTATCAATGGCGAAATCCATCCTTTCAATATTGGCCCCACTTTGTGAGTCCTCCACTCGGAAAAACGATTGATTTTCAGTAATAACTCGATGCTGCTCTTGAATCGGAGTATTTTTTTGTTGAATTTACTTTAAAATATAGGTTGTCATAATGCAATGATCGCGGCAAGACTACAGAAGAAATTTTAAAGGTCAATGAACGAATTTGACGACCTCTGTGGCCTAATGATCATCACGCCGGACTGCTACACTGGAGGTCCCGGGTTCGATCCCCGGTCAGGTCAACATGGGAAATGATCTTTTTCAGATTGACCTGAATCTTGGATGTTTATTTGTAATATGTAGGCATATGCTATAGAATATGGTTGAGTTAGTATATAGAGGAGTTAGTGCCCCATAACACAAGTTTCGGGCTAACTCAATCTGTGTGATTTGTTCCTACATATTTATTTTTTTAATTATTCCTATATAGGTATATTTAATGTACGTGATCTAGCCGCGTTGGAGCGGTGCGATGTAAGTGTGTAATGACCTTGATGTCCTTTTCCATCGCTTCTATCTGATAGTTTTAAGTAACACATCGAACAGACAGCGTTAAAATTAAATTTCACACGTGTTGGATATAGCTAAATGGCTTATCACATTAGGCAGATTTATCTGTCAGATCACAATGTAATATTTTATCAGAAATGGTTAAAAATAGATCCTAAGTCATGTAATTTTAACAGCTATTCTGGCGTGTGGCTCCATCCCTGATCAGAACCACTCCACGTCCTGCCGTGGATGTCGTACGAAACGACAGATATCTTTGTATCCTTGGTAGCCTGATAGGTAACAAAAGCATTACCCAAGGTGACGTCAGACAGGCGGCTGATTCTAAAATCACACCCGGGACTAGAGGATTCACAGCTCCGAAAGCTGCCTTCATAGATCAGAAAGAAAGAGAACGCAATAGTGTGCAAGAAAGAGAGCAAACAAACATAAAACTAAAGCGTAACAGTTGACTACAGCTCGTTAGTCCGTGTTGATCTGTTGAATGTACAAAATGGACCAATTTGAGCATTTGCTACGATTCCGGACTCGTTTCGCTGTTCAAACTGATTGGCTAGTTTTAAGGGGATGGTGGAAACGAATAGAATATTAACTTGCGAGGGAACAGTACCTTATATGTCCTTCTTTCTTTCTTTTATTTATTTATTTCATAATAATATAAAAAAATACATCGGTTACATAAATAAAATTTACATAAAGAAAAACATACACGCAGCCGTCAATTGTAACATGATAATATAATTGAAATAAGTATCTCGAAACTCAGATAAATAAAGTCTGGAGGCAAAATTAGTTAATAAAACATCTATGGAAGATGGAATCAAACTAAACTTCACGTTAACTGGGACCTTAGTGCGAGTTTGCGCTTCGCATTTTGGTATCGTATCTTTTCACAATCAACCAATAACAGTGTGACGCGGCGGCGACCACAATGTGATTGGCTGCGTCCGTAGTGAGGTATGGAGAGGTTCGATGTTAAAAAGTGAATTGCAAATTCGCACTACGACCTACTATTCCCGAATACTGCAACAAGTTGCGCCACTGTGATAATTGGAATTTTTTGTAGTCAATTTGATTTTGTTCGATTTTATGCTCTACCGCTTTTTGATTTGTTTGATGTACGTGCGGTTTCCGCCCTACAAAATCACCACTTCATCCTCATCTCTCTCTCATTCTCGCATGTTCTTGGTTACATTCGAAGCTGTGAAGCTATGAAGCCTGGGCTCAGCATATAATATAAATCTTAACAGTCGCAAAGATTCAACTGTGATTTTAGGTCTGTATCTGACGTCAACTGTCTATGAGAATATTATCGTTGCCTATCAGCAACCAAAATCAAATGTCCCTTAGTCGCCTCGTACGATATCAATGGATGCAGCAGTATCTCCGTGCTCATTTTTAATGTAATCACTATACATTTTAGAACAGAATCTTGAAGCAATCTTCACTTTTAAAACCCTCAGAGCTGGTTACATTTATATGCAAATAATGCAGCTTGCAGGCCGCACGTATACCGCCATACTGTATTTAGATCACGTACAGTATGTGTCTTGACTAGTGGGCGCCCCAGGTACGCCTTATATACTGCTGTTTTCCCGCTTTATTTCCACAAGCTTTTGTTTAGTTACCTGTGTACCGTGTTACCTACCTATGTCTGTAATCAAATCTTGCAAGTTAATAATTTTCACCCACCTATAGTGGAAGTAGGTGTTAGATACCCTTAGGTGACTTGAATGAAATCTGTCACCAGTATCAGCAATACCACAACCGATTTGATGGTGATTTTTATAAACTCCTTATTCCGTGAAACCATTATCGGCTCACAACCAGGGAACTCTTCAAAAGTTTACTGCACGGATATCATTTACGTAATTTCATAAAATACTATCATTTTGTAACGCAATAAATACAATATTATCATTTTGTAACGCGTTGAATACAACAAGATCTGCCACGACAATAAAAATTTGTGTCAAAGAGTACATTTTTGTAACTTCTTATACTTTGTTAAAGCGTGATTACATGATAAATACGTGATTTGTATGTAAAAAATGGATTGAAAATCGGATAGACTACAGACAAACAAATGTTGTGTGGACGTACGTATACTTAAACAGAATCGATGCCAAACACTCGCCAACCACCAATTATCGTGGATACAACTTGTTGCAACATGCTGACTGAATCGGTCGTGTATTTTTATCCCTCTATTTTATCTCAGCTTATTTCAGGTTCCATTCTTGGCTGTGACGTCCTAGTATCAATTAGTGCTATTTGCACTAGTAAGATTTATTCTCTTAATAGAACAAAACAGGATTCAAAGAGTTCTATCGGTGCTTGTTATAAAGGTCCGCTTTGAAAAATCTTTAAATTTTGAAGATTAGTCTTTTATTTTACAACCAGCTCGATACATCTCTTTGGGAATGCTGTTGTGGTGTCGCCTATGATTATCGCCGTCAAGAGGTTCCTTCTTCATATTTGTCAATTTACGTCTTTGGAGAAAAGGCTGGAAGTTTATTCTTCACCTGCGCTTTGAAAGTCGGCAGTAGACTTAGTTTCAAGGAAATTTTTGACATCAATAGGTCACGTCAATTTTGACGTCAATTTTTGACGTCAATATATTGAACCAAAGCACAATTTAGATATAACGTCTATTTCTGAACACTATATCGCATTACTGAAGCGATGGTGACCAAACGGTCTTCTACGACCGATTCATAGACGACCGCTTGCTCCTAGTTACAATAAAGAATATATTCTATTTTATATTCTATTCAAGTAAAGGAAAATATCATGAACAAACCAACTCACTCAATTTAAGTTCACTAGAATGAATACGACTGCTAGCCACTAAATGTCGGCAGGTAGTCGTAAAAGACATATCAGATACCTTTAGGCGACTTGGTTTAAATCTGACACCAGTGTTAGCAATGGCACACTCGAAAAATCATAACACTTCTATAACTTTAATATTTAAAATTCTTTCTTCATAAATCAAAATCCAGAAACTTAGGCTTTCACAGATACTTTTACCTCATATTTGAAATTTAATAATATTCACCAAAGCCAAAAACTATTAGAATTTCAGAACGACCACTGCTGTGAAGAAATGCCGAAAGAAACTCATTCAAACAGTGTTGGTCCCTATCATGTCAGAAGGGCTTACCATTTTTTAAATATGAATTTATCTGATCTGCCTATCAGATGTTTTCGGTTGATCGAGAGGCTCGCGGCAAAAATCACGATACTCGCTCAAGTGGTGAATGCTCAGTTGACTGTGAGCCTGAACAACGCGATACCATAAAGTCATTGTTTACAGACTTGGGTGTTAGAAGATTATTGTGTAGGCGGTTCTGTGATTGTAATCAATTTTTAACCCACGACGACAGAAGGAGGGTCATATAAATTTAACGCGTCTGTATATCTATATTTATCTGAGGCGTCGTAGCAGCCAAATGAATCGATTATAATCTAGTTTTTATTATAAGAGTTATGATTAGAAAATTTGCATTCAGGCGTTTCGAATTTATCAGTTGTTTTGTAGCAGATGAGTGAAAGAGTGATGAGTTTTGTAGCTGTTGAAAGGAGAAAGAGATAGCGAGTAGAAAAGGAGGATCCTGGGCTTGGACACTCTATGGTTGAAAAAGAAACCGGGAAAGCATAAGATTGTATGGGGAAAGGCAATAATGAATTGAAAAGCTTTAAATGTTGACTTTCGGCTGAATGGGACGAATAAACTGTACGAAATAAATTGATTGGCTAGCTTTTTGTTAATTAACCTATCCTTTGATAGGTTCACAAATATTTTCCCTAATCATTCTAATAAAACTCACTATCATCACAGCCATTTAAAAGTGCCAAAGCTGGGTAACTGGACTTCCTTACGGATGGATAAGGAGTTTGGGTCACGATCCATCGTCGTGGGCCTATTGCGGATTGGCGGGTTTTAACGACTGCAAATACAACCGGGACCAACGGCTTTACGTGCCTTCCGAAGCGCCGAGGAGCTTAAGACAACTTTGGTCACCCATCCAATGACCGACCTTTGTGAGAATGTCTTAACTGCCACTGTTACAGCCCGAGCGCGCTAACCACTGCGCTATTGAGCTTCTTCTCTATAAAAACTACGTTCATAAAATATTTTATCAAATCAAAAGCATTTGAACTACCCACAACATTTCTTTAAATAAACGTTGCTCGTCCATGTTTTCAGTCGTTCCATAAAATCATTCACTCAGTGATTCACTTGTTCATTCCCTGTTCACTGGTCGAGTCGCTTCGCTGAGCACTGACTTGCTGATAATACATTGTTATTTAGATCTTATCCTGACATGGATAAAGTTCAATATCGATTTGAAGCAACTTGTTGCCAGTATTCTGTATAAGCACTGAATTGCATACTAGGTATACTGTTCTCTTTTTAAATATGCTCCTTTTTCTTTTAATTTTGCATGATGCATTTTTTAGCCTTTATTTTTATTACATTGCTGGACAAAAGCCCAAATATCTCATTCTATTTTTATTTGATAGTTTATTGAATAATTGATGCTAGAAGGGGAAAGAAAAGCCAAGAGGGGCATTAATTATCCTACAAATATTATAGTATGTTGGGATGTTTGTGTGCACGGTTGTTGCTGTTTCAAGCAAAATCTGTTGGAAATTGTATGAATTGTATGTTTATCCCGAAATTCCCAAGGGGTGCAGCCAGTATGAAATAAAAGACACTGCAATGGAAGAGTGGAAAAGTATTGTATAGAAAACACTCCATCGACAAAATCTTTGTTATTAAATTTATTAGCAATGATATTTTTATAGATTCACGCAGAGATCGATAAGCATAGATGTCATAGGCGTGTGAGTTTTGACGATTAGTCATAATCAACTTAATGTATCCGTCGAAGAACGGACAGCTCGAGAAAATTCATTTTTGGACACCCATCCCGTCACCAACCTTAGCACAAGTCGCTTAACCAGCAAAATCGCAGTCTCAACTTTCCGATTGATTCTGACTTATCTTTTGAAGTACGAAGAGAAATTTTTGGTCACCCATCCCGTTACCGACTTTAGTGTGAGTTGCTTAACCAACACTATTGCAATCTCAACGCTCAGACCTTCACGCCACTGAGCTCAGTTATCAACTGATCGATTTCTGCATAGCTTTCAAATGGACTCTGGCGATTCAAATGGTCTGTTGAAAGAAAGTCCCACACATACGTAATAGCTTAGGTAAACCTCAACTGAAAACTAAAAGCTGAACTTTTAGCGACCCGCTTTTAAGTGTAAAAGCTCTGAAGCTCTCGATGGGAGCCGAAGGCAATTATTTCTATTCATCGATTTTGTACTTCACTTTTCATTCGCTATTTATTATTTGATATTTCAAATAATGTTAAAAATTCTGTTCTTGTTTAAACAATTCCACATGAGTGGAATTCCACTCATGTCTTCATGAATTGTTTAAACAAATTGGTGGCGTGTGATATATAATGTGTAGAATAGACCACTCCTTATCCTCCCGTGGATATCGTACGAGGCGACTAAGGGTCACAAAGCCTAGGCAGTTGTAGGCAAAAATAGCATTCCCAAGGAGGGTTGACGTCTGGCAGGCGGCCGGTTGTAAAATCACAGCTGAATCGTCAAAATTTTGAGGATTTTTTTACGCTGAAGAAGTTTATTTGTTAGACAAATTAAAAACCCCCGACTTTCAATATTAATTTCGCTACAACTTTTGAACGGCAGAACCAATTTCGATCAAACATATTTAAGAACCACCGCATAAAAATTAGCTATCTCATTAAAAAAAAAACTCATTCAAATCGGTTCACCCGTTGATGAGCCACGGTGCCACGTACACAGACAGACACACTTAGCGGTCAAACTTATAACACCCCTCTTTTTGCGTCGGGGCTTAAAAACATGAGACAGCTACACTATTTACCAAGAAGAAAGTAAGATATAAGTATTATGTGTGCGAAACATTAGCTAAAATTGACTTTCCAACCAACATATATCTTCGTATAAAAATCCTGCTGCATTGTTACAGTTTATAAATTACGTATCACAATGATCTTGAATATATATATTTTACCTATATTATACATATCTTCAACTACCCTAATTAAAGTAATAACTATGATGTATATGTGTATACCCTAATTAAAGGAATAATGACGACCTTGGTGGTAAAGTTCTTGCCTCTGAACCGAGAGGTCCCGGGTTCGGACCCCGGTCGGGTCATGATGGAAAATGATCTTTTCCTGATTGGCCCGGGTCTTGGATGTTTATCTATATTATGTATTTGTTATAAAATATAGTATCGTTGAGTTAGTATCCCATGACACAAGTTTAGAACTTACTTTGGGGCTAGCACAATCTGTGTGATTTGTCCTAAATATTTATTTATTTATTTTTATTTAACTTTGCAACAAAACAAAAATTTTTTCATTAAACTTTTTTTGCGCGCGAAAAATATTGTTATCCGAAAAGCAGGAATGGAAAAAGACATGTCGAAATATGTTACAATTTTAAAAAATGCAAACTAAAACATGTTCCCCTGTGGGCAAACGAAATAACTCGAAATATTACACTTTTTTTCCGTGTTTCCGTCGCGTAGTCGCAGTACACACAGCCGTCCGTGTAAGTATATATATGCTTGACGGCGACATAAGCCATCGGGAAAACGGTGCAACGTCGGATTACGAGGTCTCTTTTACACCGAACTCATGGTAATAACTGGAAATATTGCTTGAAAGAACGTCAAACGTTTTTATGTGTTTGCGTTTTTGTGTTTTGCGAATGTTCGCTAACTCGAAGTCGTATTCGAAGCCCAGTGTAGACTTCTCATTCATACTTTTTCTTCTACTATACTTTACAAGATTTTCGGTTTACTTAGTTATCAGACTACTGGAACACATGTCCTTCTTGACTGCATCAAGTTAAAAATATTTTGTTTATCCCATCTATCAAGACCAACTTGAAGAGACAGTTGATGTCTCTTTCTATCTTTTTCTTTCCCCCCAAAGAATGGCTTGAATGAATTGCATTTTAATAAGTCCAAGTGGACTTATATCTATATCTCATCACAAAATGCAATATATTTACGTACTTTATCTAATAGATTTTGCTGTAATCTATTGGACAATGTTTTTAGCATTTACTCCGCCCTTGCACCATTATAATGTGCCACACTTAGTTTTAGCTATGTCATAAATATGAAAATTGCCGCGAATGCGCTCCTCCCACGAATATTTCTTGTTCATTCATTCATTCATTCATTCATACATTTGATACAGTGTAATACGCAGTCTTACATAAACTGTTATCGTTTGATATTAAGAGTGGTCACGCATGTCGCAATATTTTGCGCTTATGGCCGCCTAAACGTCTATGTAACAAACATTGTATTATGCTCCAGCATTATATAGTTTGTATGGCATATGAAATGTATATGCCACTACTTTCTTTAAAAGTAATTATTGTCAAATGTCTTCTTACTTTGAACAGTTGTGAGAAATACATGATAATTCAATAGAAGGCTATAAAAAGACGTTGGATTCAATCCGATTGGTGTAAATCTGTGACATTACGCTTGGAAAAACTCTCGACATCCAGCTAAACGTTACATGACCTCAGTACAGAGTACAGAGGACAACAGTCCTTCAGTTGTCTATTATATATATAGGGTGATAAAATATCTATATAAAAAGGCGGTTTGATAAGTGACTTAGTGTCGAAAAAACATAATTTTTTTCATAAGTTTTGTTCCATTTTTATAATCTTCTTTTACTACATTCTGCACACTTAGTTCGGCGATGTTTCGACCCATCAAAAGTATATTTCGATCTAGATTTTTTATCATTATCATGTCGATTACAATACCGATATTGGTTCTTATAAGTAACTAGCTTTCGCCCGCGGCTTCGCCCGCGTGAATTTCCCACGGGAACAGTTATTTTTCTGGGATCATATTATTATGTATCGTACATCCTTCTGCGTGCTTTGAACTACATGTATGAAAAAATTCTAAAATATTAGTTGAGCAGATAAAATGTAAATACGTAACAAACTTACTTTCGCATTTATAATATCAGTTATTAGCTATTATAGCTATTATGATGAAAAAAATACCTATCCAATGCTGCAATATCGGAAGAAAATCGTATATAAATAATAAATATCGACACTATGACACACGGAAGGGCCACGTTAAAATATTAAATGTTGGGTATTTCCCTGAAAAATGCGGGTCTTTTCACCCGTACTTTGTATGGTAATGTTGAGGCGAGATGTGAATTACTGCAGTGTGGCTAGTTTAGATAAAGAATGTAATTTTTACTAGTAACACAATTTTTTTTGGTAGCCTTTATTTAATATGAATTATTAGAAATCATCTGAGGCGATATAACCCGTTTTCTTCTAACATATAAAATTCACCGAATTTCTAAAATTATTTCCTTATAATAATTTTTGAGGTATTACTCGTTTTTATGTTAGGAATTCAAAGTTTTTATGGAAACTGTAAAATTTCGCATGAAATCCTTACGGGGTACGGGATGGTGTAAACATTTTAGGGAAATTAAATTTTAGTTCGAATAAAAATGCTTGCTTTTTTTATGTCTTTGTCGGCGATCAAATTTGAGCTAGCACAAATTTTAAACTCAAGTCCGGGGGAAAATTTTGAAATTCAGAAGTAGTTATTACAAAATACAGTTATAAATACTATAGCAACTAAAACCATGTAATGGTTTGTCTAGGCGCTGCACATTCGCATTGATATACAGAAAGAAACACTTATCGCATAACCAGATATATTGAAATGATATGTCTAGTAAATGATCAATCTGTGCGGAAACGACCCATTCGGCATTATCAATAGTAAAGTATCTACGTTTGCAACATTATAAATAAAAATCGAATGCAAGTAGAATGACTGCGCGTCAGTCGTCGCCGCTATCACCGTGCCGGGTTGATGACTGAGTGACACTATGAGAGAGATCTCTCATATTTTATAGTCTTGGTATATTTGTCTTCGCAAATCCGTGGACTCAAGTCTTTCTGCTGTGAAATGAGAACAAAAGAGATATCATTGAACAGACTCAGTAGATGAGACAACATGATACACACAAGTTTAACATCTTGTAGGAAAACAACACGTGTTGTTAAATCACAGCGATTTTATTTTTTACGTCCAACCCGGACTCCGCGTTCAGTCGTAGTTACTGTATCACGTCTGTATACCTTAAGGGATAGACAGAGCCTAGCCTCGTGAAGCTAGAAAGTCTCGTTTATCTGTACTGTTATATAATTGGTGGATATAATTATAATAAATGTACATCAACCAACAGGAAAGTTTATCGTACTAACAACGTAAATTCCGATTCGGTCTTTACGCTTGGAAACTTATGGCTAACTTTAAGTTATCTGTTTGAACTGTGGGTTCCGGGCGTCCATATAATTAGTTCGGTCGGTCCAGTGACCACATCGTTAAAGCCATTAAACTAGATCTAAACAAACTACGTTAGGTTAGGGTATTTTCTTTTGAATTCGTTTTATAAATTGTGTTCTTTAGTTTTTTTTCTCCAGTTTGTATGCACTTTTCCTTGACTTTTACAATCTACGCAGAAGGAGAAATCGCTTATAAATTCCACGTTTTTCCGCTCCCAGATCTAAACTAAAACTTAAATTTTTATATAACACTAGATGTTACACGGGGCTTCGGTCCCTATTAATAGATTGCCAGAAAAATATTAAGGCACAACTATTGTACATTGAGCTATTAAAAACACTAATTTGGGAGCGACTGATATGTAAACTAATTGTACATAAAAGTTTTTGATGTACAACGTAATTTTTTTAATATATTCTGGAGTTAATTTAATCACTACATAGTATCATACAGTCACCCGCCGTGTCTCTCTGTTTTGCTTGCTCCTTTTAAACCAAGCAACGGATTTTGGTGCAGTTTTCACTGTTATATAGACAATTCATTAATGAAAGTTTGTACAAAGGTTTTACAAAATAGCTTATTACACCGCGTGAAGCCAGGCCTGGTCACTAAGCTGCACTTGTTTACCAGTGTTTCTCAATGTACATAAATTGTTAAATTAATTAATTAAATATAAGCAAAAATTGAAATTGTTGTATACTAGCGAGGTTACCCCATCCTCGCACGTAACTGTACATCACAGCCACATGACTGATGCTCCAACGTCTGTGCGTCTCGCGGTCTCGTAAACAACTGAGCGTTCGCTCGCAGCGCTATGACTTATATCACATTGTGGGGAGTAATGACTACAGAAATGTTTATATGTTTCTAATTGATAAATTATATTATCTACTAAAATAGTTTACAATAATATAAATATTTATAGGAATAGAACAACCTTTACTTGCTGCCAGTTATCATGTTTGTAACTTCAATAATATTATTAATATTGTTTTGTAACATAAGCATAATATTAACTCATCAATCTTCAAAACTTCAACAGTATCCAAATTTACAAACACAAGCTCAAATACTAGAACAATTACGACTCACCGCGCAAATAACATGATTAATTCCTACATACGATTCTAAACACTACCACATAGATGTTTAGTTCCAAATTTGCGTGTAGGTTAGTGAAATACTTCATAAGGTCGGGAATACACTAGTGTACAAAGCTCATTATATTACGTTGTAATGAGAGAGGCGTTGCAGGCTTCCGTTTAACTGCGACAGTTTACGTGAATCTACCTGCAGGTTCGTGGGTTTGGCCCAAGTCATAAAAGACTGCGTTTTATCAATGCGAAAACAATTCATCGCCATCCTATTAAATCGTTTTCCACTCATAAATGGTTTTTCAAGTTGGAGGCGATTGTTCTTTGTTGAAATTAAATATAGACGTTATAAATTCGGCCATGGGGTGGGTCGAGTCACGTTCGTTTTGAAAGTTGTCTCCAGAAGATATCATCTCATAGCAGCTGCTGCAGCAGTGAATAGTAATAGTGATTGTTTTCTTAGAATTACACGTGAATAACCTGTACTTAAACTACTTGTTTCTGGGGAAGAAAAACGTCATAATTATGGAACCTAATCGGCGGCAGCGCGCAGGTTTAAGTTAACTGGTGCAACCCACTATAAATTCAAATCAAATCATTTATTCAGAAACTAGAACTTCATATGCACTTTTTCAGGTCAAATTTAATATTATATACTAACTAGCTGCGCCCCGGGGCTTTCCGGGAATTTCGGGAATTACATACATATATTAAGAAAATTTCCGCTTCCGCTTATGACTCCCGCCAGATCACAAAGCACTTATAAAGCTGTACCTAAGTAAAGAGGTTGTCTCGAGCACATAGTACGTAACTTTCGGGTAAAGCTACGTATCTTGGCTGTAACTGGCATTGCTTTTGTGTTTTTATAGAATCTGCTATTTCATGAGATCTATGGAGCAGCCTCTTTGTGTATAGTTTATGGATTTAATTATAGATCCCTCGATTTAGTACTTTAAAACATTTTTTAACAATTTTAAGTATATTATAAAGTAAGCGCTTGTGAGTTTGTATGTTTGAGGCGGGTTAATCTCCGAAACTACCGAACCGATTAAAAAAAAATATTTCACCATTAGAAAGGTACATTATCCAAGATTGCTATAGGCTATATTTTATCTCAAATTTCCCACGGGAGCGAAGCCCCGGGCAACATCTAGTATATGTATTATTTTTTTTAACAATTTTAAGTATATTATAAAGTAAGCGCTTGTGAGTTTGTATGTTTGAGGCGGGTTAATCTCCGAAACTACCGAACCGATTAAAAAAAAAATATTTCACCATTAGAAAGGTACATTATCCAAGATTGCTATAGGCTATATTTTATCTCAAATTTCCCACGGGAGCGAAGCCCCGGGCAACATCTAGTATATGTATTATTTTTTTTAACAATTTTAAGTATATTATAAAGTAAGCGCTTGTGAGTTTGTATGTTTGAGGCGGGTTAATCTCGGAAACTACCGAACCGATTAAAAAAAATATATTTCACCATTAGAAAGGTACATTATCCAAGATTGCTATAGGCTATATTTTATCTCAAAATTCCCACGGGAGCGAAGCCCCGGGCAACATCTAGTATATGTATATAGTCAATCAAGCTCGTTGTCCTATGAGATACATACATGTGATTAAATATCTTAGAATCTGATACCAGTGTTATCAGAAAATGCATAATTAGTTAAGAACAGTTAAGAAATATACCTATAATTAGATCTCTCACGAAGTGGAAAAGTAAAAAAAAACACAAAATGCGACGTAAAAGCGTCCAAAAAGCTCTTTGTATTATTAAACAGCGAAGCTTTTAAGGGATTAACGATTGACAAAAGTATATTTTTATTTGAACTATTTTCTAAAGTGGATTGAACTGTTTTTAAAAGGTCGTTAAAATGTCGTTTGTATTTTCAATTCTGACATTATTATACCTAAAGAGTAATTACCTAGTTATTAAAAGTTTATTTGACAAATTAAAAATCCCCCGATTTTCCATATTAATTTCGCAACAAATTTTAAACGGCTGAACCAATTTTAATCAAACATATCATAGCTATGAAATATAAAACACTGCATCCAAATCTGTTCACCCGTTGATGATCTACGGTGCCACGTACACAGAAAGACACACTTAGTGGTCAAAATTATAATACACCTCTTTTTGCGTCGGTGGTTAAAAAATGTATATAGGTATATTTTGATTTAATCTAAACTATTATTATAGAGGTAAGCGTTTGTGACTTTGTATGTTTGAGGCGGGTAATCTACGAAACTACCGAACCGATTTCAAAAATTCTTTCAGTACTAGAAAGGTACATTATCCAAGATTGCTATATAGGATATATATTATCTCAAAATTCCCACGGGAGCGAAGCCCCGGACAACATCTAGTCAAGTAATATATTACTTAGTGTGGATGGCTCAAGTCAACTTTGACGTTAACTGTAACCTGCGCAGAAAAGGGCAAAGTTTGCCATTTTATCCAATCTGCGGCGCGTAGGTTAAAGTCAAAGTCAAAGTGACGGATGCAATACGCCGTTTGCACCAACACATTGCTTTTTATTATTAGAATCGTGTAAGTAAAACAGTCAAGCTTGAACAGGACCATAAACAAGTGATTTCAACATGGTTTACCCGTGTTTTATAATACTTCTGTTGGAATGAAATACAAATAACGACTTTCTTTTTGATGTTTATAGAGCAATTCGGCATTGCCTTTTCCATTTTACAAAGTAGGTGTTAAATCGTCAGCTCTCTGCACAGAGAGTTTGTCGCTATTGTGTTAATTCGAAGAGAGATTCAGTGTCCTGACGTCAACCATTTATAATAATAATAAATATGTATAGACAAATAACATATATTGAGTTGGCACCAAAGTAAGTTCGAAACTTGTGTTATGGGTTACTAACTCAACGATAGTACATTTTATAACATATACATATATACATATAAAGACAAACATCCAAGACCCAGGCCAATCAGAAAAAGTTCATTTTCTATGTTGAGCTGACCGGGGATCGAACACGGAACCCCCAGTATAGCCTGGCGTGTTGGCCATTAGGCTACGAAGGTCATCGCATCTGTTGGCTATTAGCTATTAAGGCTTTGTGTCCTTTATTCGCCTCGTACGACATCCACGGGAGGATATGCAGTTGTCCTATTCTAGAGCGGAATCACACGCCACGCTAAAAGTCGATGGCCGATCGTCAATTAAAGACAAGAAAATTATGTGTCATATTGGTATACGAACTCACATGGGATTCGAACCTGGGGACGTTCATCAATAGCGAGCGTTCTAACTACTGAACCACTACCGCTTCCATCTTTTCGTGGACCGTAACAGTATGCATTGGAAACCATAAAAACCTTTGAATGTGATCCGAAATAAATAAAACTGAGTGTCTGAGCAGCCCTATCTTAAGATATTGGCTTTCCGTGCATCGCGACAATAATAGTAAATAATATTAATTTATTAGGTATTGTTTCTATTTTTTATTTTTATTTTTTGTCTATATGGGTCATGTATTTTACAAGTGCCTGCAATAAATGATTTATTATTATTATTATTAAAACGAATATTCTAGCTGACGTCTCTTCAATAAGGAAATTGAGGGTCCAATATATACATAGATTATATACAGTGTATATATTTTGCGATTGAACTAGCTTTAGTAAGCAGTCGCCCTCCAAGCATCTGGAGCAATATACCACTCTGGCCATTTTTGCGAGTAACGCCCAATGCCAGGGTCGATCCCACCTGGGAGCCCTTTGAGCTGTTACTGTTTCGGCTGTACGGTTCTTGTGATTGTCGCCATATTTCCCCAGGTTAAGCAGTAAAGGTCGACGTAGCGACCAACTGCAAGCAGACTTCGATAGAAAAAAAATATTTTTTATACACATATTGTTTTGAATTTCTGTTCAGCGTCTTCTCTAGTGTCTCATCATCAATAATCGATCCAACTCTTCTTGGGTTTTATTTTTAATACTACAACATTTATCCTTACACATTATAAAACAAAGTTCTCTGCCACGTCTGTCCATCTGTTCGGGATAAATTCAAAAACTACTCCACGGATGTGGTTTTTATCTATAGATAGTGTGATTTCCGAGGAAGATGTATAATTTATTATGTATCTACCCGAGTGAAACTGGGACGAACTCTGAACAGAGTACGTCGCGCCGCATCGTGCTGCCTTGTCGAGTTTATCGCTAACTTAGGACAACATGTGACTCTCGTATATAGCTCATCTGTGTTCACTGAATGTCAAAATGTTATAGCAAGATAAATTACGTTGTTTCTAGCCAGATTAGCTCACACAATATTAATTTAAAGTCACCCAACTGGTACTAGGACAGTTAAATTTTTACGGCAAAAATACACTATAGACTTCGAGTGAGTTGCACCAGGCAACTTTGACGTTGACTTTGAACTGCGCGCCATCATCGCTTAAACAAAATCTTGACATGTAATTTTAGAAGTAATCATATCCTTCGAAAATCATTTTTTGTAAACTACGAATTGTTATTTATTAAACAATAACAATAACTTTACTTCAAATAACTAAGATCCATAAATTAAATTCATGTTTTACAAACTTGCATGACGTTTTCAAAACGACATGGCGTCAAAAATTAAATAAACATTTAAAGCGTGAAAATGAATGCACGAAATGGCGGAACTAAGTTAAATCATATTTTGTTCCAAACTTTGCGAAAAATACTTCCTGCCGCGTGGAAATTTAATTTGTTTTGTTAGTTGAAACGCAAGTTAGCGAGAGTACAGAGGACGTACCACTTAGGTCTAAAGATCTTGGGAAGATCTTAAGACTTAGGTTAGGTTGCACCAGTCAACTATGACAGTGACTTTAACCTGCGCCTACGGAATATCGTACGGATAAAAATATGTGTTTTTCCAGCTTATATTAGAATATAAGCTGAAAAATCACTTTATTTCATCCTTGTGTACCAAATTTCATAATAAAATTATTATTTATTTATATTCCGTCCAGTAAATTTTGGGTGAAAGAGTAACAAACATACACACATACATCGTCACAAACTTTCGCATTTATAATATTAGTAGCCTTTTGTGTTAGTTGCTACACTACTCCGAAAGGCACTGAATATACTTCAGTACATCTCAGAAAAAACTATAAATTACTAGCATTTCGGAACGGTTCACAGTCAAGAAGCATAACAATTTTAAGCATAAAATAAGTTAGCATTTTGTAATTACTACTAATTATAATTTCGCATAATACTAATAAGCACAACAGTTTTTAGCATACAATTTTTAGCATAAATGCAATAAGCATATTCATGTAAGGTCATTATAAAGCGACTTACGGGTGGCCCAAGGGCCACCCCAGCCGCACCTAAACCTGCACATATTATGCTAAAACCAAATTCGGTCTAATTAATATTATGCTAAATAAATTATGCCAATTTCATTATGCCAATCCATTTTAGGACAAAACACATTGTGCCAATGAAAGGGATCCCTTTCGGAACGACCAATGCTCAGTAGAAAATAGTCCATTTATGATAGAAAATCGGTCATAGATTGAAAGGCAACTCTTTTTAGTTCTTGTGATACTTCTTTATACTTTTTCTTTTGCGTTTGGGACGTAAGTTTTATTCTCGAAGGGAAACAGCGTAAATTGTTCGCTGGTTATATAGTTTTTAGTTCCGTTCGTGTCGGTTGTTACAGGCTTTTTCGTTTCAAAAAACATGTGTGAGATAAAGCAATGTGAGGGGTTGCGAACGAGTCTTGAAATGAGGGAAAGATTTCGATCGAGTTTATCCTTTTTACCTAAATGTAACAAAAAAAAAACAATTTACCAGCGTTAAACATATAATTATATTTGAATAGAATATGCAGTGTCCTTGAAGTGTTTGAGTGTGTTGATAGCATGGATTTAGTAAGTACTTCGTACGGAGTACCTACTAATTCCATGATTGATAGGTTGAAAGTCGTTTCTGTCAAAAGAATTTCTTTGAAAATCAAGAATTATTTTATGCCAGTACGAACGAAGTATATTCGTTACTTCTTTCAATAAATGAAATAATTCTAATAAAAATATGAAAATAAAGTTATTTTTCATATTAAAGCTTTTTCTCAAATAGTCATAGACAAAAATTACCATTAGATCGTTAGAGATAGATTAGAGTGATTATTTGTTTATTTCATCATTTTTCTTAGAAATTCAAGGCACGACTTGGAAAGTCCTGCCCTCCGTGAGGTCAGGCAAGTTTACCACAGTAACGTAGCCACAGGGCGTTGCTAGTCAAGACATGTAAAATACAAACATTAAGTAATGAAACAGTTTCCAAACACCAAATGGCTCAGTCGTGTTTCATAGTAAACATAACGTGAATCGCAAGACATTCGATTCCCGTCAATACGTTGAGATCGCGATCGTCCCCATCTATATGCGAAACTAAATATGGCAATGTGAAGTAGTGTGATGTGAATTTTGACATTCCACAAACAGAGCAGTATAATATTACCTTGGATGTTGTACGGAGTACATACTAATTCTATGAATATTATTATTGATACCTACTGCTTTCGACGACCTCGGTGGCGCAGTGGTAAAGTTCTTGCCACTGAACCTAGAGGCCTCGGGTTCGGTCATGATGAAAAATGATCTTTTTCTGATTGGCCCGGGTCTTGGATGTTTATCTATATGTGTATTTGTTATAAAATATAGTAACGTTGAGTTAGTATCCCATAACACAAGTCTCGAACTTACTTTGGGGTTAGCTCAATCTGTGTGATTTGTCCTTATATATATTTATTAATTTATTTATTTGCTACTTTTATTTCGTTTGTGGAATATCAAAACTTGACAACTGTCAGATAGTAGGTACAGTCAACTGCTGTTGTTAATGTGCTCCTTCATGAACCCCTATGGCCGCGGTAATAGCGGCGTGTTTGCAATGAATTTTGGGTAGGTTGATGTGCTGTTGACTGTACGTAGTGACGAGAACATCGGGGCTTACTACCATTTCTTAATGCGATCTGCTTCAGGACCTAAACTGAACCGCATCGCCAATTCGTACAATAAAGTTGATTTTTAATACTACCTAATGCGCAAGTTTCTAAATTGAACTGCGCTCCATTCGAATTGTTCCGTAAAAGCTGATAGTAGGTAGGTTGATTGATAAGAAAGACACAAACAGAGCAGTATAATATTACCTTGGATGTTGTACGGAGTACATACTAATTTCATGAATATTACTATTGATACCTATTGCTTTCGACGACCTCGGTGGCGCAGTGGTAAAGTGCTTGCCTCTGTGGAAAAGTGGTTGATTGATAAGAAACAGAAATGAAAGAAACAAAATGTCGTGTCGGACGGTATGAAAAGATAGTCGACGCGCGTGATGCGGCATACATTGACGTCTTAATTAAAGCAAGCATCAGTATGCGATCATGCAGACTAGTTAAGTTAAAGTACTAGTTATATCGACAGCTATAGTTAAAATTATACCAAACCGTATAAGAGAACTGATATACCTGACATGGATAAGAAAAACTATACATATAATGAAATTGATATACCTACCTAGATGATAAATTCTTAGACTTACAAAGGAGAAAAGTACAAGCAGATCCTGATGGCTGAAGACACGCAATATAGAATTCAATCCACTAAAATAACAATAAATGATGTATATTTGACGACCTCGGTGGCGCAGTGGTAAGGTTCTTGTCCCTGAACCGAGAGGTCCCGGGTTAGATCCCCGATCGAGTCATGATGGAAAATGATCTTCTTCTGATTGGCCCTGGTCTTGGATGTTTATCTATATTATGTATTTGTTATAAAATATAGTATAGTTGAGTTAGTATCCCATGGCACAAGTTTCGAAATTACTTTGGGGCTAGCTCAATCTGTGTGATTTGTCCTAATATATTTATTTATTATTTATTATTATTTATTTATCTATTTAAAATATCTCTAATCACATTACTTTTCAACACAGATGTTGGATTTTATAAGACAAATGTCTCAAATACAATATTATAATTAATATAAATAGTGAATTTGTTTGCCCTTCTTCTCGTCATAACGAAGCAATTGATTTTAAAATATTTTTTGTGTGGCAATAGAAGGGTGAAAAATAACGGGCAGAGTCACCTGGTTAAGTTTTATATTCACCATCTTCTTGTAATTTTCTGTACATGTAGGTACGAAGAAAAATACTGCTCCAGTGAGCATTTTTACGCGGGAGAAGCCGCTAATATAAATCACTAAATACGTCACTGAACAAAAATAAAAATCAGACACGGAAAATAACGCAACACAAGATTAAAAGGTCAATTTAAATTTATTACTTTTTGGAAAAGTTTGTATGTTTCAGAAACTTTTATTTTTAATTCAAACAGTTGGCAAATCTTCAACGAAACAACAGTCAATTTGCCATTCAAACGGTTCGAAAACTAAATTTGAAATAATAAAAAGAATAAAGCGAAATCTTGAACGAAATTGGCAAATTGTCTTCGGATATACCGTATTGAGGCAATCTGCAAATGAAAGACAATAACCGATTGGATAAAAATGTTCTCTTTTTAGCTGGTTTAAAAGAATATATAGAAATACTCCCTGTCTCATCTCGCATGTAGGTATTGTTCGTAACTACTGTGAACCTCGAAAACAAGGAGACCGCGTAAAAAATAAACCTTTAAATTTAGGTATTCGGCAATAACTTCACTCACTTCATCCGTCAGACGGCCGACGGATGTTAACCCTCTTTGGGATAGTTGTTGTTGCCTGCCAGCTGTCAAAATTACCTCGTGCGGTTTTCGAAAGGATAAAAATTTTCAATTGTTGTATTTTTTACGATTAAATAATTTATTTCAAACGACGCTAAGGGACTTAAGGTAGCTTTAATCAGATTGAACACAGATTTACGAGTTCGCATACCCTCTTCCTCTGGATTCTCATTAAAAACTGCCGAAATATTTCTCCGGGGGCATTGGATTCTGCCGGGAATATTTCCTACTCCACGAAAATTGAAATTGTTTGACTTTGAACGATACCCCATTATCACTTAAAATGCTGACATTCGGAACTTGGCAAAAATATTATGCGAACTGTACTCCAGAATATGCAATCGAATTTGTACTTTGTGCGCTTGCAATAAAGTTTGTTTCCAATTTTATAAATGTTTATTGCGGCATATTATCTCGGCGAAATTGTTCTTTCTAATCCTAACGAGATTTCCGAGCGATTATCGACCTTATGTCAGTCTGTATAAGATTAAATCTCGCTTGGGGTTTCATAAATAAAAGAGGGCATGACATAAGCCATGGGAAATTCTGAGATTGATTCGGTCTAGTGAATAATCCTTATTCGACAATGTTGATCGGAAATCGAGTATTTGATTTCTCGATTTATGCAAATACATTCTGCTGACCTATGCAAATTCCAGAACCATTATTGTAATATTTAAAAAATATACATGTGGGAGGGGCTAAATAAAATAATATTTTGGGTTAACTTTGCACTCTTTTATTATTTCATAACAAAAAATCTTACGCGACAAAACAACGTCTTACAGTTTTATTTTTCTTAATCCCCACCCCAGAGCGAGATAGCTACATCCGCTCGTTCGGAAACCATCAACTTCCGAGTTAGCCTTCTTCAGAAATTGATTAACCAAAAAAACATCCTACATACATGCTTATAAAATACTATGTTGCCCGGGGCTTCTCTCCCGTGGGAATTTTGAAATAAAATATAGCCTATAGCAATCTTGCAATTGAAGCGGTGGTGGTGTAATGTTTAAGACGCCCGCCTGTGGATCGAAAGGTCCCAGGTTCAAATCCTACTCATGCCACATGAGTTTGTATAGTAATCTGACTCATATATAGTAGTTTTCATCGTCCACCACTTGCTTCCGGAAGAAAAACATCGTGAGTAAACCTGCACACTGGTTGATTATTATAAACTTGTGTGTGAAATGGAGAAGGCAATGGCAAACCACTCCATTAATAATGCCAAGAAAGTTGTTGTGTGTGTTTCATTCCACGTAATAACCACGACGCTCAGCCATACTAACGATAGTTTATGTAATATTGCAGAGCGATACGGTCATCACGGTTCGATACTATTGATAGTGTTCTCTATCGATAGGCTTATCGATATTAACTATAGATTGTGAAACTATCAATAGTGCAGCAAAGCTGATTCACTCCAGGTGACATCTAATATCCTATAGAAATATGACTTCAGTATCATCAGTATACCTACCTACTCAATAAACCAACGGCCACATTCCGAGAGAAAATCATAAATAAATAAATAAATAAATAAAATAAAAATAAAAATTCGTTTATTTCATTAACTGAAAGTGTACAAAGATACATATTGTAAGGACTCTCTATTAAGCAAAAAATATGCTTGTGTCAGAGAATAATCCAATAATATTGTGTCATAATCCAATTTGTCACCTTCACATATTATGCCGACTCCACACTGTCGTCGAAAAGTTTGCCAAAGTTTTATATTAAATTGCCCAAGTAGTATTTTTTTCATTAAATCATAATTAGTAATAGGTGTTGCCCGGGGCTTCGCTCCCGTATCCTAAAGCAATCTTGGATAATGTACCTTTCTAATGGTGAAAGAATTTTTGAAATCAGTTCGGTAGTTTCGGATATTACCGGCCTAAAACATACGAACTCACAAAGTCACAAACTCACAAATGCATACCTCATTATAATAATAGTATAGATTTATGAAAATGTACTGTGTTTAAGTAAGTTTTATTACCAATAAACGATTTAAATTTAACTTGCAAGTTTTGATCACAGACAGACAAACATCGGGACAAACTGAAATCTGAATAAATGAAATCTTCTCAAAAATTATGTAGATCGAGTGATAAAGATAATTAGCGCCAGTTTCAAATCAAAACACTAAAATTCTTCATAGTCGTATTCCTCACGGCTGAAGGTCGTGGAATGAAACACACACAACAAATTTCTTGGCATTATTAATGTAGTGATTTGCCATTGCCTCCTCCATTTCACACACAAGTTAATAATAATCAACCCGTGTGCAGGTTTCCTCACGATGTTTTCCTTCACCGGAAGCAAGTGGTGGTCAATGAAAACTTCTCATGGCACGAGTAGGATTCGAACCTGGGACCTTTCGGTCCACAGACGGGCGTCTTAACCATTACACCACCACCGCTTCAACACCACACCACCAAATTAAGGATCGTATTTTGAGTAGAGCCGAATAAACGATTCCCGTAAAATGAAATGCTATTACAAAGGAACAACTTACAAAGGAACTTACAACATCACAATTCGATACATAACAAACTTTATAAGCCTCTTGTCTCGTTTCCATACATTTCCACCGGGAACAGTTTTCGTTTATGAGAAAAACCAGTAACACAAGATACGCTAAGCGGTTATTTCATTTCCTTCGGTTGCTGAGGTTTGTTTTCGATATATTCGGTGAGAGACGAACAAAAATTGGAATTTTATTTTTCCTAAGGAAAAATACTCTTGATAGGATGCGGTTCGGATCTAGAAAAGACAGTGCGCGGAATTTCAAAAAAGAATATATTAACACGAATATATTCCATATTATAGAAAAATATATGAACAAAAATGGAGATAAAATAAAACACCTTTCCTATAATTTCGAGTTAGGTTTTCAATTTATATTTGAAATCTTATCTTGTAGTGAATGCGGGCTATTTTTTTTTAAATAAATAATTATATAGGGGACAAATCAGACAGATTGAGCTAGCCCCAAAGTAAGTTCGAGACTAGTGTTATGGGATACTAATTCTATACTATATTTTATAACAAATACATATATAGATAAACATTCAAGACCCGTGCCAAACAGAAAAAGATCATTTTCCATCATGATCCGACCGGGGATCGAACCCGGGACCTCTCGGTTCAGAGGCAAGTACTTTACCACTGCGCCACCGAGGTCGTCAAATTTTTTGCTTATTGTTTGCTTACTTTTGTATCAATAATTAATCATTATTTTATTTTTATATACAGAAAGTCCTAGCTGAATAATTCTTTTCAATAATGGCAGTTTAAAATTATGTACTTTTAAACTCCCCAGTCATCTTTGATCTATTTCAGCAACCAAACAGCAGTGCTTAAATTGTTCTATTGCAGTTTGAAGCGTGTGAGTGTAATTACAGGATACTGTGGCAAAAGACAATAGGATACAAAGTCAGCGGTATGTGACACCTCTCAAGCTGTGATGATCATAAAATCTATGCCTGTTTGGTTGTGTGTTAAAAATTTAAGTAAAAGCTTTGCATTCGTGAGAGAGGAAGGATTTATCTTGAAGACTGTTGCAATTGGTAAAACCTAGATGCTCTAGTTTTCTAAGTGAAGTATAAAAATATAAATACAATTTTCTTTACACCTTTCCTCGATGCCGGTGCAATCTAATTATATGAACCGAGTCGCCGCTTGTGGGCGCAATCTTTTCGCCGAAGATCCACGAATACTTTCGATGTGGTAAGTGGTTTTTTACTAAATAAGCAACGCCAGCAAGCGGCATACCTGATAGAAACATTGTTGTCGGAGCTCATGGACAATTGCAACATCAAGCATTGAACACCCAGGTATTACTCGAAACGCACGTTTTGGTAACTAAGGTGCGAATTGATGAAAATATAGTAAGTATAAGACCTACATTTGTTAATTTACGTCCTTGGAGAAAAGGCTGCGGTGAAGTTTGTTGCGCTGCTTCTTCTTCACCTGCGCTTTGGAAGTCGGCAGTAGACGTAAGTGATTAGTTGAGTTTAAGTATTTTTTTGACGTCAATAAGTGATGTATATCATACCAAATTGAATAATGATAAAATAAAAATAATTCTGAATTTGAATACTTAAGATATGCTTCATTAGGTGCGCTTCGAGGTATACCTCGAAGCGCATTTATAACAAATACATATATAGCGCGTTTTTAAAGGTATACCTTTAAAAACGCGCGTAGCCCGCTCAAAATATTTTCATTAATAAAACAAACATTTTTTCTCCTGGAGTGGTAATTATATACTGCATGACATCGCTCGCACAAAGGCGTAAACAAAGACTACTATATCTGACATTAAAATACGTACCAAAAACGACGTTTTTAAACGATTTTGTCTTATGATTTATTTATATCAAGTTTACAGCACTTAAAAATACATTAAATGATAGTATCATATTAATACATTAGTAGGTATGTGATGAACTTAGCGATTGAGAAATAAATATATAGATACGATATCTACACATACATAGGCCGTTGTCATGTCAGCTTTCAAATCAGTGCGAGGCGGCAGATGTTTTAAAAGTAACCTTATATGTAGTATGTTTGGGTTCGATTTCCAGCACGGGTAAATATTTGTATCTATGGTCACAAATATATTGTTGGCGATTCTAAGTGTGTTAGCTCGTTTCTGTTAGTGTCCATCGAAACCACGATACAAGCTGAGTGCTTAGTGACCAATTGAGTGTTGTCCATTGTACGTCTATCAATTTATTTAAAACAATAAAATATAATACCGTATCCCAGTTTCGCACATCCATAACCCACCTCGGGATTGCAATACGAATAAAAAGTTGTTGTTTTTTTTATAACATCACCGTTTGTTGGTTCAATTTTGAAATTCAATTTAAGATTTACAGCAAGCTTTAACCGTATTCTCGGTATTTCACTGCAATGAGCCGTACATTTTATTTTTATACTACACCGAATTGGGAATAAAAAGGTGATTAAGGGATTGTCGTATTTTGTATTTTAATCTTTTCCCTGCACAAGCGGAAAAAGGTTAAGAAGAAGAATTATATTTTTTATTTCATAAGGATAATGTATATTGATCTGATGTTCACCAAATATTTCACTGAGAAACGTATAAACTAACTTTTCCCCGCGGCTTCGGCCGCGTAATTTTTCACAGGCGCAGTTATTTTTCAGAGATGAAAGGTACACTAAGTCGTTCTGAATGGAATTTGAAAATGGAATTCTGCATATAAGAGGTAACAAACTTACTTTCGCATTTATAATAACGAGATTTTGATACCTACACAATAATTATCAGTTATCCATCACATGTCTACAGTTGTTTATCGAGATGATACGCGGGGCTGAGGCAGACGAGCGGGGAAGTGGTTCTGCCATGGCTTCTTTCCGATCGGAAAACGAAGTAATCCCCGCTGCTTAAAGTGACATCTGTGCGCATTTCTTACTAACTGGTATAAACCATGTAGATTGGTCGTACTTCTATCGCCTTACACAGATACAAATTCTGCGTTCGACACAAATTGTAAACGTCTTTTCTTTCGTGTTTCTTTCAAGTGGAATTCGGGGAATCAATTGAAGTTGTTTATTATTGAGAGCAATTTGTCAAATAGTTCTGTATATATACATATATATAATTATAAATATTACATATATAAAATATTACATATTACAAAAACGCTGACTTTCAATTAATATTTTAATGATGCGTTGCACCAGTCACCTTGACGTTAACTAGACCTAAACGTGAATAACGTCATTTTATCACGACGTCGATGCACAGGTTAAAAGTTCATCAAATTTGCCAATTAGTGCAAGCCAGTCTAAGCAACTTACGGCTCGACAATCAAGTCAGATGCAAAAAAAAAAAGGGCAATGGCTAGCACCCGGGTGGATCTCTGAGTGTTTCGACCGCTGCAGCCGCGCTGTCATTACGACCCATCAATTTTCTTGAAGAAGGTATAATTTCCAAAATCAATCTATACTATTATTATAAAAAGGTACTTAAGCGTTTGTGAGTTTGTATGTTTGAGGCGGATAATCTCCGAAACTACCAAACCGATTTCAAAAATTCTTTCACCATTAGAAAGGAACATTATACAATTGCTATATAGGCTATATTTTATCTCAAAATTCCCACGGGAGCGAAGCCCGGGGCAACATCTAGTCGTTTATAAACTTGACATTACCACAGTACAGATTAATTATTTTAAATTCGGATAGCAAAATTAAATTCTTGTCTTTGTTAACATTTGAAAAATTTTCATGACAGCGCGACAGCAGCCGCGGTCAAAACGCTCTGAGAAACACCAAGCCCTCGAACATCTATTGTTTTCACAACTGATCAAGCAAAAACAGCATCCAACAGAACCATTCCGTACTATTTACCGAGTCTTGTTTGTATCTCTGTCCGCCGTCGACGTCACGAGTCAACTTCGTTATGAAACTGAAGTTACATATTTTCTTTTTTGCGCAAATTGATTGTGTATATATTTCTGTTTACGCAATCGTTTACAGATATAGTGTTACGTCTTTATAACTTACTAGATGTTGCCCGGGGCTTCGCTCCCGTGGGAATTTTGAGATAAAATATATCCTATAGCAATCTTGGATAATGTACCTTTCTAATAGTGAAAGAATTTTTGAAATCGGTTCGGTAGTTTTGTAGATTACCCGCCTCAAACATACAAACTCACAAACGCTTATCTCTTTATATTAATAGTTATAGATGGAGTAGTTAGAGTGTGTAACTTGAAAGCCACGTTTAGGGTTTAAAACCGGGTAATACTGCTATAAATTTTACACTTAAACCTTTCTCAGGAATCATACTATCTATTGGTAAAAATCTATCAAAAATCCGTTTGATAGTTTTTTAGTTTATCAGCCATTTTATTATGGGCGCAACCATTTTGACTCGCCCAATAGGCGTTAAGAAAATAATACACCTACATAAGTTAATATTTAACAGTAATACATAATTACAGACATATCATTGTATACGATAATACTAATGGTATGTCACCTAGAATTTATTATGAAAAAAGATGCCTTTTTTTCTTCTAGATTCTTCTTTGATTCTAGAATAATTGAATTAGTTAATAATCTCAGATGAAAATTTTAACTGCACGTTTACATCCGTATACAAATTGGACTACTGCTTGCAGTCGTCTTTACGTTTGAATTATGTGGCCATTCTAAATTCTATCTCTTGTTAAAATGTTTAACCATTAACAGTTGAATTAACGCAGTTCTAAATCAAATGAAAAAAAAAATACAAACTGGAACTGGCCTTTAGAAAACTGAAAAAGGAAACAAAAGAAACCTAGCGTTTAAAAATCTCGCGACTCCCGCAATGCCCATTACTCCAGAATTTCAACAGTGAAAGTAAAACAACAATTTTCCCCAACAAGGAAGTGTTTTATATTTACAGGAGAAAAACCTAAATTGTAAATAAAAAAGGTGTACATTACATTTAACAATTTAGTTTTATATAATATCTTTATTTCTCTCCACAAACAAGATTGCTTAATACTAGTTGACAATATTGAGGTACAATTGAACAACTTGAGTTTGTGGGAGCTATTTTAGGTGCTTTATAACAAGATTTTCAGTCACAAAAATACCTTTTTTCCCTTTTAAGCTGTAATTTAATCAAGACTCTGATAAGTGTTGAATAAGTTTCTCTGAACTCTTGAACTACCAGCCCCATTTAATAATTTTGCTTGTTCACTGTGTGGTGTCACATATTGGCATTATAAAAACCGCAAATATAACTTTGTGTTTCATACAAACATTATGAAATACAAATATAATTTTGCCAGCAAAATCAGTATTGCTGGCAAAATTAAATTTGTATTTCAAACGCTACCCTCTATTTGCCAATCTACGCTTGAGACCACTTGAGACTATAGAATCCACAATGCACATTATCCAACTCGCATTTGGTCACGTTTTAATTTAGAAAATGTTCCTTTCTTTTGTGATTCAAACTCATATGTATGGCGTGTGGTCCCGCCTTAAAATAGATCCACTTCAAATCCTCCCGTGAATTTCGTACGAGGCGACTAAAGAGCTCGAATAGAAGGCAAAAGCTAAAGAAGCATGAGATAAAAATAAATAAATATTTATAGACAAATCACACAGATTGAGTTGGCCCCAAAGTAAGTTCTTGAGACTTGTGTTATGGGATACCGACTCAACGATACTATATTTTATAACAAATAAATAATATATAAACAATTTAGATAAACATCCAAGAACCAAGCCAATCTGAAAATGATCATTTTCCATGTTGACCTGACCGGGGATTGAACCCGGAACCTACAGTGTAGCAGTGCGGCATGTTGACCATTAGGCCACGGAGGTCGTCAAAGAAACATCAAGCAGGCAGGTGTTTGTAAAAGCACAGTAAAATTTTGGGCTTCGGGGCGTTACAGCAGCGGGAATACACGAGAATCAAACTCACTGAATGAACAAGGTAAATAACTATACCTACGGTGGTTTTGGCTATGATAGTATTGGTTGGAATGGACACGAAATGCACTAATTATGTAAATAACTAAACACCGCAAACTATACCACTAATCAGCGATATTAAACTGTCTACTCCTATAATTGTTATATAATGCTCTGTCGGCTTTCAGTTACACCACTGAAACTTTTATACTCAGCCAGTGTTCTTTATGTCCACAATATTGAATCAAATAATTTATTGCGTTCTTATTGTACAATATAGGTATTTTCATATCAATAGCATACAACTTATTCGAATTTTTTTTTATTTGTTTGTTTGTTTTTTTTTCACTTATTTTTGTGTGAAATAAATTCTTCATAAATATTTATGTCAATTACTGGATTGAGAAAAGATAAAAGTCTATATTGAAGTAGTAAATTCCGAAAAATATATTTTTTTAAATGCATGAGGTACTAAAAATCAATTGTCGAATAAAACATATATCTTCATTGGACATGTCCTTTACTAAGTTACTTTCACTTTAACCTTCATGAAATATAGTTATCAGCATACAAAGAAACATTAAAGTGGCAAAAAAATATTTGGAGAAAAAATTCCGAGTATTTTTTTAGGAAAGCTGAAAAGCGACGTATATGAAAACTTTTACATGTGCTATTAATCCGATTAGATTGATTGGTAATACGACTTTGTACATGTTGCGAAAAACCTAATATAATAAACTTTGCAAACACTAGATGGCGCTGTGTGTATTGCTATGTATATTTTATTTCAATTATCTCTGAAGGAGAACTCAACGAACGTTTGCACGAAGTGAAGTGTTGTGTCTTGTATAAATATGTAATTTTTTGTATAATAAACATACACTCTTTCTCGACCCGTCTATATCTCAATCACATTTAAATACGAACAAAAATCTGTTCCCGAGAGCATTTAATCGAACAAAATTCTAGACAAAGATAAGTTCACAGTACACGTAGTGCCACAATGCGTGTTAACCTCTGATTGGTGTTCTAGTAAATAGATTATAGGTTACGTTTGTTAACATCCGACCCAATCATGCAAATGTTATAGATACCGTTATAATTCACACATGTGTTGAGTTTACGTCACGCTAAATAATAGCCTTTCCATTCGTTCCCGCGCGGCCCGATAGGATTGCGATCGTATTGTTGTTAAATTGTTTTTATTATCTCCAAACTCGAAGGAACAACGACACAAAATGTACTATGGTTCATACTTACGGAAAATAAATAATTATTAAGCAAACATAATAAAATATATAATATATTCTTATAATAATAATTAATTATAATAAATAATTATTATTACTCCGTTTATTTAGTTACAATAATATATTCTTAATTGATTTAAGAGTTTAATGTCAAAAATGACTTCTTAGTATTCTAAGAGAAATCATTTAAACTATTAACTATGATAATTTATTGTAACAAATGGAAAGCGAAAAGTTAAATTGAATATAAATCCTCTGGAGCGACATCTACCATCTTAAAACTACACACGAGCCATTTGATATTGAACCTTAAACTTTTAACCATAAGTATTTTGTGAAGTGAAAGTTGCTTCTGTAGTTTTAAGAGCAAAACACATCGATATCGAAAGAGACCTTTCTGGTATAAATAAATAAAAAATGGCGATGCTTTTAGGTAATTAGGAACTAGTGGTTTTCTTTTGTTTCGGCTTTCTAAACATCTGGAATGTGGAATCAACTTTTGTTTACTTTTATGCCCATGAAAATTTTAAATTGACAACGAACGTGGCGGTAAAATGTTTAGCGTCAACATCTATATAATTTTACGTGAGTATGTTTATTTCACTTACCTCCTCTGTAATCTGTAATCAATTTGATTTTAATCAAAGCCACCCATCCCGGTATGCCGAATAATTATACTAAACTGACTTCAAAAGTTCGGTGGACATCAAAATACATTACGATTTATCGTAGCATTTCGTAGGCCGCCGGCGTAGCGCTACGCCGGCGTAGGGTCGCTACGATCAACGAATTGGCACAAACCAAAAACTGTTTCTTTTAGTTAGTAGTAACGACCTCGGTGGCGCAGTGGTAAAGTGCTTGCCTCTGAACCGAGAGGTCCTGGGTTCGATCCCCGGTCGGGTCATGATGGAAAATGATCTTTTCCTGATTGACCCGGGTCTTGGATGTTTATCTATATTTATGTATTTGTTATAAAATATAGTATAGTTGAATTGGTATCCCATAACACAAGTTTCGAACTTACTTTGGGGCTAGCTCAATCTGTGTGATTTGTTCTAATATATTTATTTATTTTAGTTGTAGAGGTAATAGCCGTGACTGTAGCAATTGTGTATGCCAGTGACTGCCGCATGTCATTGTATACGCAAGTAGCTGGTTATCAATGTCAAAGTACGTTGCATAAGCAAAGTTCCTTACGCGTTTTACTTGCATGTGAAATTGTATATTATGCCCTTAGACTGAAGGGTCATTATCACCTGAATCTATTACCACAAGTTCTATTCTAGACTATATGATCTAATTGTCATTGAAATGTACCGCAAATTAAAAGTGGGTTGCACCTGTCAACATTGTCGTTAACTTCAAACTGCGTAGAAAAACGCAAAGTGTGCCGATTCATCTAAACGACCTCTGTTAAAGTTAACGTCAAAGTTCATAATTGCAACTGAACCTAATAATTATTTAACTGTCAAAGATTTTTGTTATTTGTTTGTGTGTGCAAAGTTCAAACGGATTATTTACTTCGCAATAATGAAAACTGCATACCATTTCTGATTTTATACCAATAATGTATTTTGTATACTTTCAAACAAATATCGGCCTTAATACCACTATAAAGTAAATAATCAACATGAATATTTACTTAATTCGATGGTTCATTAATAAAATGATTAAGTGCAAACAGACAAACATTTCAATTGATGGCTATTGCGATTTAATTTCGCTATTCCCAATTAAAATGTATGCAACTTCTGACGATTTTAATAATATTGTAATAAATTTTCACCTATTTGCTTGGACACTTTAGAATTTTTAGGCAACATTATTTAGGATAGAACTGAGATGAACTGTTAAATTTGACGTTGACTTTAACCGGCGCGTTGCTGACCTTTAGACCAAATTATGTAATTTGCGTTTTTCTCTGCACGTTAAAGTTTACGCAACCCACCCTTAGTATCATTACGAGTAGAACTGTTTTCTTTTAAGAAATTTGAAAGGACGTCCGCGCCACTTCCCCTAGAAATGAACTATACTATATACTCTAGTGGATGTCATACGAGGCGACTAAGGAATAAGCCTCAAAGGGTTACGAATATTGTCGTTGCCATCAGCTGATAGTTGACGTCAGTTATGATGGAGGTTATAAAATCAGAGCCAATCTTCAAAATTTAAAGGCTTGTCTTTTATTGTCTTCTTTTTTTGATTGGCTGCCACAATTATTGCGATATTTTATCTCCCTCTCATATGAGCGTTTTCCTAGATAGATAGATAAATCATTTATTTAATCCTGGTTTCTTCCTCAGCCGTGGAGCGTGGAATCCAGGGTCCGCTTTCCTACGTTTGCGTCTCCACTTCGCATCGTCGGCATCCCTAGTTGTCAGATTGTCAAACCATTGTCACGCGTGTCATCCTTGACGACATCAAGCCAGCATTTCTTGGGTTTGCCTCTTCTGCCAGAGCCAGGCGGGAGCACCGTTCTACATCTCGTACGTAAAACATGGCTTTTTACCAGCGGAGGCGGCACTCTTGAGCAATAAAGATATTTTGTCTCTGAGGTTCTGTTGTCATAGCCAAGAATGCAACCAGACACACGCAAGCTGTCGGAAAGCCGAAAAGCCAGAAAAACCCACTAACTAAATAACAATCCTTTTAACGACAAATGGAAATTGGAGCAACCACTTCCTTCGTTGGTATTCTGCCAAAACTTAAAGTATAATAATTAAGAAACTTACGTAAAAACATGGCGTCGCTATGTGAGAGCTAATTTTATTTATGTATTAAGTGGTTCGGGTCTTCAAATTGCATTTTGGCAGTTAGTCATAGATATAAATTTTGAGTGCTATAGAAATAAAACATCGGTCTCGAAAAAATAGTAAAAGTTGAACAAATCTAGATTGTGTATTGGCGAGCGTCAATGCTTTGGTTTAGTCATATTTCATGTTTCTATATTGATTGTGGTTCGTTACAATGAATCTATCTATAATTTATAAGGTACATAAATATCAGCAATACACTAAAAATAGAAATAATTTACTTTAAAATGGTGAACTTCTGAAAATAATTTGTTTCGTTGAGCGTGTCTAATAGGGGCAGAGTTCCTAGAATACTGGCAGTATTTTCTCACTCTATACTTGGACGCTTTTAGCTTTTAGCGATACTTTTAGGGTTGATTGCACCAGTCAACTATGTTAATGTTATCGTCAAAGTTGACTCTTTTCTTTCTGTCTTTTTTCCAAATTTACCGCGTAAGTTTTATACATTTAGAGTGGTTTTCAAATTTTACATTAACCTGTGTGGATAAGCGAAATGTACGCCATTTTGTCTAAACGTCAGCGGCGCGCTGGTTTAAGCCAACGTCAAAGTTGACTTGTGCAACTCCACTGGACCGATTGTTATAAATATCGATACACGGGTAGAATATAACTTGGAATAAAACACAGAGTACTTTTTATCCCGAAATTCCCACGGGAGCGAAGCCCCGGGGCGAAGCTAGTCTACTATAATTGCACTCGACAACCCACCACCTGAACCGCATATGCAATATATATTTCAACAATAGAATCAATTTAAAAATGCATGAAAAGAAACTGAATAATAATATTGCCCTGAATAACATTTGTGAGGTTATTGGAAATGCATCGCATTTAGCTGGAATGAAACGGAATACTGCACAATAGGGCGATAACAGTTTCGTGGCTTTTATATAATGGTAATAGTTCCTATGATAATATCATTATTTTTATCTTTTATTTTATCGGTAGGCAGTCGTAAAAGCCACGTCAGATGCCTTTAGGCGACCTGAATAAAATCTGAGACCAATGTGAGCAATAACACACTCGATATGAATAAATGAATACTAGTATGAATACTAGTGGTAAAGTTCTATATTTGTTTCTTTGTAATGAAAAAAGGCGGGAATAGAAAACTTATAAATTTTAACTTAGGTAATAAAATGTTTTATTCTTGTAATGCCGGTTCTTTTCTACTTACCTCACAATCGAGATATAAAGCAGAGTAGTTGGCTCGGGTGTAAGCATCAATTGCACCTTCGAACTAAATATCTCGGGTTGCAATTGATGCGTTACAGCCCTTGGCTACTAATCTACTATTAACCTCCTGGAGGAATCACACATTAAAAAAAACCTGCATCACAATCCGTTGTGTACTTTTAATGTATAGGTACAGACAGCGTGTAACGACTTTGTTTTATACAATTTATAGAGGAAATTTTAATATATTTAAATGGATTTGTTATATACATGTCACACATGCGTTTTAACATATTTTCGAAAATAATAATGACATGATATAATTCTGGAATCGAGCGGTAATTTGAACCCGCGCCCCTGACTAGCCGGGACAGTGCCCGTGACCACTGAGCTATCAAGACCATGCCAGTTCGGCTGAATTAATTCATCTCTTTCGTGTTACGCCGACGTATAGTATTTTCATTAGAGAGCAGTAGGTACTCTTTAGTTAATTTTAATATATTTTTTATACTAAAACCAGGCGAAAAGATATACAACCCAATGGTCACCTCAGATTGTGAACGTCTGGAACATCAGGGCTGACACACGAACATTTGAGTTCTATGGTCTGTTGCCACTGTGGCAAGACTATATAAGCGTATGTTTGTGAACTCATGATAAATACTTAATCTATTCTGTTGAAGACAGTGTAAGAATAAAAGTGGGAATCTGGGCTTCGATACTGAATAATCATCATGGGGTGCCATCTTCAAATTGAAGTTTGGAGGTCAGCACACGGAAACCCTCGCGGTTTTGGGCCGCTATTTTCAGTTGGTTGTATCTAAGTCCGGTCCAATCCTTTACGTCATCAAAACCACTTTCGTCGAGGTCGGCCAGGAGGTCTTTTGCCTCCAAAATTAGTCTTAAAAATTCACACTGGGATCCCCTTTGTATGTGGCCAAAGAAACCAACTGAATGGCGATGCCGAATGGCGTTGGAAAAGCCGGGAAAATGTGATGTCTAAAAAAACGTAACTAACCACAACAATACATGAAGATCAACATATCCACACATCAATTAACCCACCTTTGCTCAAGTTTGTACTATTTCTAATATCATAGGACAGCGAAGATTGGCCGGAAAGCAATATGTGTCCGAATGAAGAGGGTCGGGTGATTTTATTACTGTCATGTCCAGGACTTTGAGGGGAAATTAGAATTTTCTATGGAGTATTCCGTATGACTTTGAATCAGGCCGACTGAGTGCAAATCTGAATATGAAATTTAAAGAGCGAAGCTGAAAGATGAACAAGTTGGTCAAACTTTTTAATTTAAATAAATAAAAATAAATATATTAAGATTACAGATTAATCTAGCCCCAAAGCAACTTCGACACTTGTGTTATGGACTTGTATTAAGACAAAGATACTATATTTTTTTAACAAATACATTAAATATCAATCAGAAAAAATCATTTTCCATCATGACCCGACCGGGGATCGAACCCGGGACCTCCCGGTTCAGAGGCAAATGCTTTACCACTACACCACCGAGGTCGTCAAGATGAACAAAGTGGTCAAATATTTTTTAAAAGACATGATAAATATGCGTTACCACGGTCTTCGTAATAAGACTCCGTTTTACACTTATGGTAAGGGAACCCCATGAAACTGATAGTACTCGTAGTAATAAAAAAACTAATATTAATAAAAAAGTAACATTAATAACGTGTCCACAAAGCTTGTACAAACACATTCGGCGAACATCAACTCGACTGTTTTTTTCTATCTCATTTCGAAGTAAAAGAAGAATCTGGAAACTCCAAAAAACTTCTGGACTTAGTTTAGACCCCGGCCAAAGTCGGATGTTACATTTTTAGCCGCGAAACTTCGTAATCTATTTCAGATTAAGAACTTTATCATTTAAGCTTTAGTGCTAACGTAGTGGATGTGTGCTCGGGATCTTAAATTCTTTTCGAGTTCGTTGACAAACTTGATAATAGAGGAAAGTTATAAATTATATTCAACGTCTTATAAAGATTAAAACAAAATTGAATATAATAGTTCCATACGATATTCTGTATAATATTATAAAGACTAAGACTTTCTATCTGTTCACTTTCACTAAACCGCTTGGCCGATTTTGGTGAAATTTGGAATAGATTTAGTTCTATGACTAATATTATTCACAGAATTTTTTTATAATAAAAAGTGAAAATGCTATTCTATCCTATTAGGATAGAACAGGATAGTGTTTTATCTCTCTCTCTCTCTCTCCCTCTCTTTCTTTATGTCCTATCCAAACTCTATCTTTCTTTCATTCTCGTGTATTCCTGGTTTAATTAGTGGTTGTAATACCGCGAAACCCGTTTGCGAAATAACACATTAAATTTTCGAAGATTCGGCTATGATTTTTATTTGAAAAAGCGGCCCAAAGCAGCGAGGGTTTCCGTATGCTGACTTCCAAACTTCAATTCGAAGATGGCACATGATGATGGCTATAATTTTACAACTAAATTTTACACTATACTACTAATATTAAAACTGAAAGTCTGTGAGGATATACCTATATCTATATATTTATCACACTTTGTGTAATTCACGCGACGAATATCGATATATATTGTCATACGTATAGAATAAGCCTGGAATTACGTAGCTATTTCTTTAATATAAACGCAATAATATGTATCTAAGCCTAACAAAAACGTAACTTATTTGATTCAAATTTCAAATTCCAATTAGTATTATAAATGCGAAAGTAAGTTTGTTACCTGTTCAAGCTCTATCTACTCAACCAATCTTCTTGAAATTTTGTATACAATTTGAAGTATGCAGAAGGACATAGCATACCTTGCATCCCGGAAAAATAACTGTTCCCATGGAAAATTTACGCGTACGAAGCCGCGGGCAATAGCTAGTTGTTGTATAAAGAGTTTACTTTTCCGTTCCAAAATGTAACTTCACCAAAGTCGCGTCAAAAGTTTTGAAAAGATATTCTAAGTTAGAATATCAGCGGATCAGTAAGTTTTAGATTCGGCTTAATTCTCCATTGAATAAGCCTAGTTTTAGAGACATTCGTATAAAGGCAGACACACACTATATGATATATTATAAAATATATTTTAAGATGTTTGTCTGTTAAGAATATTTGAGTATGTTTGTAAGACTCTATATACTTTTCTCACTGCAAGGAATAGGCCTTCGTGGATATAAGAAAAGACAATTGAACAACAATAGGATCGCAATCTGATCGGGCCGTGCGCAATCTGCTAAGGGGTCAATGAACGCGGCCATTCTCGGCCTTGTGCCTTACGAGACAAGTTTCTATTGACTCATAATGAATATTTATTAGAATTATAAACACCTAGGATTAATAAATCTCGTAAATCTGGCATCCAAATTCTACTAATAAAAGCGAAAGTTTGTTAGGATATATGTATGTATTTACGTTTGTTATTCTTAGACGCAAAATCTACTGGACTGATTGTTGTTATTGGTAGAATATAACCGGATAGAAGCGGTGGTGGTGTAATGATTAAAACGCCCGCCTGTGGATCATAAGGTCCCAGGTTCGAATCCTACTCGTGCCACATAAGTTTGTATACCAATCTGACTCATGTACAGTAGTTTTCATCGACCACCACTTGCTTCCGGTGAAGGAAAACATCGTGAGGAAACCTGCACCCTGGTTGATTGTTATTAACTTGTGTGTGAAATGGAGAAGGCAATGGCAAACCACTCCATTAATAATGCCATGAAAATTGTTGTGTGTGTTTCATTCCACGTAATGACCACGACCCTCAGCCATAAGGAATACGACTATGAAGGAGAGAGAATATAACCTGGAATAACACATAACCCTATGTGTTATTCCAGGTTATGTGTTATTCCAGGTTATACTTTTATCCCGAAATTATCACGGGAACCAAGCATAGCATACCAACCCGGGTGCATACGTATATATTATGTATATATACATGTGCATCCGTATGTATTTCTACCGTGTTGTCGTGCAAATCAATTCTTTTTAGTGTAAATATCAAATGACATACCTTCTCGCAGAATGTCTTTCCACTGTGCCCATACTAAAAACTACAGGTGCCATTTCTAAATAATTTTGAGATTTCTAAGACGCAACGCCATACAGTTTGAGTCTGTTTGATTCACCTTGACAATGACTTTGGTCCTATATAAACATTACTCGCCAATCAAGGCTTCACCAAACTGTTAGGTAGTGGAAAATATTGGTTTAGTCCCCGTACTACTATTTATTGAAACGGAATAATTGAAAATTTAACATCATCTATATTTATTAACGCTTTTATATTAAAATTTTATATTTCCAAATTTGCATATATTTTAAATTTATATTAAATCTTTAAATTTTGATCTTAAACAGTTAAACGTGGATTGCACCGTCAACTATAGAAAAACGCAAGGTGCGGTTCAATCCGTGGTTCATCTTTCATCTTGTCCAAACTGTCCTTTTGCCCCATAGGAGACCTTAATGAGGCCTGTGACAAGGCAACAGTTGCGCCTACTTACTGATCTAAAATTAAATATGTCTGCTATTTGACTCGAAAAGACGAATTTAAGAATAAAATATTTAAAAAAACCGTTGAACTAAATCACTGATAGACACAGTGCAGTCAAAATTATATAACCCTAGCTTTTGTCCGCGGTTTCGCCTGCGTAAAAATCCAACGGGTGCAGTTATTTTTCCGGGATGTAAGGTAACCTATGTCCTTCTCCACACTTAAAACAATATGTATGCAAAATTTCAAGAAGATTGGTTGAGTAGAAAGAGCGTGAATAGTTAACAAACTTACTTTCGCATTTATAATATTAGTCAATATATTAACGTGAAATTGTTTGTGTGTGGAGACATTATTTTCCGAGCTTATTCTAACAGAAACTGGGAAACTAAATCTACGTTTGAATAAGACTGTTGGCAGGAAGGTGGAAGGAATTATAAAAACCAAAAATTTTATATCAAATGGACTTGTTGTACATATGTCACACATGCTTTTCGCGGGTTCAATTCCCGCTCGATTTTTTCAGAAATTTTCATCTCTTTATTATTCTGAATATCAATTTTTATCTGTCGTAAACTTAACATTTTAGTACCACCACAGTTGCACAGGAATTATACAAGAAACAACTTTTTTCATCGCCGCTTGGTAAATTATAACAAAAACTTCTCAGATATTGACATATTTAACTTAACTCTGCAATCTACAAAAAACAAAGTCTGCACTAAATTCATTTCGAAACAAATGTCTTAACTATGTTATGTTTTATTTGTTTCTTGATAAACATAATGTGTTTAATGGTAAATCTTTGATATTAATGGTTTATATCTTAGGTTAATATTATATCATAAATTTGTTTTTTCTTTTTGAGATTCTATTATTTGTACTTATAGGATAGTAATGTTCTTAGAACATCACTGTATTAAATTATTATTAGGACGTGATAATTTAGATCATATTTATTGTTAACACGCATGCATTTATAAAATACTACACCATATACATAATCGGCACTGTTTGGTCTATTATATGGTTCACTGTTTTTGTAATACTATTTGTGTCTATGACTGTTTGTGCCATAATAAATGAAAAAAAAAAATGTTTTAATTACTCATAAAGAATTATTATTTTTTCGGTGTTAACTCTACGTTAGTGGTTTAAGTAATACCTAACCATGTTTACCCTAACACCGTGTAAACTTCGATGGTATGATCCAAGCTTAAATTATGTCTTCAGGCGGCCAGATGTTTGCAAGATGGCAACCCAACTCTTATTACTATTATGAACTTTCGAGTTACCAACTCCGTAACCTCTTAACGACTTTCACAACAACCGTCTCTCAAAATCGGGTTAAGAAAACTCGACTTTAATTTTAAACTGAATTCGAAATTGTCATCTTGAAACCCCGGCGCGTCTTATCGGTGATATTGGAAGAGTTTGGCGAATATCACCAAGCTTTTTTTATTCAAATTATTTTTTTTTAATAGAGTTAGTTAAGATGATATGAAAAATTAAGTGATTTTCGTGTATTTATATCGGATAAATGTCGTGCCAAGGCCACATTTATCCGATATAAATTTCATTGTCGGTGGCCATCAATAAATCTACCCGAGTGCATAATTTGTAATGTTCATGAGGTAACTTGGTGTGTAAATAATCATGAGGCACGAGTAGGAATCGAACCTAAGAAGGGCATCTTAATCACTGAACCACAACCGATTCAATATCAAGCTATCAAGCAACTAGTTGTTGCCTATTTTTTTTTTGTAGCTAGACAATGCTTGACCTCAGATCATTCTCTATATTAATTCCAAAATTCCCCAAAAGCGGCCCAGCGGTTTTGCCGTGAAAACGGGACAAATATACATTTGCATTAAAAATATTAGATTGAATATACACTGTAAATTCAATTCTCTCAAAGCTAATAATTTTTTATAGAACTTACACATTTACTTTTAAACGTGAACTTCTGGACAGTTCCATTAAGTAGTGATAAATTATTCATTTGTTAACGGACACAGTAATTCGGAAAGTAAATTAGTTAGTGGGAAATCCAATTTAGAAATCAGTCTGGTGAGCCGAGTCCCGCGGTCCACTACCCTCGTCTATTCGAAGGGATTAGTATGTGACCGAATGGGGATTGAAGGATTAGTGAGCGAAGTCTTGACGGGAGATTATCGGAGTGGATAATGAAAACGTGTATTAAGTTTTTCTTATTTAAGTATTACAGATATGTGAATTTTGTAACTGGAGATTTGAGGGAAATACTCGTATGTGAACTCTTGATTAAAATATATTGTTACGATCAAAGCCCATCAAACTTTTTGAGGTATCTGCTAACATGTTGCTAAGACAGACAATAAGATTCAATTTATTGATGTGGTTAAAAATTGTTGAAGCTAGAGATTTGAGGATCTTACTCCTACCCTACCTACCTATTTAGTACCTTCTCGTATGTGAACTCTTGGTCGAGAAGATTTAGGTTGAAATATCCGGGTTCGATCCCCGGTCGGGTCTTGATGGAAATTGATCTTTTTCTTGGATGTTTATCTATATATGTATTTTTTATAAAATATAGTATCGTTGAGTTAGTATCCCATAACACAAGTCTCGAACTTACTTTGGGGCTAGCTCAATCTGTGTGATTTGTTCTAATATATTGTATAATATATATATATCCATCTTGTCAAGGACCGTATGTGAAGTCTTGATTGAATAGATTTTGGTTAAAATATATTGTTACGATGAAAGCCCGTAAATCTTTTTGTGGTATCTGCTAACATGTTGCTAAGACACTCTATAAAATTGCATTTATTGACGTGGTTAATTGAGAAATTATCCCAACTAATATTACAAATGCGAAAGTATGTTTGTTTTTCAACTCTTCACACGTTATCTACTCAATTAATCTTCTTGAAATTTCGCATATATATAAATAATTAAGCGTATGGAAAAGGATACAAAAAATATTATCGTGGGATTTGCGAAAAACCTTTATTCTATTTAAGTAGGCAATAATTGCTAACAAAATAAAAATTTGCAATAAAAACACTAGACGGCGCTGTGTGTATTTTAAATGCGCTATGAACATTTTATTTCAACTATCTGAATTCCATTTTAACACGAAGGGAAAACTGTTCCCGAGGGCATTTAAGCGAGCGAAGTCGCAGGTAAACAGCTAGTAATTATATATGTTACTAAACTAAACCCTGAACTACGGTTACATATAGATTTAGCTTTACCTAGGTCCACCGGTCTCAGTTTGGTGTAGCCAGCTGAATTTATTATTACGGCTAGATCTAGGTGCTAAATTAATAGCTGGCATTGAGAAGGATTTTTAAATAATTTATATATATATATATATATATCTAAATGTTACAAATATTTCTGCGTGCTTTTGTATATTATAATCTAGTTTTCATGTACCAAATGAGAACAATTTTACAAGTAGGTGAACTTTACATACGTATATATATATAAATACTAGTGTGTTGGATTATTAATATATATATATATATATATATTTAAAAATCCTTCTCAATGCCAGCTATTAATTTAGCACCTAGATCTAGCCGTAATAATAAATTCAGCTGGCTACACCAAACTGAGACCGGTGGACCTAGGTAAAGCTAAATCTATATGTAACCGTACTTCATTTATTATTATATATATATATTAATAATCCAACACACTAGTATTTAATCCCTCCGATCCTTTATCTCAGATACTGGAGCCTCCCTTTTGTGTAATATTAGTAATGATCATAAGCAAAATTACAACATTACTTCATTTCATATCATAGATAGACATGTTTTTTTTACACAACAAATAATAAATTATTAGGTGGTCTTATTATGAGGCTTATCGACAAGTTTTAGAATAAATATCTATCAGAGAAGTTGCTATAAACATGAAATTACAAATCTAATACACCTAATTCAAACGTTTATTCTATTAAAATGTATCATTATTAGCGGCCCGCCCTGGCTTCACTCGGGTATAAACTTGATAAAAACAGTAGCCGATGTTTTTCTATCTCTGTGCTATATTTCGTCAAAATTGGCCGAGTAGCTTTTCATTAAGTACCTACAAACAAAAACAAATCTTTTCTCTTTATAATATTAGTATGGATAACGTGAATCCCATGTGAATAATCAAAACGGGCAAATACCCCAATCACACAACTGTACAGCCTACAACACACAAGTCAACCATGTTCATTGCAAATTCACCTCTATCACCACGACATACAGTTTAATTCTCAGTAAACATATCAAAAACAGAATATGAATATTCGCCTTCAGGGCTAAGCTATGATTGAAGAAGGTCGATTTACAATTTATCTAATGAAATATATAATCTGTTTTGTCATAGTGTATCTAAACTGTATAGGATAATAATCTTTGTAACCATTAGCCGTAGTATTATATCTGCTTCATAGTATTCCTCATGTCTGAGAGTCGTTGTCATCTTGTGTGTGAAATGGAGAAGGCCATGGCCTTCTCCATTTCACACACAAGTTAATATATATCCACCAGTGTGTTTCCTCACGATGTTTTCCTTTACCGGAAGCGAGTAGTGGTCGATGAAAACTGCTATACATGAGACAGATTGGTATACAAACTCATGTGGCACGAGTAGGATTCGAACCTGAGACCTTTTGATTCACAGGTCTTGATCATTACACCACCGCCGCTCCCGGTAGTAGTTTATATAAAACTATATTAATTTCTACAAAAATCTAGTGTACATTATCTGTATATTTTTATTCTTTTTCCCCATGAACATTCGGGCAATGTCGAAGCTGCTAAGTTAGTAAATATCGCACTTTATGAACGCAGGTCTTAAAACCGATTTCAATGATTAACTTAAGTCGAAAAGGAAAAAAGAAAACAGTTTCAAATATTTATTAATTGTTCAATTAAGCGGCATCTGTTTAATGGAATCTAAAAAGGGAAAATAAAATATTAACATTCAATTAAAGAACTTGTTACTTCGTTCTATTCTAGATTTAATTTTTTTCTTCAAACATCTCTTATTCCAAGACAAAAAACAAATGAACTTTCTTGATTAACAGACTTTGCTCGATCGTAACAAAAGCTCCATTAAAACCCCTAAAAACCCCTTCCACACGACCCAATTTTACGCCCAATTTGATTAGATTGACAATCAAATTGGGTCGTGTGGACAGAAATATGAAATTCAAGGTCATTGGGTGGTCGATAGCGTCCGATTTGGCGATATAGTTGTGTGTGGACGGACGATCAGATTGTACCCAATTTAATCGGCAATCAAATTGGGCAACCAGATTGTGTCGTGTGGAAGGGGTTTAAGATTTGTATTCAGTGAACGATTCGTCTTGTAAAGGTGCTCCTTGTTGGAAATCCCAATACCTATTAGATTTTATTGTCTGTGTTAATTTTGCTCATAGCAACCTTAAGTAAATTTACTATTATAACTACATACTATATTTATAATTCTGGATCTGTTATAATGTTTACAGGTTTTTATTTAACTTGTAAAGTTGTATTTGATATCTTCAACCGACTGAGCTGAAATTTTGTAAGCATTCACGTTTAGTTTGAATGACAATGGATTATTATTATATGCATGACCTGACGGTGCATCCAGGATTGGTTCGCAACGAAGGGGCTCCTCAACGATTTCATCCAAAGACTTGTTTTTTTTATCTCTATCTCTGAAAAAAATTTTGAAAATAAAAACTAATTTCAAATAGGACTTCTACGTTGATGACTACTAGACTTGATTCTACACCACGACAATAACTAAACTGATTCACTTCAACAATGAGCAGCGCCGTAAGCATTTTAGCCTGCTGAGAAAAGGCCCTTATAAAATATAACCAAATGTATTCAAGAGGATCTCCTTTTATCTCCTGCCTGTTAAATGATTTATCTAGAGTTTTGTGAACAACAGTTTCGATTCAGATGCAAATTATCCGGTAAGACCGAAAGCGCGCGCGGAACAGGCTCAGCATTTTCGTGTTTTTCTATCTTGTACGAGGTGTATTTTTTATTTGCCATTAAGGTAAGCTAAGGTAAAGGTATGATATGAAATTGATTCATATCATACCTTTACCTTAGATGAAAAGGGTCTTACAATGTGAGAATATTTAAATGATAATCTCATAATGATTAGTATTTATTATATGTATCCTAAGAATATCATCAATATAAAGTGTTTGTTTTTTAATTTTCAATGTCCAAGATTGCATTGGAATGTATATTACTAGTTCTTCGCCACGAACCCCGGTTAGGTCAACATGGAAAATGATCTTTTTCAGATTGACCTGGGTCTTGGAAGTTTATCTATTTATATGTATATTTTATAGACATATACTATCGTTGAGTTAGTATCCCATAACACAAGCTTCGAACTTACTTTGGAGCTTGCCCAATCTATGTCATGTGTCCCTATATACTTATTATTCATGTCCCAAGTAGAATAATTGTAGACCTCACGTCAAAAATAAAAGGCATATCGTTATTGATGGATCAGAATAAAATCGAAATATTCAAAATCCGTCTTGTCTCTGATTAATCGTGTATAGTATTATCCAATGATGTAATGAACCAATGATAGCCAAATATTCTTGTAATTTTCAGCAATGCTAAACTCAGAATTGCAAGAATATTGGGATTAGGCTTGCTTTCGACTACTGCTCTGCTATGATGTGCTAACCGAACATAAGATTCAATCAACACATTTTTTTCAATTGGTAGTTAATAGCTTAACAACGAATTACCTATAGAACTACATATAATCTTGGATAAACATCCAAGACCCGGGCCAATCAGAAAAAGATCATTTTCCATCATGACCTGACCGGGGATCGAACCCGGGACCTCTCGGTTCAGCGCTTTACCACTGCGCCACCGAGGTCGTCAGCATAGCACAGCACTAGGTCGAGTTCCAGCTTAATGCTGCCAATAAAAGAAAAGACGGACGCAATATAATAGAACTACATTAATCTTATCATTAAAGGGCCCGAAGCAACGCTGCAAAAACTAGTTCCGTTCAAATGGACCGTCCAAAGACAAATAGCTCTAATTAGGCCAACGATTGGAACATCCACTATTACGTACCTCGTCTTAAGACCCCGGTACAAAAAAAAAGGTATTCGAGGAAGCGAGAGGGAAGATGTAACACCATCTTCCCTCTCGCTTCCTTGCAATCTGTAACAGTGAATTCATTATGGGGAATAATTAAACGAGCGACAAAAAACAATAAGCGACCCATAATGATATATTGTTTTACAAATTTTAGCCAAGCGAATTTGAGTTAGCGAAAATTTGACTAAACTATTGACTAAATTGATCAAAAAATCCCTAATGTTGCTTCAGACAGTGAGTTGCAAAAAATCCATTTTGAGATATTGAAGTTACAGGTTAGCGACCAAATTAAATATGTCCTAGGTGAACGACAAACGCGTCAAAGCAGCGCGGTAAGAAACCGTGTGCCTTATTATAAAACAAAGTTCTCTGCCGCGTCTGTCTGTTCGTGATAAACTCAAAAACGATTGCACTGATTTTGCGATGGAAGATGCAGTTTTCACCAATAGATAGATACGCGTGAGGTGTATAATTAATCATGATTTTACACGAGTGAGGCTGGGACGGGCGGGCAGCTAGTTTAATTCTAATCACATTAGATCAATATGAGCCCACGCTAACCTGTCATTTCTAATTTCCATAGTACAGTTGGCTGCAAATCACTTTACCCTGTTTTAATCTCTACGCCACGTTAATAGACCAGGCATTTTGCAATTAATCAATGAAAACAAATTCCAAAGGAAAAAATTAGCTTCCACCTGGCCCTATCAGAAGAGGAATGGCTGGATAATGGGAAGGGGGACACGCGTGCCAATTATTTCCCAATGAGGGTTTACGTCAGGCAGGCGGCCGGTTGTAAAATGTCCCTGTAATCTAACGTACATAACGTAAGGAAGAAAAGGAAAACACAAGAGAGAGAGAGGGAAAGAAATGTAAAGTGTTGAAATTATTTTCCTAAAAAATATTTATTTAATATCTAGTACTAATAAAAATTGTGTGTGAAATTGATTACTACGCATTCCAACTTAGCCTAAAACTCTTTGAAACACGCACGCAGCATTTTCGCGAAAATGCGCGAATAAATTACTACCCTTTTTGTTTTATTGAGAGAATCCATTCGGCATCGATGAGCACAAAATCTTTTTAACGCCAGCACTCTGGTGATAAGCGAATGGGGGATAATTCTGGAATATATGAAGATTTATACCGCTTTGTATAAAGAGGGAAATCCACTTAATATACTTAAAGACTGCGAAGGCAAACCGATCCGGCCTTCGATATCCATTGTTTATTTATTTTAATAACATCAAATTTTTGCAGTCTCTCGGTTTTGCATTTCACATCTCACTATCGAATCGATTCGATGTGAGACGCAGCGAACCAATCACATTGCAGTTGACGTTGCGTCACAATGGCGCACTGTGCTGCATCACACTGCGAAGCGACTCGATCGTGAGATGTAAATAACAAAGTCGCAGTCGTGTTCCGTTTTTAATTTACGGCTGAACGCTACAATGTCCAAGATATTCTATGTATTGTATGAAATTTTATTTAAAATTCATAGATATATATTTTTCTTCTTTATTCTCTGGAGATTAATATCTAATTTTAGGCGGAATAAAATATCAATTTTTCTAACATGACAATTGAAACAATTCTTAACGTATGTACAAAAATATGTGATATATTATTAAATTCGTCTTACCAAAAGGTACTTTATATTTTTTTCTCTTTTCGGTGGTTAAATAATTACTACCTGAAGTTTTTAAGAGTAGTTTTGATAACAAAGATGAAACTTTATTTCACCATAAAAATAAATGAGAATTAGAACATTGTGAAGTAGTTTATAAAGAAGGTTTCGAGAAAGTATCGCATCGGTAAAAACACATCGGCGCACGCGGCGAAATAGTAGTACCTAGTACTGCATCGCGTGGTCCTACCAGTAGAACAAACCGGTGAGCTATTCATTCATTTACTACTACAGTTTTTGATGTTATATGCTGTTATATTCAGTGACCTATGCACCAAAGGGATACAAAATAAACTCGTTGCAAAACCACAGATAGCCTAGAATAAACAAAACTAGTTGTTTCTCCGAAAACGATATTCGGACGTATGGCCGCGAGGGATTCCCCGTACATTGAACTACATGTCAAGTTATACAATAATTACCTCTGCGCAATGGTAATGAAGGCAAATTTGCAATAACTACGCCTATTGATGTGTTGTTGGCGGTACTCGTGGGTTAATTACAAATGCCTGTATGAGATCTATTGGTATTTGAAAACTGTTGGGAGTCCTAGTTGATTTGTAATTGAAGTTGGATTGCGTTGAACAAATGTCCGTATAGCCTGAAGTACGCCTAGAGGTGAATTCCAACTGAGTTTAAATAATACATTTTATTAGAAGTTGAAATTTCGTTTCAATTGTACCGTTTGTCTGTAATCAATTCTTGCAAATTAAATTTACTCACCTACTCTCGCCTGTCCTTGAATTAAAATTTTCCACGCCAATCCAGTTCAGTTATTATTTTGTTTCCTTACTTCAATTTCTACGCCTACTGAGTGTTGCCAGCTACCAGATAACGACCGTATTTGCCTGTTTATAAATTAAAATGTATAAATGCATTTACATAATGCAACACCATAATCAAATGTCACTTAAATTGATCAATTTTTTTTTGACCGACGCAAAAAGAGAGACATATTAAGTTTAACGTGTCTGTCTGTGTATTTGTCTGTGGCATCGTAGCTCCCAAGCGGATGAACCGATTTTCGTTTAGTTTTTTTTGTGTTATAAATAATTTTATCCCGAATGTTCTTAGCTATGATTAATGAAAATCGGTTCAGCCGTTCAAAGGATGTAGCGAAAGAATATTGAAAGTCGGGGAATTTTTAGTTTATCTAATAAACCAAACTTGTATTTACCTATATTAACATTTAGTATTTTTTTGTTGTCATTAAAATATAATTAAAACGATTTTTGACTCCAACATTTGTGACGTCACTTGCACCCACTGTCATAATATGATAATATATAAAACTAGACATTTTACGTTATATTATTTCACAGTGCAAAAAACGTAACTATTTAAAGAAATATCTTCTATACAACCTGATAGTAAGTAATGTATGGAGCACAGGTGCTTAGTTAGTTACACCAAGAAACACATATATACTTTAACGTAGGTATTTTTATTTATCTAGACGGATAGCCGCCAGGGGGCGCGCCGTAACACGTGAGCTAATTAGACATGTCCGGGCAGATCCGCTCGGTTGCTGTTCAGAAAATATATTGAGCACAGAGACGGATTTTCGCCCGGGCGTAAATCGGGTCGGCGTAAACTTGACCATTCCTGAGTTTCTTAATTAGTACATGTAAAACGACAAGAAAAGTCACAGTTACCCTACATGCGTATTTGAAAGCTAGCTTTTTTTCCGCGGCTTCGCCAGCGTAAATTTCCCACGGGATTAGTTATTTTTCCCGAATGAAAGATACCCTATTCTTCTCCACGCTTCAAACTACATGTGTATAAAATTTCAAGAAGATTGGTTAAGTTGATAGAGCGTGAAGAGGTAACATAGAAACTTACTTTCGCATTTATAATATTAGTTAATATTAGGGCACAATGATTTCATTCGTACGGCAAAAATAAACTTTAATTTGTAAAATTTGAAATACGAACTTTCAAATAATTAATTTCGTTAAAGGCGCCAAAAATTAAATGGCCCCGCAAAACGCAGGCCATGCCAATATTTGATACTAAAATCTATACAAGGATTCATAGAAACGAATATTGAGTTTTAAAAATATTAATGTTTGTTTCTTTATTAGCTGTCGTCCGCGGCCAAACTCATAGAATAAACCTATATCACTCTCAACTTCTCCAACTACACGCGATCACATTTATAAATGACTAAATGCGCCCCGAGGCTTCGCTCCCGTGGGAATTTCGGGATAAAAGGTACTTTATGTGTTATATAACTCCGTCCAGTAGATTTACATACATCCTCACAAACTTTCGCATTTAAAATATTAGTAGGATTGTAGCTATAGCCAAGCGAAACCGGGACGGTCCACTATAGTAATTACATAAAAACAAATTGCGTATTAAAAAAAATCTCAACTTAGAAAACTAATTAAGGACGCTGTGGAGTATTAAATTATAATTTGTTACAATTAACAAGAAAACAGAATTACCAACTTCGAGTTTATTTAATTAGCTAAGTTTTTTTTTATCAAAAAATATTGTTTTGTTAACAATATTTTTTGATAAAAAACTTGGTACATTTTTTAATTTGACCCCCGGCCCTTTAGTTTAGTTAACCTTCAGAGAAGTTTAAATATTTTGGAAAGTAAATACTTACTTTCTATCGTACTGTTTTTTATTTATTTAAGAAGGTGGCTTTTGCCCGCGACTTTGTCTGCGTTTACGAAACAAACATGATTTTCATAAAAACTTTCCTCCCATTATTGGGGTTGATTTTTGAAAAAAAAGTCTATGTTTGAAAGTGGCTCTTTAACTACATGCATACCAAAGTTTCATCAAAATCGGTCCAGTGGTTTCGCCGTGAAAGCGGAACAGACAGACAGACAGACAGACATCAGCATTTGTAATATGATTTTGGCTAAGATCCCATATTGAAAAGAAAAAAAAAGAAAAAAAGAAAAATTCTTTATTTACTTAGCCCTAGTTTCTAATAATAGACATATCTGGGACCCTCCTAGTAAGCTTAGAAAAGCCTGTGGCAGGAGGACCCGCTCTTCCAAAAACATAATATTTACTTAGGCCTGGTTAAACAATCTTGATATACTTATTAAGAAAGAAAGAAAGAAAAGCAAAACATTACTCTAAAACTTAGAAAAGCTGAAGTTTCAGTTCTTTTGATATGTGTGTTCGTTGGTGTGTGTGTGCGTGTGTGTGTGTGTGTGTGTGAGTGTGAGAGTGTGTGTGTGTACGTGCGTGTGTGTGTGAAGCAATGGTTATTACTGATGGCATACGTAATAATATTTACTTACTATTTATTTTTCTTATCATCTTGTAACATCATGTTATATTATTATTGAAATCAAAGAATTAATTTCGAAAAGAAACTCAAACGTTTGAAATGATATGCAGAAATATTCCGGTCATCAAACACATCATCATTTGAATAACGCGATAATGCACTCCGTGACACGCTGTGTGTGACGTCAGTTGTCACTGGTTTTGGCGGGAAATTTGTGTTTACACGCATTCGATTAAGTGTTACTAATACCTAATTATTCCCTACTATACATTTTCATTTTTTCCATAAAATTAGTTTTTACACCAACGTGTTAAAACTAATTGAAGCAGTGGAGGTGTAATGGTTAAGACGGGCGTCTTTACCATACATTACAGGTGGGCTATGGATCGAAAGGTCCCAGGTTCGAATCGTACTTGTGCCACATGTATTGTAGTTTTCATGGACAATTACTTGCTTCCGATGAAGGAAAAACATCGTGAGGAAACCTGCTGAGGAACACTGCACTAAAATCAAACCCATGGCTTTACCTCATCCACCAGAACCAGGCGGAAACGACAAAAGCAAACATTTGCTCCTTACGTGATTTTCTGGTTTACGCTAAAATGACCGTACCAGCAAAGGTCAACTGAACACACACTACTATATTTCGTCTGCTGTTCACCGTGACGTGTCTATAGCACATTAAGCTAGCTATATTCATTGCAAATACATCACTGCCGCATTGAGATCGATTTATGGTAACTTGATGCGTGGTCGTTACTTTGCTTAATCAATGTCACATTCAGACGAATTCAAGCTTAGTTATAATATAACTAACATAAACAATATGACCAATGCAAAATTTGATGACACTGTAGCAAATCTCCTTTCGGAGATTTTCATAAAAATACATCATTATGTGCTAAATTCAAGGGCCATCAAAAATTCCCACCATCTTTGTGCTAACTGAAGGTGAAACCGACAAGAAAAAGGGTCGCCAGGCGATAAACTTCAGAGCAACTCATTTAAACTTTTTCAAGGGAATTAAATAACGCCCCGAAACAAATCAGTTTGGTACATGAAGTCGCCGGCAAAGCCTTTCGACCCATATTGTCCAAGTGCCAAAATGTCCAACGGTCCAAGACGTCTATGAGTATATTGCATAGACTGAGATCGGTTGAACTTGACCCTAAGTATCAATTCAAGTAAATGTTGTAACATTTACTTGAATTCTAATTGTAATTATGCCAATGAGTCAATACGAGGTCCATATTTAATTCATCAATACCCAGAGCGTTCTATATACCTAAAAAAGGAAGTCAATTTGTGAACAGAAAAAAAAATATAAGAATTTGCTAATTGGACTAAGATCCTATTGTATTTTTTTTAAACAGACGTGATTTAAAGGATTTGTGATTTAAGGGATTGTGGTGCTAACATTTGAACGTTTTGAAACTATTGGGCGTTTTAATACTTGGACATTTCGATCCTAAAGATGACGTAACACGAGAGGGTAGAAAGAGCACTTTTTTAAAGTAATCTGAAGTTGTACACTATAAAACTCTTAATCAGGGGGGTTCATTAGAGTTCCAAGGGTAAAATTACATTGTTTTTTCTTTTGACAAGCTGTACTTGTACTAGAACGTGGATATTAAAATTCTGGAGTTCTGTATAGTCGTAATGTGGATTTGATACAGAAAAATATTTTTTCATTTATTATCATTATAAATGATACAATATTTTTCTGTCTCCCGACCCGATCCACGATCCTTATTTATCTATTTAACTATTACATGGATCTCACAACTTTTTACGGTCTCAACTGGGCTGAGAGACTTGTTTTTTTTTGATGGCATAAATAACTTTCATTCTTACTTAAATACGCTATCAATTCAATCTTCGAGCGAGACTTGAGCTCATATACATAAATCTTACTTAACCCTAATAGTCTTTGGATTGCCGGCGTGTGACCAGTGTCTCGAAGCGACATCTCGAATTCGTACGTGAAAAATCTTCGGAAACGATTCCCGAATTAGTTGTTCTTACACATAAGCCCAAAAGAGATGTTGTGATTCTCTGTATATTTATTTTATTATAGAAACGGGTTAAAAGATGATTTAGGATGCGTTGCACCATTCAACTTTGACGTTAACTTTAACCTACGCAGAAAAACTCAAAGTAAGCTATTTTAGCTAGTTACTTGGGATACTTACGCAACGATACTATATTTTATAATGCATATTTAAAAAAATGTCCTCGCATGATAATGTCCAATGAAAAAAATGTCCCATCACTGTTTTAATGATTTCTTTCGGCATTTCTTCTCAGCAGTGGTCGTTCTGAAATGCTAGTAGTTTGTAGCTTTAATAAATATGATTTAATTTAGAATTTGACCTGAAAAAGGACGTGCCTGTGTAGGTGTTTTAAATAAACATCGATCTGATAAAATGTGATCTCAATCTTGACCGGACCGGGGATCGAACCCGGGACTTTCAGTGTAGTAGTTCGGCATCTACTTGCCACTTGATCAAATAATGTCAGATTCATTTAGGCGATTTGAATAAAATTTGACACTGGTGTTAGCAATAATAACATTCTGTATGAATGAAGCTTTTACTAGCGGCACATCCCGGTTTCGCTTAGGTAAAAACATAAAGTATATACACTATAAAAGTTATAGTATAGGTATTCAATAATCACACTATCTATTTAATAAAGCTGTATCAGAATCCGTTGCGTAGTTTTAAAAATGTCTCTTCATATCGCATGGCTGAGGGTCGTGGTCATCACGTGAATCTAAACACACACAACAACTCTCTTGGTATTAGTAATGGAGTCGTTTGCCATTGTCTTCTTCATTTCACACACAACGATCCACAGGCGGGCGTCTTAACCATTACACCACCGTCGCTAGAAAGCTTACCACCACCGCTTTAAAGATCTATCATAGCATACATAATGAAAGACAGCGGGAAACGACTTTATTTTAGACCTTAATTTTTTTTACACTACCACAAAAGTGAAAAAAAAATGTGTGCATCAAACATTTAAAGTACTTTTAAAATAAATATTTGTTATGAGCTAATACCAAGTTAACGGTTCAATTTAAAAAAATAAATGCTGCCAGCGTTCTTGGAACGCCTTCCCTTCCAAGCGGCGACGTGCTGGAGTCTCTTTATTATTTATAATTATAATTTATGTAAGCATTATAAAAATATGAAAACCTTTATTAAATAATTGACTCAATTTTAATAATGGAAATTGGTAAAATCAGAATATATCTGACAGATTGCTAATTGCTAACAAGAGTTTCCGAAGTGTTGGATAGGCTAACTGGCAAGTTACTTCAGGCAGGTTTATCTAGCAGTTAGTTTATTGTCACAATTGCACATATGATATTAAATCAATCTAGGATATCTCATCTGTAATGCTCCCAGTTAAATAAACATTGTAATTGATCCAATGCTTCACAAAATCAAGGCAGGTATTTAGATAATTGCCGTGACATAACAATATTCTAAATTAAATACCAAGTTACACAATACATCAACATCAATAAAGCTGATACGGAAAGCTTAGAAAAAGCTCTGCAGAAGGGAATTGTGCTAAAAGGAATTTACAATAGTTGAACATGTTATTAGTTAACTAAACAGTTTACAGTTTCAAAGCTGGCTGGCTTTTTGTGTGAATCGAAAGATATTGTATTTAGTTAAATAAAGCTACTTATTTCTCGACAAGTGCGGGTAGAAATATTAAAAACTAATCCAAACAATTTATAGGAAATCGATTTGATTTACTATATCTCTGGTGGAATCTTGAAACTCAAGTTTCGGAACTCAAATCTTCGACCGATCGAGCTGAAATTTTGTTTGTTTAATTTGGATTTGGATCACAATGCATTATTATTATAAGCATGTGCACCTAGGAATGGCTCCAAATGTAGGAACTCCTCAACGGTTTACTGCAAGGACATAATTTTTTTTGTCGCACATTAATAAGATTAAAATTGTGTAATAAAACTATTTTTTGTAAAAAAAAATTGCATACAGTACGCATACAGTAATATTAATCCCTCCTACCCCAAAAAAGACATTTTGGGAGGGGAAATTACACAACAAGTCACTTCGAATCTAATCTTCTCGAAACACTAAACACACGTCAAGATGTTCTCAGCCCCGTTTCACATCTCTGAACGGAGTGCAGAGAAAAAGTTAAATGAAAGTAAAGTTTAAATTGAGTTAAATTGCGTTCTGAGAAGCGCAATGGTGCTATTTTATTCGTTATTTTTTTAAACGAGTCTCGTGATAGAGTATTGTGATCTTTTGTTGGCAGCGAGGTCTTTAAAATATTTAAATAAAGTTGAGCTTATTGAAGTGTTGAATTTTTTCTACGTATCAATATATGTACGAAAAAGACCTGATAATTTAGGCGTAAAATTGCATTTATTTATTTTTTGTTGTTGCCTTTCAGTTCTCGTTCGGCCCGATCGGATTGCGATCCTATTGTTATATAGTTCAATTATTGTTGTTATCTCCAAGAATAAAAAATATTTATTTATTTTATTTTTCAATACATAAAAATAAACAACACGCTTCATCAATTAGATGCATAGAAATAAATTTGCCACGTTCGTCAAAATTAAATATTCGCCACATTTTTTTTTTGTTTGATTGAACATTAATTTTATTTGATGTTTATCTTATTTTGGGACTTATACACACGGGATCAAAACCTCAGGATATCATTGTTTCCTGGCGAGAACCAGACGGGTGGTCGCTCCACCTATTCCAGGAACATTTCACCCATTTCAAAAAAAAAAAAACTCAGGGTATCTTAATCACAAGTTTAAACCATTTGACAAAGCACGACCTTACTTCTATACCGTCTATGTTGTGCCCGCACTAGAGCTACAAGCAACGCGCTAAGCGGAATTTATATCTACCGGCATTTTCTAACTCACTCTGTAAACTTAATGTAACGACATTGCAGATTCTAGAAAGATGCCTTGTTTGAATCTATTCTCATTGAGGGAGCGACGGAGAGGTATTTTATTTTAAGCTTGTTAGGTGGTAGGGTAATCTCAGGTAGGGTTGATAGACAAAGGCAGACAGTTATATAATAATATAATTAATAAATAAAATACAGACCCTGTGAACAATAAAAAAAATATAAACCATAGCACTAAATCACTGTAAAATTTAGAACACTTTTCCGAAACATATTAAAACACTTACCCTTAAAGGGTCTATAAATAATTTAAGATATTTTATTATATATATATATATATATATATTTTATTATTACAGCGTACGTGTGGTACGTGCCGATATCGTTATGGTAATGAATGAGTCAAAATGTGATTTCAAAATATCAAGTGGAACAATAATTTTAAATTTTGAATTTAGACTGAAAGAAATAAAAATCATGCCAGCGCGCACGAGATATGACTAAAGAGGTCATAATGCGTGGCGTTACAAGCTGAAATACACACAGCGTCATATATTTTTAGTTGTATTTTTCTAATAGTGCCTGTTGCCGGTTGTTTACCATTTAGATTTGTAATGTAGGTAATGGATTGAAATACCATTCAGATTAGCGCATTGATACAAACCATAGAAATAACAAATCCTACAAACAAAGATTTGAAAACGGTTATATTCACTATGTGACCACACTGGGCTGAGCTGACCTTATAAACGGTAGTATGGTCAAATGGTGAATACAAAATTATTTTATTTTAATATATTTTATAATATCGTCTCGTGATCATAGACCTATTCATCAATCAATCTGAGTATAGACTATAGTCTATATATCTCATAGTGAACCCGAAAAAAATATTTGTGGAAAAGCCAATTCCATGACAATACAAAAAATGTGAAAGTCCGTCTATATTATTATCTGTCTGTCAACGCTGGAACGATTGTAAGGAAATTTAGAAAGTATGTAGGCATATGAAAGAGATTTCATTTGAAATAACTAGCACCCAAAATACTAATTGTTATAATATAATTTAGGTAAAAATTTAACAAGCTAAACACATCTATCTAGTATTTAATTACTCACAATAAAAGTTTAGCACAAATTCCTCTATAACTTTATTCCAGTAGTTCATTTAGATGTTATCCTGTCCACTATTGGCAAGGAACTGATGCCCTGCTATGAGAGCGAGAACCTAAATACCCGAAATGAACGAGTGAATGAAGTTTGTCGTAAACGAGTAAAACTAAATGTCCGTGACTGAACGAATGAATGACCGAATGATGTCAACGTCAAACTTATAAATGTCAAATTATGTTTATTGTCACCATAGGAATTTTTTAAATAGATTTTTATGTAAATTAATCACTTTTAATATATGCAATCTAACATTAGTGTAATATAAAATGGATCCTTCCATTCCGATGTGGATAAATACAAGTAACAAATTGACAATAAATGACACATAAATTGAATATTAATGACAATATCACCAACAAATCACTATCTAACCAAACTAGGGAGACCATATCCGATTATTATTCCTATCATAACATTTTATGCACCCCATAAACACAGGAGGTCACATCGGAACAACCTATAATCTTGATATATCTTACGACCACCATTTAGCTAGACATATGTGCACGTTTTGTAAATAAACATTGGACTTGCAAACGTTAGTTTTATCTAATACTAGCTTTATGAGCGCGGCTTCGCCCGCGTGAATTTCATATTAAAATCTCGGTAATTCTTTAAGAAAAATGATGAAGAGTATGTTTATCAATTTTCAGCTCTTTATTTTGAAATTTGTATTAAGTTTCACACAATCTTTCACCCGCCCTTTTGAAAAGGTTGAGGGTTAATTTTCAGAAAAATCTGAAACACGTATTCATTAATTTGCTGTAAACAAAGCAAATCCAAATTTTCTAGTCGCTAACTTCAACGGTGTAGATCTTTCATTTATAAGTTTTTCATTCCTTTCACCCCCTTCGAGGTATAATTTCCAAAAATCCTCTCTTAGTGCTCACCTACACTCCCCAAGGAACCTACATGACAAATTTCAGCTTCCTACGCCCAATAGTTTCGGCTGTACGTTGTCTGTCAGTCAATCAGTCAATCACTCAGTAACGGAAGAGTTTTATAAATATTGATGATAGTCTTGTGGATAGGGAGATGCTATCCTTCCATAAAAAGAAAAGCCAGTGCCTCAGCAGTAAGAGAGTAAAGTTTCTGATGATGATGATACCCGAGAGGAAAAATTTCGTAATTATTAACTTTCAAAATCAAAAAATCGAAATCAAATAATTTATTCAGAAATTAGGCCTTCACAGGCACTTTTTCACGTCATATTCTAAATTAAATGATGTTTACCAAAGCTACAAACTACTAGCATTTCAGAACGACCACTGCTGAGAAGAAATGCCGAAAGAAACTCATTCAAAACAGTGTTGGTCCCTATTAGGCCAGAAGGGCTTACCATTTTTTAAAATATAAATTTATGTATAATTTTTTATCAGTAATATACTTTCCATAAAGTAGGAGAATAGAATTTGTAAGTAGCGTAAAATTTAAACAGCAAAAGGTATGATAATCTAGGTAATTTAACGCAAGGTTAACGGGAACGTTATTAAAAAAGATACACACACACACAAAAGCGAGCTATGCAATTTTGTAGCGAAAGGACAATAAAATATGAATATTGCTTTGTCGGTGTTTCCTTCCGTTCGCCTTTGGTTTAAGTCATAAACTTTCTGAATTTTCCCGTGGTCCAAGAATTCAACATTCTTTTCTTGCAATCTGTAAAGTGCGATTTTATGGATGGTGTGGTTGGGAAAACTGGTTTACTTTAAATAAAAGACAAATCGCCACGTATGCGAAGTATCGTCACGGTGGTGGTACAAAGATTGAAGGTAAAACAATATACTAAAAATAGTACATTGTTGTGACTGGCTAGCCTCTTCTCCCCACACCAGGTGGCGGATGTTGGTTGGTTAGTTGGTGGGGCGGAAGGGCCACAAAAGTATAAAATATATACAAAATGTTACATTGGTTCGCACTAGTATCAGCGCTGAAAATTAATACGAATACATAATATAAATATGTTAAATAGATTTTGCCTAATTAACAACGTGCATTCGCTCGTTTGATATAAGCATTTAATAGTACATACATATTATCATGTTTGTCTCCCATGGCTAGGCAGAGACAAGGGATTTCCACATGCCACGATCCTGACAAATTTCACTCGCCTTCTCAGTGTCTTCATTCTTGGTTGCGATGTGGTTGCATCTTTATCTCAGTTCAATAACTCGATAAACTATATTACTAAATCTAAATAACCAATCCAGATAGCATAGCAATTATATAATCTTCGAACCTATAACCAATAAGGTGTGTCATTATTAACTCCCTCGTACCACATCATAATTGTTCAAATAAATCATTCATTCATTCATTCATTCATTCATTCATTCATTCTTCATTCATTCATTCATTCATTCATTCATTCATTCATTCATTCATTCATTCATTCATTCATTCATTCATTCATTCATTCATTCATTCATTCATTCATTCATTCATTCATTCATTCATTCATTCATTCATTCATTCATTCATTCATTCATTCATTCATTCATTCATTCATTCATTCATTCATTCATTCATTCATTCATTCATTCATTCATTCATTCATTCATTCATTCATTCATTCATTCATTCATTCATTCATTCATTCATTCATTCATTCATTCATTCATTCATTCATTCATTCATTCATTCATTCATTCATTCATTCATTCATTCATTCATTCATTCATTCATTCATTCATTCATTCATTCATTCATTCATTCATTCATTCATTCATTCATTTATTCATAAAAACGTGGAATTTTTACCAAATTTAAGGTTAGCTTTCAATATACCATGTGGTAATTTGAAAACTAACCTTAAATTTGGTAGCAATACATACATGTGTATCGCTTCATCCAATGACTCGCGCCAAACACATCCCGGCGGATTTATTAGGCGGGATCAGGTAAAAAAGGTAAAAAATAAATAAGTTCCAACCTTTTCGGGGCTTTAATTGTTTTGCTGATTGGGGATCATTCCGCAAAAGCATCCGGCCCTGAAATATTCACAGCGGCCAGTGGATTTTCTTTAAACGCGCCCACTGAAGATAATTCGGGTTTTTCTTTCAAGTTTCTTTTTATGATTAAAGAGTGGTAATTATTCTTGGGAATGGTATGTATTTTATACAGATACAGTGTAGCGTCTTTTTCCTTACGGGGTAGATAGGGCCAGGATTGCGAAATTCGAGGGCCGAAGAGTGCGAAGAGAGGTTTAGCTGTGTGGTGAGCTTATTGGTGGCATTGACCTATGAAAAAAATATTTTCCCTTGATTGGCTTTTACAACAATCTGTGCGAGAGGTGTAGCTGCTTATGCCCCCTGCTCCTTGTCTATGGTTTACACTCACCTTCAGACCAACTCGGAAGATGTGCGTGTGGTCTGACGGGTCTTAACATCGCTTTAAAAGTCATAGTTTTTTAAATCCACATAAGCACACACCACTCGCGGTAAGGAGAACTTCCACCGCCATTATCTTGGCGCTCAAGGGGACTGTACTTGGTTGTTTTACACGTAACTTCTTCCCGCGCTGTACTTAAACCATGGTATAACCTTCCCTCAGCAGTGTTCCCTAATAGTTTAGACATTAGGGCTTTCAAGAAAAGAGTACCGCTTTCTTAGAAAGTCGACAACGCACCAATGACCCGTATTGGGTTGCTGATGTCCTTGGGCTGCGGTGTTTGCTTACCATCAGGCGACCTGCAAGCTCGTTTGCCCACTATACTATTTAATTACCTTTAGTGTATTTTACTGAACTATTCTTTTCCTTTGAGGATTAAATTTGGAAATAGCTTATTATCTCACTTTTTGTAATAAGTAAAGTTTTTTGATGTAAATAATTGAATTATAACGACCGCAATACACTAACAAGTTCTGATGAACTATCAATACTTAAAATCAGTTTCAGTAAAATTTTCTCTATGTACTACTTATATATAAGCAAAGTAACCACAGCTTAGTTAGGAACGAACAATCTTCTTCGTTATCTTGAGAACTCTCACAAGAATTAATTAAACCGGTTTACGTCCAAAGTTTTAGTATATATAATAAGTACACAAGACACAAAATAAAGCGAATTACATTTTAATAAATCCGTTAGAAAGGCTCATCGAGGTACAACAAGAGATAATTGTGAAAGTTTTGCAAGAGACTACGCTTTGTCGAAAAATTCACGGGGAAATTTTATTAAGCGTTCAAAACGCGTCAAGATTTGATTAATTTTCACAAGTTGCGCTTGTAAGCGTGGTAAATTCAAATTCAGAATTATTTATTCAACTTATGATTGTATAGATAAAATAAATGATCATTTATTGATGACAAAGATTTACCTAAAACTAAACAGCCGACTTCAAAAGCGCAGGTGAAGAAGACGCGGCGCAACAAACTTCATCGCAGCCATTTCTCAAAAGACGTCAATTGGCAAAGTATGTAACAAAGTGTGTAGGTAAGTATGTAATGAGTGGGATAATCGACCGAGTGAGAAACACTGTGTATTCGATAACAAACTGATGTTTAGGTATGTGGCAATAAAATCACCTAGATTGAAGTGAGAATGGGTGGGTTACGTCTGTCGCGTGCATGTGAAGTTATAAACAATTTGACCTCATGGACTCCAACCGAATATTGCTTATACAAATGTTTTATATACAAATCATTATAATATTAGTATGGATTACTAATATTATAATGAGAAAAGATTTGTATTTTTGTTTGTAATAAAAAACTACTGGGTTAATTTTAACGAAAATTTTACACACATATAGAGAAAACCTACATAAGTAACATAGGCCATTTTTATGTTTTTTTCCGAACGAAGCCGTTAGTAAAAAATATATTGACTTCGTTGCACAATCGAGCAGACAAAAAGGCATGCCTAGATGGTAATTTGTCACTGCACCGTGGTTTACAGCGTCGCATCGCGTCATGCAGCGGCCCGTCGCTCTTTTAGGATAGATCACACTACATTACGTCGTTAATAGAAAAAACCAATCTTACTTTGTCTAAGTAATGATTTGCGCAAAATAAGGAAAACCAAATAAAGGGATTACAGTTTTTCCGAACGAATCAGTTCCTAATTCAATGGCTAAACGAGATGTCTATTTATAGGGAGTCGAACGAAGCACATAATCAAACTTTCGTAATAAGTATTGCGTTTTTATATATTGTTAGATAGACGCGCGGCGTTTGCTAGCTTAGCGTATCTCTCTTTTTATAACACTCGGGTACCTGCGGCTCTGCTTGTGTTTATTTTAAAGATTTCACTTGTTACATTGCCCTTAATTCCATTTTAGTTCTTCAAAATCTTATCTTATCACCGATAACATACTACTTTTATGTGTTTCCAAGAGCGTTTCAACCGCTGCGGCCGCGCTGTCACTACAATTTTAAAATATTTTTACAAAGACAGAAAATTGTTACATTGCCCTTAATTCCATTTTAGTTCTTCAAAATCTTATCTTATCACCGATAACATACTACTTTTATGTGTTTCCAAGAGCGTTTCAACCGCTGCGGCCGCGCTGTCACTACAATTTTAAAATATTTTTACAAAGACAGAAAATTGTTTTTCTATCTGACTTTAAAATAATGAATGTATAGGTACTTTAGTGATGTCAATATATGGATAGGTAACTGATTGTGGAAATGATTCCTTCCTCAAGAAAATTTTACGAATCGTAATGACAGCTTGGTGCGTGGCGCTACTCGCTTCATGTGACGCAAAACCAACTAAAGTTTCTCGCCAAAACAGCTTTTTTAAACTGTATGACTATCAAACAACTGCATAAACATATAATCTGTACTAATATCATCAGATTTTATAAAAAAAACATGTACCTATGATTAAACAAGAAGCAAGATAACGTTGCTAGTATAAATACTTCTTAATTTCTAACAGAAGCTTCTAAATCGTCGGCGTGCGTATAGGCGTGCGGCGACTGCGTAAATTCTAGTATAGGAGCTAAAAACATTATTTACCTATTTTGTATATAATTTTTAACCCCAAACGCAAAAGGAGGGGTGTTATAATTTTGATTGCCTCTCTGTCTGTGTACGACGTGGTACACCGTAGCTCGTCAACGGGTGAACCGATTTGGATGCGGTTTTATATAGTTGATAGCTAATTTTTATGCGGTAGTTGTTAGATTTCTTTTTCGTTAGATCAAAATCGGTCGTAATCGTTTTTGAAACATTCACAATTTTGTAAAAAAAAATATTGTGTTCGCGTGGTCTAAGTTCGCGGCGAACAACTATTATGTAAGCATTTAAAATAATTATGTTTATGTATGAAATGATTTCTGAAGTCATTACTAATATCAGTAGGCGCAATTTATGAAATCTGAAGCCACTTTAGAAGTTGGTCTGAATTTCACTTAACAAAATAAATTTTGAGTGCCGTAACGAGTCTCGCTTCTACTTTTATTTGCAATTTTGTTCGCTAAATAAGTGCCTCTTTACGCTCTAATTAGGCTACTTTCCTCTGACAAGTCAACACTTACTGGCATTGTTTAGTCTGTATTTCATGTTGTTTTACATTGAAACCCTGCTATAGATAAACAGATAGTAAGTATCTGTTTATTCCATTTTAATGACGAAACAAACATTTAGTTTTTAAACATTTGACAAAACTTATATACCTATTATGGTTATTATGCTGAACCTTAAATAATGATTTTTTAATAAAACTTATAAAATCATAAATTTTTTCATTTATTTTTCACCGAGCGAGCGAAGCGAATGAGGTCTACCTACTTGGGACAAAAATACATTTTTTGTATATATGTATGTTTGTAACGCGATAACTTTCGTACCGTTGGTCCGATTTTTAATGAAATTTGAAAGATATATATATATAAGTGTATTTTTAAGTTCGTAGGGCATCATAATCGGTTAAGTCGTTTTTGAAATATTCAGATTTTTGTAAAAACTCACCACAATATATTGTATTCGTAAGGTTTAAGTTCGAGGCGAACAACTAATTTATTTAAAGTGAGGGTGAATTGATGTGATGTAAATTTATATGTATTAATTTATTGGTGAGCAAGTCATATTACTATTAGGGTCCGGTATTGTGAAGCATTAATGGGACCGAAGTCAAGATTGACAAGGCTTTTGCCACTTTATTCAAGAATGAATAGCCGCATCTGCGGAGTAATTTTATAGATAAAACATTCAACTAGATCTAAAAAGATAACTGGTGGTCTTACTAAACTACCAAATGAAATAAGCTACTTTATTAATTTCCCGTGCATTGTCCCAGTGTTGCCTTCAATATTAATAACTGAACGGTCACAAGCTCTTAGTCTACGCGCTTCGTCTTCATCTTAGCGCCATTAATCTGGCTGTATGTGTAATATTTCTAGCTAACAGACGCTTTATGTAGGATATATTGTTAGCCTATTATTACTGGAAGGCGATTTTATCTGATCCATTCTTCTTTAGCAATATGATACGTATAGGTTTACACGTAACATATTTATGTAATAAGCTTTTTTATATTAATAAAGGAAGATTCTGTTTCTCGTTTTGTGTTCATTACATTGGTCAAATTAAAATTAACAGTTCATTAAAATTAGTCTTTATCCCTATTACAGTATATTTCAAAATTTTAAAATTCTTAACAAATTCACAGACATACAATATAGATTTAATATTCAGTTTAAGTGTTCTGATAGTATTTTCTCTATATCTTCTGATAGGAAAACTTTTTTATGCTTATATTAATTTTTCATCTAAATATTCTAAGCTGCAATCACAAAGTGTGACACTGCCACAAATTATTTATGATGTAGATGACACAAGCTCTGATTTTAAATGATTTTGTAGCACTTTATTAATCCCGTAGCGGCGTCGTGGGTCGGGTCGGGAGGTTCTCTCTATTCTGGTTGAGCTTCTCGATGGCTGACTCACGCGTCAACTCGTGAACGGGTGCTGCCGGGGGGGAACTGCTCAGATCGATCTCTTATTAAAAGTCGGTTAATTATATATTTTTTTAACCTTTCATCACCACTAGATCATAATCATAATATGTTTCAGTATACTTTTTGACTATGTACTGTATTGTGTACTCACATTGTTATATTACTGAAAAATTATACATAAAGTTATATTTAAAAAATGGTAAGCCCTTCTGGCATGATAGGGATCAAATAGGGCTGTTTGGATGAGTTTCTTTCGGCATTTCTTCTCAGCAGTGGTCGTTCTGAAATGGTAGTAGTTTGTAGCTTTGGTAAACATCATTTAATTTAGAATATAACGTGAAAAAGTGCCTGTGAAGGCCTAATTTCTGAATAAATTATTTGATTTTGATTTTGATAATCACAAAATTACTTTTACATCTCTTATATTCATAAAATCCGCTTAAAATTAGATTTAAGACATAAGCTACAGCATAATATAAAATATCCATTAACGAATTTTAAGACAAGTTTCAGCGTGGTTGGCAACAAACGGCTCAACATAGAGGAGGACCTTTGGAAGACAAAAAGGGAGGTCTTTGCCCAGCAGTGGGACACATAACACGTGCTATTAATAAAAAAAAATATTATAATACCTATAATAATGCATATTTTATTTACGTTTTTGATAAAAGTATTTCCGTAAACTCAATATTCTGCAGTGTTGTGGTGGGCTTCAGAACAAGTTTTAATAGACTGAGTTAGATAGATACACACAGCTAATAACGCAAGGGACCAATTACGTTATGGTTTAACTCGAAATGGAAAATTCGTAGATATTTTTGCAGTGGCCCTAAATACTATATAGTAATCAATACATATAATAAAACAGTAGAAAAAAAATCTGTACATTGAACATTTTTACATAAAAACAAAATTAGGCGATAGAGTCATAGGAACAGAGTAAGCTAGTAATAAATAACAGCATTCCAAAACATAATTGACGTGTCGTAATTTCACCACCGATACACCCATGTCGTGAGCCTTAGTTTCACCAGACAATTTCGATATTTTGTGGGTCAAAATATCTAAATTGCCTGGGCCGAGATATAATTCGGCTATATAGATAAATTGTCCTATAAAATTTTCACTTTTCACGTTCATAAAGTTTGCCATTTTAAATGGATGTAAGCCACCTAAAATTAATTTAAAGCATAAAGTATAATTTTCGTCTATAAATATTTTTTTGCCTAAAATAAAATTCCATAGAAAAGTAAAATACTCTAAAACAAAAAAGTGAAATCTTCGCCTAATCAGCTTTGATTATTTTAGGCTCTTAAGCAAAAAATAATTTAATATCCGATATTGGCCAATTAAATTGCTGGCCGTTTGTGCTTACAAACGGTCAGTAATTTAATTGGCCAATATCGGATATTAAGTGCCAGATATTTTGTTGTAAATTTCCTCGCAATGGAAGTGAGAAGCAGAGTATAATCATTTCTGCCTTGACTTACGTAACTTAAAATTACACCTCATCTGAAAAGCTTCACTTTGCTATCTTGGTGCATAATTTACTATACTACAATGTTTAAGTAACTGAAATCGTTTCGCACCTGGTGACACCTGCGAGAACCAATCTTATTAATTCCGTAGAATAGAAATTGGATTCCTTTATTGAAAAGCGATTATTCCAGCTTTCATTTCTCACCCCCTATCTAATTTATTCGAGTAATTGAAGTGGGAATCAATAATCAGTGATCGAGTGAGTCGAGTTCTGTGGATTTGGGATTCGCGAGTGAAATCGAAGTGTGCCGATCTGCGCACCAATTGAAATAGCACCTGACGATTTTGTTTAGAAAACCATTCAATTTACACATCCTATTTGACCGAGCGAACGAAGCAAGCGAGGCAAGTCAACTTGGGGCAAAAATTAATTTTTTGTATGTATGTATGGTATGTATATTTGTAACACAATAACTTTCAAACCGTTGGTCTGACTTTTATGAAATTCAAAAGGTATGTAGGATGTCAATACAATTCTTAAGTTCGTGGGGCATCAAAATCGGTTGAGTCGTTTTTTAAATAATCACAAATTTGTAAAAATTCACTGTGTTCGCGTGGTCTAAGTTCGCGGCGAACAACTTGTTTAGGAATAAATATGTATCTTGAGCAACGCGGGTTAATTACTAGTGATGTATTGTATTTCTTCTGGATAATTTATATCTTTTATTTTTTCAACAAATAGAGGCCGCTAAAATGTTCTAGAAAGAACGCTTCCGGACTGTAAGTTCCACTAATGGGTCTAGCAGGATTTTCAAGTATTCATGGATCCACATATGTGGTGGAACTAACAATATAAATTTTAGGCAATGTTTCATTGGATTAGTGGCCCCACTGACCATACTTGACTGAACCTCTGTGGATAAAACAATATTTAAATATAACAGCTTGACTCAAGCGGTTGATAGTGAAATTTTAAAATCTCCTCGAATTTATTAACTTCTTCCACGCATCCGTGTCTTGATTATGAAAAATAATGACCAGCCGTCTAAACTTAAAAGTTAGGCGCTACTCGAATAGATGCTATTGAAATTGGTGCGCAGAATGGCTTGCCACGTGAAATTGTTGTTGTATGATATTTTTCTAGTTGGTAATATAAATATTTTTATCGTCTCCATTGATTTAATCAATAACAAAGTTATTTTTGATACTTAAGATACACACAATTGTAAAACAAAAGTTGGGAAACAAGACTCCGATGCTCTATAGGTGAGGAAGAAACCGCTGGAAATCGCTGAAATAAGTATCACCTAGAGACATTGAAAGTTAAGAAGATAAATATGCGTCTTAAAATTAACAGAGGGTTGCACCAGTCAACTGTAACGTTGACTTTAACCTGCGCAAAAAAACGCAAAGTAAGCTATTTTGTCTAAACGATATCGTCGCGTTTGTTAAAGTCAAAGTCTAATTTAACTGGTGCAAATCACTCTAAGTCTTTGTCAAGCTTAATTTTGTCTCACCATAAAACTGTTTTCCATTTTTATCACTTAGCTACATAGCAAATTATTAGTGGAACGGTAACGTTATAAAGGAATTGCATTAATTTGGAATTAAACAATTGTTTGTTTGTGCCCGTGTATTCGAGGTCCAAAACAACGTTTGACTTTCAACAATTTAATTACCCGTAGACATCAAAAGGTAATAGAAGGAAAATACAATTATGCTCATATTTATCCTCGTGTATTAGGAAAAAAGCATATATCTATTTTATTATCATTAACAATATGGAAAAGTAAAGAGGCATATTTTTACGTTATACGCCGATGGCAGTGAGCAACGCGAAAAAAGGTACAGAATAAAACGTCTTATCTTTCTCTCATTTAAGTAAATATATAGGGACAAATCACACAGATTCAATTAGCCCCAAAGTAAGTTCGAAACTTGTGTTATGGGTGTTAAAGCGTATTCGTGGTTTCTTCTTCAGCCGCTGAGCGAGCCCAGGGACCGCCTTTCTATTTTTTCGTGTGCACTTCGCACGATCGTCGGCATCCGTACATGTGAGACCATTGGCACGTATACCATCCTTGACGTCATCAAGCCTGCATGTTCCCGGTTGAATTCGGGGTTGTGAAGTCCGGGGTCAGCATAAAATACTTTAAAAATCGGCTGTGATCAACCTCAGCCCGATGTCAATGCCCTCCTTGGGAATCCCCACTAGGCTGTGTGTCCCTTAGTCGCCTCATACGACATCCACTGGAGGTTATGGAGTTGTCCTTTCCGAGGGCGGAACCACACGACACTTCCTATATGCCCACATAACCTCACAATATAATATTGAACTCACATGATTCTGTATTCATCTGAACAATGAAATCTGAAGAATCATACAAAATTTCTCGATTTTTTTGACAAGAAACTGAATGATTCATTAATAATTCGATCAATACAAAGTGACAAGATTAATATAACAAACTTATTAGTTTTCAATAAAAAACATTCAAGCAGACAAAATATCATTAGTTTATTTTCTCAAATCAACATTTCTAATCCTGGCAAGTCTTGACCAAAACATTGGCTGCCAAAGTCAATGCATACAAAGGGCAAGTCGTATCAACTTTTATTCGCCAATTCAACAAGAACAAGATTCGGGTGTTTTAAACCCGTTTGAGGGCATAAAAAGGTGAGTTAAGGTTAACGTTTATGCGGGGTCCGCATGACCCCACAACTTTTTCACTGCGGACTTAATATGGATGGAAGGCTCAGTACGGTTTGTAAACCTTTATGTGGATTTTAGGGTGTGCGAAGCGAATTGTTTGGGCGAATCATTCTAGTTTTATTCACGGCCCTAAAATTGTTCTCACGTTATTTTATGAATAAAAAAAAAAATATTTTTTTGCTCAATCAAATATTTGAAACAGTGGTCCTTTAGTCAGTTGCAGACTCCAGATTCAGCTTCCTGTTACATATTTGTGTCCCAATTTAAGATCGATACACAAGAAGGTTGGCTTGATGTTATCAAAAAATATATGCTTCGACGCTCAACGACTGAGGAAGGAACCAGGAGAACTTTCAGATGAGAGAAAGAGAGATCACACAGACAAAGAAGTAAAACGAATGATGTAACTATCAAATTTAAAACAAAGCACAGAATATTTCAGAGCGGGCTTGAACTAATACGTAGCACCGTTGCTACAGCTCGTAGCGGCCGCTACGAGATTTTTATCCCATACCATGCGAGTATTACTCGACGTCGTCATAAGTGAAGAAAAAGTTAATTAATATTTCCTTCAGTTTCAGTGCAAAAAAAAAGTGTAGAATTTTTAGTTTATTTTTCTAAGATTACTTCTTCAGTTTTAGTTTTTAAAGTGAGTAGAATATATATTATTATTTTGTCTAAAGAAGATTTGCTTTCAATCTTACCTAATACAATTTTAATAGGCTAGATGACAATTTTTTTATTTTGATAACTATTCAAAGGCCCTTAAAGAAAAAAAAGTTCTTATAAATAAATTGAATATATAGGAACAAATCACACAGAGCTAGCCCCAAAGTAAGTTCGAAACTTGTGTTATAGGATACTAACTCAACGATACTATATTCTATAACATACAAATATAAATATATATACAAGACCCAGGTCAATATGAAAAAGATCATTTCTCATGTTGAGCTGACCGGGGAAGGAACCCGGGACCTCCAGTGTAAAGTCCGGCTTGATGACCATTAGGACACGTAGGCCGCATTCGTGACAAAAGGTGAGCCACTATAAAAATAAAGTTAACCACGAACACTCTCAAGTGAATTCCAAGTGTACAACTTTCGTGCAATTGTTAGACCACCATACGTCCACATTTCTAGATGACCACAAGGCACTGACGCTACAAAACATCGAGAACAGAGAGAGAAAAAACATGTTACTTTTTATAGGTGTTATTTATCGACGTTTCAAACTCAGATTCAAGTTCACATAGCAAGTAAGCAATCGTAATAATATTATTAATGAAAGTTTGTAAGGATGTGTTTTGTTACTCTTTCACGCAAAATCTACTAGACCGATGGTTATGAAATTTGGTACACGGGTAGAATATAACCTGGAATAATATATAGGCTACTTTTTATTCCGAAATTAGAGAAGCTCCGGGGCGCAGCTTGTAATAAATAAATAGGGACAAATCACACTCATTGAGTTAGCCCCAAAGGGGCTTCGACACTTGTATTATACTATACTCGACGATACTATATTCTATAACAAAAGCATATTTAAATAAACATCCAAAATCCAGATCAATCTGATAAAGATCATTTTCAGTGTTGACCTGACCGGGGATCGAACCTGGGAGCTCCAGTGTAGCAATCCGGCATAATGGACATTAAGCCACGAAGGTCTAAAAAGTATTGCCGTATATTTGGTTTATTCAAATAAATTATTTTTAACATTTTATATTAATTATAATTTAGGTACAGTGTGGCCCTTTACTACAATTTTTAACCCTTTATCACAATTGCCGTTTCCGCTATCAATTCTCTACAATCCATTTCTTCGCAAATATCCCAAAGGTAAACTGGCAGACGACGAAACAACGCAACGAATTTTAATTTAGTAACATCGAAAATGTTATGTTTTCTAAAATAAACAAATTTTGCAAGTGCAGGGTTCTTGAGAATAATAAAATGACATATTTTCATATATCAACTGAATATTAGAAAGCAAATATTTCTCAGAATTTTTGATCGTACAGCACCACAAGTCACACAAATTATTGCTGGAGAAGATTACACTCCACTTGACTAGACTTGCAGTCCTGACCCAACAGCCCCACATTCTGCACTATTATGGAGAATTGACGAGGTCAACGACAGAGCGATCAGCGTGTCCACATCTGGTCGAACACCGTCCGAATAACCATTCCAAATCGACATAAAGAAGACTGAATATTTCAGGAATAATTTTCCATCATACACGTACAGATTTCATAGTGCTGTTTCTACTTTCCATGTTTTCCTCGTACGCTTTCTGAATCACAATATACCAGTGGAGTTGGGACGATACGACAGGTCGCCGACCTCATTAGTGCCAGCGCAAAACGGAAAATACAAACTTAAAATGGAATTCACGACTGACAACGGACATACACCCTATATATTCTATTAAAGTTATTAGTAACTCTTAAATGGACTGTCCAAAAAGTAGGTACATAATCATAAAAATACCTGACCATTATTGGGAAAAGAGACAGAAAATCTCATTTTCCATCTGTGTTTTTGGACAAGACAAAATATGAACCATTGATTGAACCGCTCGACAGTCGTACAAAGCATTAGTCGAAACCCCATTTAACTCTGGCCAGCCGAGCTTTCCATACTGGCCAGCCGAGAACTTCTCGGTCGGTGAGCAAGTAAGAGGCAGAGGGAGAGAGAGAGAATGAATCAGAAAGATAATTCATACAAAAGACGATAACTGTCATACATTCAGTCCTTTACAATCCGTCCGAATCCTCGGCTTATTGAAATAATCCGCCAACTTTTCGTCATTAGCCGTCTCGTTTGTCATTCCAACAATTGAAACTTCAGACGAAATTCAGTACAATCACAATTTAATCGCGTCATTGTATTAGTTGCGTATTGAAGTCGTTGGAACTTATAATGAGTTGGTTGATTGCTAACTTTCCAGCAGACTGTGAAGGGTAAAAGTCTTAATAGGCAGTATTCCAAAATTATAAAATATTTGTTCAACTTAGGATAATATATTAAATACTAAACAACACATATCAAACTGTTGGATGTTTATCTATATATGTATTTGTTATAAAATATAGTATCGTTGAGTTAGAGTTATCCTATAACACAAGTTTCGAACTTACTTTGGGGTTAGCTTAAACTGTGTGATTTGTCCTAAACATTTATTTATTTTATTTATTTTTATTTCTTCAATAAACATGTTGATGGGTCTCATATTTTATATCTTAGTTCTTGGAAGTATATTAACGATAAACCCAAAAACTACAGCACGGATTTTCTTGCGGTTTGTCACCAATGGATATAGTGATTTATTAGGAAGCTTTAGAGGTATAATTTATTATGTGTTTACCCAAGCGAAGCCGGGACGGGCGGCTAGTTATAGATACATTTTTTTCTTCAATATATTTATTTCATTTCCCAACACGAGTACCTAACTGTGAAACTAACAATTTTGTAAATATTATTGTCAAATATTTATTTTACGAAATTAAAATATTATACTTATCTGGACTGCTAAAATTAATGATTGTGTTATAAAGCCCTATTTTCAAGATGTTACTTTGCAAGCCTTCTCAAAGACGTCAGCTGAAAATCAGCTGTTAACCCTCCTGGCTAACACTATTCTTGTCCCTCCAACTGCACAACCGTGTGAAGGTTTTCATCTATGTATCTATTTGTTTTTTATAGAAAAGTACGAACATACTTAGACATGTACAGTTAAAAGCACCTATCCAAATTCATTGCAAACACTCCGTTATTACCGTGCCATAGAAGTTCATGCTGGGTAACAACAGCATACTGTTGACTGTACTCTTTATTGGATCAACTTGTTTATCAATATCACTATCTGTATCCAATATTTTCCAGTCAATAAAAATATACTACTTCAAGCTGGCTGAATGGGGAATATAAAAAAGGAAGGTCCCCTTTGCAAAGATTACAGCAATATATCGCGACAATAAAACAAAATGGCCGCACGGTTTGAGTGATGGAGTGAGCTTCTGTTACCCGATGTACCCTAGGTACACTACATACTCATAACGTACGAAGCGATGCGACGCGACGCGTGATTACGGCGACAATGGAAGGTAATCTGATAAGTGGTAGTCATCTTATGTCTCATACTAACACATTTTCCGTTTCGTTGAAAAAAACGCGACAGAGCGCAAAATTTTTGCTTTTGTTCATTATAATGCCCAATTGTTCATTTTCTTATTTGCCGCTTTGTATGAAATAGGTAGCTATGTAAATGTTCCGTCTCATTTTGTTACGCTAACTTGTTAGTTTCGTCTTTGGTTTGACAAGTATGATGACCTAGAACTATTCCAGCACCATCTACCATATTATCTGACTCGCACTGCTTGCCGCGTTTGTCGCTCAACTAGTACATTGTAGACTGATAGGTTTTTGTTTGACTATGTCGGCATTTTTTATCGACTTTCATATTCGGCTGGCCTAAAATAGTACTGTTACAGTATTTACATTTTTCGACCCACACTAGTGTTTTGTCGTCCTCGCATACATGAAATGGTCCCAAACATTTCGTCCATTAAGCAAAGATGAGGTCTAGGGGGTCTAGGGTTTACACGCAAGCTCAAAAATGCCTTTTCATTGATGCTTTGATGATCCCAAAATTGTAGGATTCGGGAAATATCATTGCGGGAAGGAAGTTCGCAGTAGCGTACTGCCAAGAAAAGAGAATCATAATCGAAGGATATTATAAGGTATAAATAAATATAAATGTACGTTCGTCACATGTAATTAATTGTTTGAGATATACGACAATAACAGACGACATTCAATTTCCGTGGCCCATATCTGAACTGTCAAAATGAAGAAACTTCACGCGCCTACGTCAGTTTTGTCACAGGAAATTGTAAAAAAGTTTTTAGAATTTCGAGAGGCGTTGGATATAAACAGATATGCGATGAGTTTACAACCGTTCAAGGTTCCATAGGACATTAAATACTTTTAGTTTTAATGACAACTATTTTGAGTATGAACACCATTTAAGTCAAGGCGCATAAAATCAAATTTTAAGCTCTGAAATGAGTGATTTTCCAATATTCACACAAAACAATAAAGACGAAGAACATTCTGTCTGCAAGTTTAATATTTAAAACGATGTAGTGACATTTCTAACACACTAAAAGGGTTAAGAAAAATTTTGTTATTTTTCCTCCTACTGTTATTATAAATGCGAAAGTTTGTGAGGATGCATATGTGTATTTAAATGGATTTGTTATAAATATCACACATGCTTTTAAACTTATTTTTGAAAATAATAATGAGATAAAAAAAATCTGGAATCGAGCGGGAATTGAACCCGCGCCCCTGTCTATCCGGGACAGTGCTCTGTATGTGTATGTTTGTTATTTTTTTCACGCAAATTCTACTAGATCGATTGTTATTAAATTTGGTACACGGGTGGAATATAACCTGGAATAATACATAGGGTACTTTTTATCCCGAAATTCCCACGGGAGCGAAGCTCCGAGGCGCAGCTAGTATTGCTAAAAAACAAGGCAAAACATAATATTCGCACTGGGCGAATGTCATTCTTCTGTTTTACGAGTGCGAGCTGATGAATTTTTATACATTTGCATACATATTGCGGCCGCGAGCCTCCGGGAGATGATTGGGCCGTGTCGCCGACAACTAGCTTTGGAATAGTTTAGATACTAGCTTTTTTCCGTGGCTTCCCGTGTATTTTCACGGGAACCCCTCTTACGGAGTGTTTCACCCCTCTTTATATATTTGGGGGTCGATTTTTAAAAATGTAAGTAGACTGTATTTGAAACGGGGGCGTCTTTAACTATATGCATAACAAATTTCATTTGTTTCAGAGGTTTAACCGTGAGTTTTCACGGTTGAACAGACAAACGAACTTCGGCATTTAGAATAATAGTATATATTCATAACTGGTTTTTATGCGGAAAATTATTTCTAATGTTTTTGGGAATCCGTACCCAAAGATTGAAAAGAAACGAAACGATTACTTCGCTGACCGTCCGTCAGTCTGTATTTATTGTCACAAGCATGTTAACATATTTTGGCAACTCATATTTTCCTGTAATAACTTATTGAAAAAAGAAATATATTTTCCTGTCACAAACACAATAAACTCTGGGCACTGGACTTTCAATTCAATTTTATACGAAAAGTTCTACAGAGAATGTCAATTCACAAATTAATAATATTGTAAGGTTTTTGTCCACTAGGCATTGAGTGTATGTGAAAGTGAGTGTGCAAAATTGACGGAATATTGTTAACAGAAACGGCTGTGGCCCAGTAGTTTATTTATTCATAAAACACATATATATATTTACAAACAATACATCCAACACATCCGTATGCTAGTCAGAATTACATCAACTTATTACATAACTAGCGGTGGTGGTGTAATGTTGAAGACGCCCGCCTGTGAACCGAAAGGTCGCAGGTTCGAATCCTACTCGTGCCATATGAGTTTGTATACCAGTCGGACTCATGCGCAGTAGTTTTCATCGACCACTAATCGAAAAATCGAAGGAAAACATCGTGAGGTAACCTGCACTCTGATTGATTATCAACTTGGGTGTGAAATGGAATTAGTTTAGGAGAATTAATAATGCCAAGAAAGTCGTTATGTGTATTTTATTCCACGTAATGACCACGACCCTCAACAATGAGGAATACGACTTTGAAGAGAGATTACATATCAATAGTAGGCGATAGCAGACTTAATAACTAATGTAATTAAAGCACAAAATTAATTATATAATACGAATACAATAGTTAAGATCGTCCGACCACATGAGTTTATACACCTACAAATCCGACTTATGTATAGTAGTTTTCGTAGCGATACGTTGCTTAGAACCCGAGATATCGACAAGAATAAGTTATGAACGGACGCACGAATTAAACGCGAGCGAACTAGTAATAAATGAAAATAAATAAATTAATAATTGTTCCTCAAAATAAAAGCGAAATTCACATGGCCACTTAAACTTTGTACCAGACTGATCAATAGAATATTAATGTTTATTTGTTCATGTAAATATTCTTCCTCTAGAGGACGTCTCGTTGTGTGCGGCGAGCACACAGTTCTTTATTTACCGCACTTCTCGGTTCACTTGAGACGACCACTGGCATACAATACATTGAAACTATGTTATTTAGGACTGGTTTTTACCCGCGTCTCCGCCCGCATGATATTCCCACGGGAACAGTTATTTTTCCAGGTTGAAAGGTACCCTATGTACTTCGTATTTCAAATATGTATGCACCGTTTCAAGGAGATGTTTGTTGGTTTATGTTTTACTTCTTGAAAATGAAAATGAAAACATCTTAATTGCTTAAAAAAATATTTTACATTACGCTGTTGCAAAACAAACTTCATGTTTTATCTGCATATGCAATTCAAATTCAAATCATTTATTCAGAAATTAGACCTTCACTAATTAGCTTCTTCTATAAGCTACTTTTTCTCGTCAATGTTTTATATTTATAGTTATTTCTCACAAGCTACAGACTACTGGCATTTCGGAACGACCACTGCTGAGAAGAAATGCCGAAAGAAACTCATTTTAACAACAGTGTTGGTCCCTATCATGCCAGATCGGTTTACCATTATTGTTCCTTACAATGTTTTTTTTTTCTAATAATATATAAAAGTACATAATGTACATAATCAAAAGGTATATCAAAACAGGTTATGGTTGTGATGTATGATGCAATGGGCCGCATGTCGGATTGCTTGCTCAGTAATATAAAAAATCTACTCGATCTTGTTAAATTTTGCATACATGTATTTTGAAATACGTTAAAGGATATAAGATACGTTACATAATAGCAGAATCATTACACATTGTAAAACCTTTTTTCAACAATATACAGGAACATATTGCAACTACTCGTACATACGTCACGTAACAGAATTAACATCTAGTCTAGCTCCGCACGTGACTTCCTACGGTGAACCCAAGTATGTCTAATGCCTCAAAGGAAGCGATAATACCAGGGCTTAGTACCTACAGCTATTGTACCTCTTCTGTCGCTAATAATTCTACGAAATCTCATGACATCAACTATATTATTAAATCAGTGGTAAAGTTCTTGCCTCTGAACCGAGAGGTGCCGGGTTCGATCCCCGGTCGGATCATGATCGAAAATGATCTTTTTCTGATCGACCCGGGTCTTGGATGTTTATCTATATATGTATTTGTTATAAAATATAGTATCGTTGAGTCAGTGTCCCATAACACAAGTCGCGAACTTACTTTGGGGCTAGCTCAATCTGTGTGGTTTATCCTAATACATTTATTTATTAACTAGCCCGCGGATTCACCCGTGTAAATTTTCGTGAGACACTCTTTCCTCCGTCCTCCATATTTCAGTACATATGCAAAATTTCAAGAAGATTAGTTGTGTAGCGCTTTGAACATTAAATAAAAAAGGTTCGTACTAAGTCCCATTGGTATATATTTGTTAGTAGATTTTGTCCGCGGCTTCGCCGGCACGATGGAGCAATGGGACATTTCAAGTATTATGTCAAAAACACTTCGGCCAGTGGATGATCACCTCAAATATATTTAAAGAGAAAAAGCCTGGAAGTGCGCCTGTTCAATAAAACATATGGAAATGGCAATTGTAATAATATTTATTTAAAATAACACAACGGTTCATTCCACCTTGTTCATCAATTTTAACGTCCGACGCAAAAAGAGGGGTGTTATAATTTTAACTTGTCTGTCTGTGTATCTGTCTGTGCATTAGCTCCCAAACGGACGAACCGATTTTTGTTTAGTTTTTTTTTTTTTAGTGTCATAGATAATTTTATCCCGAGCGTTCTCAAAATCGGTTCAGCCGTTTAAAAGTCGTAGCGAAATGAATAATGAAAGTCGGGGTTTTTTTTTTAATTTGTCTATCAAATAAACTTGCAATTTTTTTTACAAAAATATGAGAGAATAAAAGATAATTATACAAAAAATGATGTGTAATTTTCATGCTTGCCTTCTCCTCTATTTGATCTATATAAACCCTTCCTGATTTCTTTCTTTATCTCCTTGCTAGCTTCGATTTTCCCAAGTTTTAAATAAAATTGTCATGTCATACAACGAGTGTAACATATGCCCACTTCTCGTCTCGATAACATTAACATTCTCTCAGTTTATTTTGAAATTTTGTCCATATTGAATGTTAGTGATAGGATTAGGTATTTAAAAAGTTGTATTAACGCCATGCGCTGTTATAAAACAAAGCCCTCTACCGCGTCTCAAATCTACTACACGTGTTTTCATGCGGTTTTCACCAATAGACAGATTGATTCCTGAAGAATATTTAGGGATATATTTTATTATGTTTTCACCGCTGGTATATTATATAATCTATTCAGAGCTAAAATGATTTCTCGAACTCCAGTCGAATGAATTTTTGAGAATTTTGACAGCCGTCATTACCGTCCTTCAAAATAAAGAATCTTTCTAAAATCTTAAAAATCAAATTTTGATTAAATTTTGCACTACCCCCAAATACAGATTATTCATAAATTAGGGTAGTAAAAGATTCTATCTTTGTTGAAATTTGAAGGAGAATCTGAAATGCTCAAACATTCACCCAGGTGACAAACACCCAGGTGCGCAAAGTGGAGTAAACCAATTTCGTAATCTCGGTCAATCATCTGCCTTAATGGCAGCCGAAGTATTTTTGATCGTTATTTTATATTAATGAAAATATCCGTGAGCGGGTATTTGTAAATAAAGTTAACAGTTTTTACCTGTGATATTACATTCCGTTGAATGAATTTTTATAATTATTGTACAGCGACCCGTCCCGGCTAGGTCGGCTAAAAATATAATTAACTAGATGTTACCCGGGGCTTCGCTCCCGTGGGAAATTTGAGATAATATATAGCCTATTGCTATAGGCTTTATTTTATCTCAAGTTTCCAAGCTTGGATAATGTACATTTCTAATGGTGAAAGAATTTTTGAAATCGGTTCATTAGCTTTGGAGATTACCCATCTCAAACATCATCATCATCATCTACAGCCCTTCGTGACCCACTGCTGGGCATAGGCCTCCTTCCGTCTCCGCCAACCATCTCTGTCCTGGGCCATCCCTATGCAGTTATTGCCAGCAATTTCCTTTACATCGTCGACCCATCTAGCCGCCGGATGTTCCACGCTCCGTTTTGGGGTAACACTCAGTTACAACTTTACTCCACCTTCCATCATTCCTTCTAGCCAGGTGCCCAGCCCAATTCCATTTTAATGTCGCGACTCTGGAAACAACGTCTTGAACTTTCGTTCGACGACGTATCTCCATGATTGATGCCGAGCATGGCTCGTTCCATGGCCCTTTGCGCAACTGCACTCTTGTACATGGTTTCTTTTGTAAGAGTCCATGTCTCGGCACCATAGGTGATAGTAGGGAGGACACACTGGTTGAAGAGGCGGGTTTTTAAGCTTTGTGTGTACTTTTCTATTTTTAAAACGTCTGCTAATTTACTGAATGCTGCCCATCCTAGCTGTATACGTCGATCAATCTCTTTATATCTTTGTTTTATGTCAAAAGATAAACAATGACCAAGGTTAGTATATTTGTCAACCACATCTATACTCTCACCATGAACTACAATGCTCGTGTTTGAGAGGCCAGATGTGCTTGACATAATCTTTGTCTTGGTCATGTTCATCTTAAGACCCACATTCAGAGATGCATTATGAAGGTTGGTTAGCATTTTTGAAGCGCTCTCGGCGATTCAGCGAACAAAATTAGGTCATCTGCAAATCGTAAATGGGACAGATGCACACCATTGATGTTTGGTCCCTCTATGTCCCATTCCAGAGTTTTTAAAACCTCATCTAGAGCGGCAGTAAAAAGTTTGGGTGAGATGGTGTCCCCTTGCCGCACCTCCCTCATGACGGGTATGGGATCGGTGTTAGTATATGCAGACATACCCGCATCATTGCCGAACTATACAAACATACAATCTCACAAAATCACAAACTCACGAACGCTTACCTCTTTATAGTAATAGTATCTATCGATTATTGACCAAAACCTTCCTCAGAAATCACGCATGATTTTTTATGTATGATATTTTTATTTCACATGTCATGTCATATCATCTAACTATCTATTGGTGAAAACCGCATGAAAATCCGTGCAATAGTTTTTGAGTTTATCGCGAACAGAGAGACAGATGAGACAGAGACTTAGACTAGATACATAAACAAATAAATACAATATAACTAAATATACATAGACGTAAACACTTATACAAACAGAAATATGAAGATTTGAACAAATGAACAAGACAATAATACTTAATGATGAAATAAATAATTAATCAACATGAAAGATAATACTCCTTGAGACGTTTTTTGAAGGTGTCTAAAGTTTGAGCGGTGCGCACATTGAGGGGCTGGGCATTATATTTACTCCGCTGGATGATTTAAAACTAAGGTTTTTATCTATATATAGAAGATATTAAAGTGTTAAGTTTAAGGTTAATCTTCGATATTAGTCATCCGTCGTTTTTAATATTAAAGCTTCGTCATATGACAGCATATTCACATTTACATACATATGCATCGAAAACTGAGCCAGACACCTCATTACCGTTGATGTCAACGTCGAATTTTATTTTAAGATTATAATAATGTGTTTGCGCTTAAAATGCGGCATCCATTTTGTGTTCATATTTTTCAGGGCTTAAAATCATTTCCGTGTTCGGGATAAATGCAATTTATGGACATTTTACGTATTCAGTAATGATTTCTCTTGTTGAATATGCGATTTACAATTGGATTGGTTGACAATTCGTGTGTTTATGTACTGTTTTGTTTTTATTGATTGTTGCCTGCAGCTTCAAATTTGACCCTTTAAGTCACGTGTCATAATCTAATGTGATTTTTCATATAAACTTTCATCCCCCTATATATCATTATCATTGTTCACCATTCTCATAGTTTTATCTTTGTCATTGTTCACCATTCATCATTTCCTCTCCCTCCGGACCTCTGAGGAGTTCAGACGTGTCTAAAATAATCCGTATCAATGTTTTTATTCGAAATTTAATTAAAATTTCAACACAAAAATAGTTTTAGTAATACCTATAGTTAAACTCAATATTAATGTTATACGCCTTTTATCGAAAGACAGGTTTTTTAAAACGTATAACGGAGCAAATAATTATTATAGGCAAGAAACAAAACTTTTGTCGTTGTAATAGTTTAAAAATACAACAATACTATACTTAATATGATCTGGAGAGACTATATTATTAGTGTATTCAAATACAACTTTGCGTGAATCATTAACAGTCGTTTACGATTCTTTCAGATGTACATTATTATAACTGTATTGGAAGTAACCCTAATTACCTATGTATTCCTTGTATTTAGTCAAAGTTCAGTTTAAGATAGTGTGATTTCTGTGGAAGGTTTAAGTGTGTAATTAATTATGTTTTTACTGGAACGAAGCCGGGATGAGCCGCCAGTGTTATAACAATAAAAATTCATTCAAAGACAAAGATTATTTATTTGCAAAAACATGAGTTTACATTTTTTTACAAAAGAATAACAAAAATTCGCACATTTATATTTTAATGTGTACAAAATCTAATCCAGAGTAATCATAAAAATTTTAAAAAATCGCAAACTCAACGAAGCATCCAATTTAAACAGCAAAAAATCATCTTGATAATAAAGAACATATTACAACGGACGGTACGCACACAGCGATTTATCTGAAGTTCTTCGCATCCATCTTACGCATCATGTCGGTTAATCATACGAGTTCTGGGGGGGGCTTGTGACGTCACACGCCACCCCTATTAATTTACGGACCTCCAAGGAGGGCTGTAAGGGAACCTGTGTGTGCCCTGATTGTCTGCGTAGGGCTGGGATTAGGGTATTGTGTCCTTATTATTCACCTTTTTCATCAATTACAATTCAAAATTCTTTATTCAATTTTGATGATACCTATATCACTTATTGACGTCAAAATTTACTTAAAACGAAGTCTACTGCCGACTTTCAAAGCGCACGTGAAGAAGTGACGCAACGAACTTCACTGCAGCCTTTTATCCAAGGACGTGAATGAATAAATATGGATTTTAGATTTTATTGAGTTCGATTTAACATCTTTGGGGATCTTGGGTCCAAAGTACTCTTAAGTACTAATGAAACATTAGTACGTTGTATTCATTTTAACTTTGACATGCTTTTGACTGTGTTGATCATAACATACCTATCTACTAAACAACGAGCTCAAATTTAATGGCGGGACGGCTATATATTTTTAATTGTATTTATAGTAAGTTTCTCAAAAAAATCTAAAGCCACACTTACTTCATACTTAGACATCAGAACTTAGAAGATAAAAGTTATAATATGAACACCTCAAAGCTTTCAAATTGGTCCCTTTTCTTTATCTTACTAGACAGCTAAGCTGCAACAGAATTCCCAACGGGAGTTGACGACAGCCAGGCCGGTCACAAAAACACAGAGAGTAGTTCACACATTGTTCACCGAGAAATTAAAGTCTCAGATTCTAACGAGGATGGTTCAAGAGGAACAATGACATATGATAAACACAACATACATTTTTTCCGGCCGGTTTTTGTTCGACTTCAATTACGTGCTGTCACTTATAAGTTCAAACATGGTATTACATTCTCTCAGATAAGTATAAAGACATGTGAAAACTATATAATTCATCCTAGCAAGATCTACATCACTATCCGCGTGTAAAACACGGAGCGCCTTGTCGACGTATTACGTGGATTTGTAAGTCGTTTATAACCTTTGAAATATTTTATAGCAGTAATATACATCATTTTGAAGTTGCTTATAAGGTTGCTGATAAATGACTGTGGGTGAGATATATATTACAAGCTTATTTTTGTACTAGATGTTGCCCGGGGCTTCGCTCCCGTTGGAAATTTAAGATAAAATATAGACTATAGCAATCTTAGATGTGTACCTATCTTTCTAGAGGTGAAATAATTTTTGAAATCGATTCGGTACAAACTCACGAACACTTTCAAAAAAATTTAAAATTCTTTACTCAATTTAGGATAATATAAATCACTTATTGACATCAAAAATTTACTTAAACTGAGTCTACTGCCGACTTCCAAGAAGAAGCGGCGCAACAAACTTCACCGCAGCCTTTTCTTCACCTTTTTACCTCTTTATAATAGTGATTAATTGTCATGGTTTCTGTATGTTATCCTATATTATAGGAGCGACCCGTGCCAACCTCATCGGGTAAAACCATAATAAAGTAACCTAAACCAGATGGTTTAGGTTATGGACAATTAATCTATACTATTATACGACCACGGTAGCGAAGTAGTAAAGTTCTTGCCTCTGAACCGAGAGGTCCTGGGTTCGATCCCCGGTCGGGTCATGATGGAAAATGATCTTTTTCTAATTGGCCCGGGTTTTAGATATTTATCTATATATGTATTTGTTATAAAATATAATATCGTTGAGATAGTATCCCATAACACAAGTCGATAACTTACTTTGGGGCTAGCACAATCTGTGTGATTTGTCCCAATATATTTATTTATTTATTATATGTATTTATTACTATTATTACAAAGAGGTAAGATTTATATTTTTAATACAAATATTCAAGGATCTCCTTGAATATATGTATTAAAAATATAAATTAAAATCCGTTACATAGTTTTAAAGATCGAAGCATACACAGACAGACAGCTGAAACTTCCAACCTAATATATCGTATCTGTTTGTTGTGGCATGTGGTTCCGCCTTCGAATAGAATCACACCATAACCTCCCATATTTTTTTGCATGTTGTACGAGGTCACTAGGAGACACATAGACTAGATAGCTGATAGACAACCCTATAGGAAAGTAAATGTGGCCATTTCTAAAACCATAGCCGAATCTTCAAAATTTTAAGATTTATCTTTAAGTTGACCCCAGGCTTGATGGCGTCGCAGCCCCGTATACAACTGGAAATAAGCGAAGATGGAAGGGACTATATCTGTTTGTTACTATTTGACTTCAAAAATTCTCGCTTCGCCGCATCTTTGTATAAAGACTCGCACCAACCAGACCCATAAATACAAGTCGGCCGTCTGAGGGTATTATTAAGTAAAATTTAATGCCCCTGGGCACCTCTCGGATGTGCCCGGGCAATTAAACCTTAGTTATGACGTCACTACGCCCACATACGGGTCAAATTCTCGTCGTAAATCTATGTTAGGTCACTTATTACTTGATTATTAAGACATCCTTTCTTCAGGTCTTCATTAATAGTTAAGTTAAGAAGTTTAATAAGTTAAGGAACAAGAAAAACGTGAAACATTTTTTTTCAGACTGGTCTAAAAATATATGTTTTGATATAACAGCTGCTGAAAATCTCAATTACACTAATAAGCTATTGACCTTCGATTTCGTGATTCATGGCTTTGTCTAACCTATAATTGGTAAAGACGTAATCTTAGTTTTAGTAATCGCACACACTGGCTTTCCACTTCAAACTAGACCTTAAAAAATCCCAAGAACCTTCACTGTAAACGGTTTGAGACGAGAATAAAATAAATAAATTGTTATCTGTAAAGGTCTGTATTGAAAGGTTCATACAATGCATCCCTTAACTATCGAGTCACAAGATAGATAGACAAAAGCACAAAACGTATGTACAGAGCTGACCACGGGTACACATTTTAACTTTTACATATGCAACAAGCATATTATATTGATAATTATGTAGTTTTCGAAATTATAGAGAATGCATGGAAACAGTCAGGTAACACTTCCAGAAATTTCTGTCAAATTTTCAGGATTTCTTTACGTAAACTTCGTAATTTTTCAAGGAAACAAAATTCCACGAACAGTAAATTTCTCTCCAATCATTATTAATGGTTAAACATGTAATCTGTTGAAGTTCCAGTTAGTTTTACATATTCCTTTGATGAAACCATTGTAGAAAGAACCATGGCAGTCGAAATAAAACCAAACCTCTAGAAGTGAACCGTTTTCCTTCACCCTAAGCATATGATTCAAACCTGGAACCTATTGTTCAAAAACATGCGTGTGCAACACTGTGCACTAGTCGTGGGCGTTATTTCAACTAACCGTTTCATTCAACTGTTTTCTATGCTCAACGATCCAACTGGTTTAATCACAACAGACTGACGACCTAGGTGGCGCAGTGGTGAAGTCTCTGAACCCGGGACGGGTTCGATCCCTGGTCGGGTCATGATGGAAAATGATCTTTTTCTGAGTGGCCCGGGTCTTGGATGTTTATTTATATATGTATTAGTTATAAAATATAGTATCGTTGAGTTAGTATCCCATAACACAGTCTCGAACTTACTTTGCGGCTAGCTCAATCTGTGTGAGTTGTCCTAATATATTTATTTATTTAACTGCAAAAGTAATTGGAATGCCCAACTGGTTTGCTTCCAACGTAGACGCGCGCGGCGCGAGCCCCGAGCGCGAGACATGGCGCGCCACGGAAACAATCATAATATATTGTACCTCATTGTGTACTTACATTGTTATATTACTGATAAAAAATTATTATTATTATTATATTTGGGGCGCTCCCCCGCCGCGAGCAACGGTTCCTAATATACGTCTGTGTTTACTTTATTCGCAAAAATAGTTTAAGTGACGTTTCCTAGTTTTAATACGTATCAACAAGTGACTAGTACTACATACAATAAAACTGTGCAAAAAAAAACATCGAAATGGTCCAAAAATAATGGATAATAGCAAAAACATTCAAAATCAATCAGTTACCAGTGAACATTTAGTTTAAAGCAGTGTTTGTGACTCAAATCAGCTGTGATTCATCAGCTGACCGAACCAGTTGTGTCGTCGTCGACGCTCCGCCTACTCACCGCAAACCTACTCTGACGTCACTAATTCTCTCGCATACGTACTGCGTTTTTGGCGTGAGTCATTATGTACGGCTGGCGTCGTGGTCAAGTGCACGACTTTGAATAGAAGAGTCCCATGTTCGAGCCTCGCTGGTTTACGTCCTATTTGTGATAAATTTTGTTAAAGTTATTTTACTTACCAAGGAACCCACTATATCATTATAAAATGGATAACGACAATATCACTATTCGCAGAGGTAGAACTCAATCGAATGATTCTATGAACACTTCATTTATATCAATAAAATCAAATCAGGGTTGTTTAAGTTTACCAGATTTGTCAACTATACAAAATATAGAAGTGGATGAATTAAAGTCGGAATTAACTGCCGTAAAATTACAACTAGGCAATGCGAATTTAGAAATACAAAAATTAAAAGAAGAATCCGAAAACATGCATAAACAAATTGAACAACACCAAATAACGATTTCTAAATTGTCTAAGTTATACGCCGATTTGACTGGTTGTTACATAGACGAACCGGAAAACAATACGAAACCTCAGCTATCCTCCAATATAGTTAGTCCGTCTCTTCAGAAAAAGGAAGACAATGTTTTGCATGCATCTCCCATAGGCGAAAAAAGCGCGATCACAGAGATGATTGATCCGAAGCCGAATATAAAAAAGTCCCGACATTTGCGTATTGATGAGCCTACAAATAAAAAATACAACGATGAACAACGTAAACAACGTATTCTTATTGTAGGAGGAGGACAGTGTAGAGGATTGGCGTCTGCACTAATATCATCAAGAAAAAACAGCAAATTTTCTCACTATGACATCAGTTCCATTATAAAACCCAATGCAAGTACAGAAGAAATACTGAAATCATGTTACACAAACAATCTTGGCCAACAGGACTACGTGATCATATGCGTCGGCGAAAATGACCACAATCCAACAAATTATTTAATAGAACTGTCTTCGACATTAAAATATTTGCAAAAACGAAATATTAATGCTATTGTAATAAATATTAACTACAACAGACATTTAAATGAATGTACCTTAAATAATTTAATTAAAACTGTATGTCAATATTTTCCCACTAGTAAATACATAGAATTAGATCATTATTGTAGTAGATATTATAACCATAAAAAATATTTGTATGATTTGAGTTACAAAATTAATATTGTAATTGACTCGTATGAATACAACTCAAAATATTTAACATTTAGAAACTCTAGAAACTATCACGAAACCAGTTGTACTACCAACCGAGTGGATAAAGATATATCTCGGCAAAAGCCACGTAAAGGAACGATACCATTCTATTTTCAAAAAGTAAACAGCAATTCTACCAAGAGCGATGCATATACGAAGAATGACATAGGGAATGTTGTATCAAATGATCAACAAAGTAGAACATTTTTTCGTTCCCAGTCAAATTAATAAAATAACCCTTTTACACCAAAATATAGCAGGTTTGGTTAATAAAACGGAAATATTAGAAGTTTATGAAGAGGAGTTTTCTAATAATCAATTACGCTTAGATATCCTTTGTTTTTCGGAAACCTTTATCAAATCTGGAGAGGAATATAATGTTAATTTCAAAAATTTCAATCTTGCATCTTTTTACTCACGAGATGATATAAAGAGAGGGGGCGTATGTATACTTTTAAGGAAAAATTTAAATTTTAAAGAAATTCCTCTATGTAAGCAATCTTCGATAGACAGTGTATTCGAATGTTGTGGTGCGGACATAACATCGCTCGGTGTTGTAATCATCTGTGTTTATAGAACCCCAGACTCAAACCTTTCAGAATTTTTCACAAAACTTGAATCATTATTACATCAAATACAGTCACATTGTAATAAAAAAATTATTATAGCTGGAGATTTTAACGTGAATATGTTAGAAACTAATAGTGATTCTCAAAGGTTGAGCGGTATATTTCTTAATCATAATTTAGTACAACACATAAAAGAACCAACAAGACAAAAAAGGTGTATTGATCTCATTGCTAGCAATTTCAAAGATGGTGTAGGAAAAACTCACAACCTCTACCTTTCAGACCACAATACAGGCCAAACTCTTACGTTTAAGATACGGACAGAAGACGAAAGAAAATACTATTATAAAATTCAACGTAACTTCTCTAAAGAAAATGTCCAAAAATTTCAAGAATGTCTTTCAGCCCTAACATGGTCCGAAGTTATGAGCGAAACCTGTTTAAATAAAGCATTTGATGAATTTCATGATAACTTCTGTATGTTTTTTAATCTATGCTTTCCATTACAAAAAATCAAAGTTAATACTAACGCCGGGTCACCAAAATGGATAACAAAAGGTATCAGAAAAGCATGCAGACATAAACGTCAACTCCGATTTAACTGCTACAGGCATCACACGGAAGAAAATAAATTAATATACATGAATTACAATAAAATTCTACGGAAATGCATGAATACTTCCAAACGGTGCCTGAATTTAAAAACTATTAAAAGTGCCAAAAATAAATGCAAGGCAACCTGGAATATTATAAAAAATAAAACTGACAAAGTGTATATCAATAATGACATCGAATCAATAAATACGAACGGAATAAATATCACTGACCCACGACATATCGCGGAAACATTCAATGACTATTATATAAATATAACTAACACTGACCAGAAAGCAAAACCACAAAGACCATCTTGCAACACCAACCAGCAAATTAACGATAGTTTGTATCTTACACCTTGTACCGAAGACGAGGTTATCAAAATAATTCAATCATTAAATAATACCAAAGCAGTGGGTTATGATGATATTCCTACTTTTATATTAAAATTATGTGCTGGTTTAATTGCAAAAGTCTTGACATATCTTATTAATTTATCATTTGTAAATGGCAAATTTCCTAATAAATTGAAAATCTCTATAGTAAAACCGCTTTTTAAGAAGGGAGATAAAATAGAGCTCAATAATTATAGACCTATTACTTTGATTCCTGTGTTATCCAAAATATTTGAAAAAGCTATGTTAAGGCGCATAAATTCATTTATCAATAAACACAACATCATTATTGAAGAACAAAATGGGTTCCAACAGAACAAATCTACCACTCTGGCAGCCTTTTCTCTTATTGGTACTATCACACAAAATATTGATAATAAAAAACCGGTTGTGACAGTGTTTTTTGATATGTCAAAGGCTTTCGACTTTGTCGATCATGTAAATTTGGTCGGAAAATTAGAAAGATATGGCATTAGGGGTTTAGTTAATGACTGGATAAAAAGCTATTTGACAAATAGAACCCAATGCGTGGAAATATCTCGTATAAATAAAAAAAATGAAATGCAATCACACCGTTCCATTTTCAAAGAAAACAAATACGGGGTTCCACAAGGAAGTATATTGGGACCACTGCTATTTTTACTTTATATAAATGACATTATTTCAATAACTAAAAATAAATGTGTTTTGTTTGCTGACGACATTTCTATAATTATTGCTGATACTGACGACGATGTTAAATTCGAAACTGCCATAAATGTAACTGTTGAAGCGGTAACTAAATGGTTGAAATCTAATAATCTGCACGTAAATATTGGAAAAACGACATTTATACAATTTTTAAATTATCAGACTGTTAAACCTACTCTAAATATAAATTGCCAGAACCAACATTTGACAGAGGCTACTAGTACACTTTTCCTTGGGCTCACATTAGATAGCCATTGTAATTGGAAGGCTCATATAGATAGTGTGTGTAAAAAACTAAATAAATTTGTATTTGCTCTAAGGAAATTAAGGTCTATTTCTAATGAAAACATTGCTCGTACAGCGTACCACGGTTACGTAGCGTCAGTATTAAGATATGGACTTCTATTGTGGGGAAATTCAACAGACATAAAAAGGGCATTTATTACACAAAAAAAATGTTTAAGAGCATTGTATGGGAAGGGTCCTCTTGAGTCTTGTCGACCATTATTTAAGAATCACAGCATCCTGACTCTTACCTGTATGTACATCCTCGAGGTAGGAACTTTCGTTAGATCGCATTCGAACTATTTTACTAGAATCGGTGATATAGCCAACCGCAGATTTCCACATAGAGATCCCACTCGATTGGTAATACCAATTTGTAGAACTTCGCTTTTTGGTAATAATTGTTATGTCATGTCGGTAAAGGTGTATAACAAATTACCAAAGGATATTAGAGAGTTGCCAGAAAAACATTTTAAAACTCAATTGAGAAAATGGTTACTTGACCAATGTTTCTATGACATGGAAGAATTCTGGACCATGAGATGTCCATAATTTATAGTTTTATTTTAAGGAAATTATTGGCTTATTATTGGTTTAAATGTAAATTAGTATAATATTGTAATTGTAATTAAGGTACAAGTAGAAACATGATAAATTAAGATGACATTAATCGTGAAAATTTACATGCCGAGGAACGGCGAGACATGCTGGTCTATATCTTTTATTTGTAACACCTTTTTATACCGTGTTTCATGTAAATAAATAATTTCTATTTCTATTTCTATATACATACATTTATATTTAAAAAATGGTAAGCCCTTCTGGCATAATAGGTACCAACACTGATTGAATGATTTTCTGGACCATCACCGCTTATATTGTTCAGCTCAATCAAGACACGAGCATAAATTCTATACAATTCATATTTTATGAGACGAGTGTCGTGCTAACAGAGTTTACGGCTCTTCAGCAGATACAGACGCCATTGTTCCATGGTCTTTTGTTTTCGTTTGAGATCGTACAGCTTTGGAATCTCAATGTTCGTACTGGATTGTTATACTATACATGTATGTGTGACTCTCGTTTGAGTCCAATCTTGATCTTAAAACCTGACACGTACGACATTATGCATTATGATTAGATGTTACTTAATGATTTGTTACTTAATGGAGGTATACATAACCCGTCTGCGCTGTCTAAAATAAATTTTTATGTACCTTGTGTGTACCGTCAGTTGCGGCATCGGCCGCTGTTCTCGGCGGCGGAGGTCCACTCGCGCACCGCGAGGCACGCGCCCACTAACCGGGCCGTATCGCTTCTCAACGCTGTGATTGCTTGCTCAACTACCTTGCGTGGATATATTCCATGATAATTTGAGACGATTTTTGTATACGTGTATAAATTATTTGTCATATAATAATAATTAATGTATATTGTATATTTTTGGCTCAATGCACGCCTTGGGCAACTGTTAGTGCAGTGAGTGACTTTATAAATAAATAAATAGATACCATGTGGGCTAGGAATCCAGTCCAGTGGCCGATGAAAACTGTTATACATGAGACATATTGGTATGACTCATGTAGCACTAGTAGGATTCGAGCCTGGGACCTTTCGGTTCACAATCGGGCGTCTTAACCTTTGGACCACTACCCCTTCCAGTATTTGTTAAAAGGATTACACTTGATTAAATAATACAAAGAAAAGTTAAAAAGAAAAAAAACTCGGTCAACGCTAGTCTTGAGCCTCTGGTATTCCATCGAGCCTTTAATAAACGTAAGCAATTTCAATATTATTCACCGCTGGACCAGCGAAGGCGTACTGCACATGGCATACTTCAAATGAGATTTTAGAATTTTGACTCGCAAAAAAATCAGCTAAATAAGTAGGTAGATATAAAAAGCGGCCAAGTGCGAGTCGAACTCGCCCATGAAGGGTTCCGTATTGCGGTTTACGATTTATGACGTGTAAAAAAAACTACTTACTGTTAGTTACTGTACAGTGGGGGGGGACATTTTACCACTTTGGAAGTGTCTATCGCGCTAAATATTCAATTTAGAAAAGAATGATAATTATTTGAAACCTCAATATCATTTTTGAAGACCTATCCATAGATTTTTTAATTTCTGTTCCAAGTATGCGGACCCCCAAAATTTATTGTTTTTTTTTTTCTATTTTTGTGTAAAATCTTAATGCGGTTCACAGAATACATCTACTTACCAAGTTTCAACAGTATAGTTGTTAGTTTCGGAAAAAAAGTGGCTGTGACATACGAACGGACAGAGAGACAGACATGACTAATCTATAAGGGTTCCGTTTGCCATTTGTCTACGGAACCATAAAAATGATACAATTTGAGCTAAGGAACCGAAAAAACGCTCAAATAACAAATACAAAAACACAATTATCTGCTGTATGTCCCCACACACGAGTTGGTCAAGCCTCACGGCACAGGCAAACTTCCGTGTACAAAATGTATACGAAGTTTCGTATAAATTCTAGACGCAGGTGCTGAAGAAACTCATCAGTGTAGACACCACCTAAAATGTTTTAAAAATTAAAGCGTCTCCCTTGAACCCATTCATTTCCTTAAGTAACAAAAAATGCTGTATACAGAATAAGCAATGTAATAAGTATTCTTGAAAAAAAATACTTGTAAATATTTGTACCTGTGATCTGCAAAAATGGTTAAAAATTAAACAATATTCCAATTAATTTAATTCCTTCAAGCTGTCTTGTTCTTCAAAGAAGCAAAATGTTTAAGGGTGAAATTTTGTCATGAATTGTATTGATACCATTACGCGCTCTCTTCAGAAAAAGGTACAGGACAGATATGGATCAAGACAAAGACAAAAATAATAATATACTTCTGAAAAAATTTTAGACGCCTATTTCATTCAAAATTTTCTCTCCCATTTTAGTACTTATGAAAAAAAAAATCTGGTCAATTTCATCTCAGACGGTGGAAATACTCGAGACTCCTAATACTGTAGTGTGTTACGCAAACACTTCAAAATCCTTACCACGATAACACTATTCACACAACATCCCATCTATGTACGTAATCCATTGCCGCTTTTTACTATAACTAAGGAAAATTCAGGCGCTTTGAAACTGCAATGTAGGAATTTGTTGAGGTAATTTTCGAAGGTAATTTATGACGGCTGGTGTCAAGGGACAGCCGTGTTAACGGGTACCTGGTTTATGCAAATGATACTCTTGAATGTTCATTATTAAGAGGATATTCCATTGTTACAGCTAGTGACGTGCTTACGTTACAATTTCCATTACTAGTATTATTTGTGAAGGTGTGCTTTTTGCCCTGCTTCCACGTGAAAACAGAGTTTTTTTGTGTGTAATGTCGTAATGTCGGCTCTCCTGAAGCGGCATCTCCAGAGTGAGCGCTGCTGTGTCGTCACATGTTGAGTGTTTACTTTTGCCATATAATATTTCACGACACAAATTATCGAGTATTAAATCTCACTATTGATTAATGAATTTAAAATCAAGCTATTTTATAATCTATCGCCGCTTCAGGGTGTAGTCGCCAAGTAAACTGGGAGTAGAGGCTTCTCTAGCTACAAAATCTGCGACTGTGGTGCTCCTTTGGAAGGTTATGCGTTATAACGCATATATAACTGATATATAACCAGTAACCCTGTAGTGATACCATAACCACTCGATAAAAAAAGAAAGTTAGTGGATCGGTCTCGTGTCTCATTCACAAATATTGCGTATGACAGAAATAGTCGAGTCACGATGGATTCCTTCCTTTTCTTTCATACGCAAGATTTACGGCTGAGATGGGCACAAGACTTCTTAAAATCCCATACAATCTTGCTACATACCAAATTCGGTGTGCATTGTGCCTCAATTCGCCAAATAAATATATTTATAAGGAACGGCCGAACTCCACTGGCCGAAGTGTTTTTGACATAATACTTGAAATGCCCCATTGCTCGATCGTGCGGGCGAAGCCGCGGACAAAATCTACTAACAAATATATACCAATGGGATTTAGTACGAACCTTTTTTATTTAATGTTCAAAGCGCTACACAACCAATCTTCTTGAAATTTTGCATATGTATGGTTTGAAATATGGAGGACGGAGGATAGGGTGTCTCACGAAAATTTACACGGGTGAATCCGCGGGCTAGTTAATAAATAAATATATTAGGACAAATCACACAGATTGAGCTAGCCCCAAAGTAAGTTCCAGACTTGTGTTATGGGATACTAACTCAACGATACTATATTTTATAACAAATACATATATAGATAAACATCCAAGACCCGGGCCAATCGGAAAAAGATCATGTTCCATCATGACTCGACCGGGGATCGAACCCGGGACCTCTCGGTTCAGAGGCAAGCACTTTACCACTGCGCCACCGAGGTCGTCATCCAAAAGATAACAACTCTAATAATTCTATTCGTCCTAATCCTAACTAATATTATAAACGCGAATGTAAGTTCTTTTGTTTGTTTATTACCTCTTCACGCTCTATCTACTTAACCAATCTTGTTGAAATTTCACATACATGTAGTTTGAAGTATGGAGAATGACATATCCTTCATTCCCGTCGGGAATACGCGGGCGAAGCCGCGGTCAAAAGCTAGTGTAATTGCAAACCCAATTATTACTTTTTAAAAAATATCCATCCAACCAAGACATACGATATATTTGTAAAGGATTATTTTGCGAATCCCAAACCGTATTTCCCATAAACATATCCAATTCTCTCTAAAATAACGTTTCCCTTTGCGTATTTGTACAGTCGGCACGTTAAGTTACTGACTGGCTCAAAACTCGGCGGTTGTAGTGGTTAGACTGATATGATGTTGACCGTACCTACCCATAAATTATTCGACTATTTTATGGCGGTCAAATACAATGTAAAATTATCACTACATAGCTTATATAAAAGAAAAATAATTTATTTTATCTATGCTACATAGTATGAAACAAAATCGCTACCCGCTGTCTTTCCCTATGTACGCTTAGATCTTTAAAAGTACGCAACAGATTTTGATGCGGGTTTTTTAGTAGATACACTTTAGTAGATAGGAAGGTTTAGGTATATAATTTATGATGGTTTTACCCGAGCGAAGCCGAGACGAGCCACTAGTTTCTGAATTCCTACTCTGTTCCTTGTTTCTTTTTATAATATTCAGTCTTGAGTTTCGACGTTCGATTATCAGCAGTGGTCGTTCCGAAATGCCAGTAGTTTGTAGCTTTAGTAAATATCATTTAATATAGAATATGACGTGAAAAAGTTCCTGTGAAGGCGTAATGTCTGAATAAATGATTTGATTTTAATTTTGTAGTAATGTACGTAGTATTGTGTGGTTGAGAGTTTAGAGACGTTTTGTGCTCATATCTAATCGAACGTCGAGACTCGAGACTGAATATTATAAAAAGAAACAAGGAACAGGATTATATAACAATGTAAGTACACGGTAAGTACGCATAAAAATAATTAATTAAGCTGAAAACTGAAAAGACCCCGGTGAAGTTTGTTGCGCCGCTTCTTCTTCACCTGCGCTTTGGAAGCCGGCAGTAGACTTAGTTTAAGTAATTTTTTGACGTCAATAAGTGATATATATCAAACTAAATAAAATAAAGAATCTTTAATTTGAATTTGTCTGTAACAGTACCTCAGATAAGAGAAAGATGAAGGCGCAGCGTCATATTGCCTTATAGCATGTATTGCTAAGCTTGGACGTCGTTTTAAAATGGCGGCCGCGTACGAACTCGGCAGATTTTTATTCGTTTCTGTAACCGTAAGCTCTGTGAAAATAAAAGATGATTCTGCAATACCTTACGTTGTTGAGGTTTCTATGTATCAGTGACGTGGCTGGGGTGACCCAAAAACTAATATAATAAGACCTCTTTGAAATTCAACAATCGTACCTACTCGGTTCTTTTTATACCGCACACATTCATTCGAATCATCTATATTCTAGATGTGACTCTGAAGGTAACAAGTTTTTTTTACAAAAACGCAATTTTTGCCACAAGCTTTTATTGTCATCAGAGAGATTTTGGCATTTAACGCCTTACACTAAACCAATGTCCGTGCTGTAAACATTTGAGGAGTTCACTCGTTTGGAGCCTGTCCGGGCTGCACCATCTGGTCATGCATATCATAATAATACATTGTCATGGAAACTGAAGCGACGTGGGAAATGTCAACTGGAAAACTGGAGTAAAGAAATCCAACTTGCAAGATTTGATTACAGACAATGGGACAGGTAAAAGTAAATGAAACTTGTAACAAGAAATTCGGCGTGTGACGGTATCTAAATGCTTCGCAGTGTTGACTTCAAAAGAAAGAAAGGAAGTTATTTCTTTTATGAATTGCACCTAGTAAATACTAACTCGTGGCCGCGGTTTCGCCCGCGTGAATTCTCTGCGCCTTCTGATTTTCATTCAAACTTTCAACCTCCATCATTTGGGGGTTGAATTAAAAAAATGTAGCCTATGTTTTTGACGGGATTTCATCAAAATCTGTCCAGCGGTTTAGCCGTGAAAACTGAACAAACAGACTTTCGCATTTATATTAATATGGATATGTTGTTTATACGTCAAAACAGCTGCGCTAGGTTTCCAAAAGATTATCATAAACAATCTAGAAGCACCTGCACCAAAACTTGAGATTTGAACAAAGTTGCAATAATTGTAAGTTTCCCCCTAAACTTGCTCCAAATGCATAGGAAGGCTTTAGTTTGCAATATAATGCTATGCTATGTGAAGCGGTGGTTGTGTAATGGTGAAGACGCCCGCCTGTGGATCGAAAGGTCCCAGGTTGAAATCCTACTCGTGCCACATGAGTTTGTATACCAATCTGACTCATATATAGTAGTTTTCCTTGGCCACCACTTGCTTACGGTGAAGGTAAACATCGTGAGGAAACCTGCACACTGGTTGATTATTAACTTGTGTGTGAAATGGAGATATGCAATGGCTATACTATACTAATGCCAATAAAGTTGTTGTGTGTGTTTAATTCCACGTAGTGATCACGACCGTCAGCCATGAGGAATACGACTATGAAGAGAATGCTAGTAATCTTGCGATCTAGACGAGCGACGCAATGCTACGTCGCGTAAATGATTACAGTAACCGTATGTCATCAATTAATCCATAAATTTAAGAAATGGACGAAGTGCGGGTTAGCTTTTCCCTTCTCACTATCGAATCGATTTGAAATGAGACGCAACGGACCAATCACTTTGCAGCGTGGTTGTCGTTGTGTCACAAATGGCGCATGTGATTGGTTCGCTGCCTCTCATTTGGAATTGAAATTTAAACCCGCACTTCGCCCACAGGGTTCTTGTCGATGGAGTATTTTCCATCCTACTCTATTCCCTGCCATAGATTTTACCTCTCCAAACCGAAACACAAGACGAGTGAGTGTATTCCTCAGAAAATTTCTGACCTATCTAGTATAGATTTTATATCTTCGACGAGTTCTCCACTGCCACATTAATAGGCATCCTTTCCAATAAATTAGGAAGATAAAGAACATATTGCGAATGAGTATCCTTTGCTGGATATCTGTGGAATGCTTTATTGAAGGGAATCTCAAAGAGTCTCAGCGTAGGGCTACCGCGGTATCCTGAATATTGCGCTCAAATTCTGATAAAATGGTTATAGATTCAGAAAAATATAAGTAATTATTTTCTCAAGGAAATCTTAAACGCTGGTCTTGAGTTTCATTCGTTCGTTTTGTTTGGAGAGAAAAAAACTGAAATATATAATTTACTAGCTGCGCCCGTGTACTTCGCTTCCATGGGAATTTCGATAAAAATTACCCTGTGTGTTATCCAGGTTATATTTTACTCGTGTACCAAATTTCATATAACAATTTAGTAGATTTTGCGTGAAAAAGTAAATAAACATACATACACACAAACATCCTCACAAACATTCGCATTTATAACATTAACAGTTTACAAGCACTATATTGTTTTTTCCATGCAAATTAGCTGGAGCAAAATCGCAAATATTCAACTTTGCGGTTTTAGGAAAATAGGTATGTGGCGACATCTACCACGCCACATGCACAACGGCGCAGATGTAAAAAGCCGACCAAACGCAACTAATAACAAGCCACACAAGTGATCCAGGACACTACGGACAGATGGCACAACGGTCGACTCACTATGGAAAGCTAACAAGCCTAGACCGCGCAGACAGTGCGTTTTCGATTGGAAGCATAAATACAACCTCCGACATGACGCCGTCGGAGCCGTACGGTTCCCCAGGCGCAACACCTAGCCTGGCGGGAAGATCTTCCCTTTGTGGCGGTCGAGCATAATCACCTAGCTCCCGCTACAGGTACTTAAAAACCAGCCCTAACCGTATTCTGAGAAAAGGACACGTATAATGAGAATTTTATTTTTATTCAACTTCCCATACTGAGAGCGATCTGCGATTTCTTTTAAAAGCAATGCCGTCTTGATTCATATGTGTATAGCCTTTTGACCTATTCAACCCGGCCAGATGCAATTTATTCTGTTCAATAATTTATTCTACATTTCGGTCTGGGAGTGAAAGAGAGACAGAATGTTCCGTCTGCTTCTCCATCCACACTGATTGTAACAGCCAATCAAGATACTTAATATGAATTAGTGGTTTTTCTTACAGGCAATTGGCTATCTCAATTTATAATGGAGCGAATTTCATATTTCTACTCTCGCTCTCGTTTTACCGAAGGTCAAACAAACACATTAAAACCCACTTTGACACCGAAAAGGACAATGGTGTTCAGTTTTGTGATTCTCTCACTAAAATTATCATCAAATACGTGACAAGGAATATAGTTTTGCTTGGTTATCTTCGTTAAATGGCCACAAAAGAAGTATCTTTATTGAATTATGCCATAATAAGACAACGATGTGATGCGATCTGTTGTTTAGTCTCTCATTCTCACGTATTTTTAGGTGTTTTTCGTGTTATTCGATTGAGAGGGCAAAACTCGGGGCGAATTTAAAAATAAAAATTTTAATGATTCATCTGTGGTTTTGGGTGTGATCGTCTTTGGGAATGCTGTTGAAGCCTATCGGTCGGTAGTCACGGCTTCTTATGCGACAACCACATATGGATACCTGTATGGACGTGTGAGTGACACCAGAATCGCCAAATGTATATGATAAACCGATTTTTGGGGAATAAGGAAAAATACATTTGTTTTTACTGCTAATATTATAAAGAGAAGACTTGTATTTTTATTTGTGAATTTGCTTAAAAACTACTGGGCCGATTGTAATGAAATTTGGCACAGAGATAGACGAAACCTTTCGGAGTGTTATAGGCAACTTATTATGGTTTTACCCGAGCGAAGCCGGGATAGACCTCAAGTCAAAAATATAATAATACAAGCCGATTTTGTAAGCAATATTTAGAACGTAGAAAGCAACCATGTTTATATTAAAACGAAATGCGAATGAAACATTTTAATGTCGTTTAAAAATCGACCGGAAAACGCTCACTCCAGCGTTTACCAATATTTTATGAGCACACGGAAGGAATTTGAACACATATTTGCATCAACGATAGGGAACAGTTTATTTTCTGTGTTCTTTTACATACATTTTTCATAAATCATTTTTACACCTAAATAATTTGATTTTAAAATCTTTTTTTTTTCTATAAAGCAGATTAAAAGGAATTCGTTCTCGGTAAAAATTAATAACGAAGCACAGCCTAATTCCACAACTTTGTGTATAGGAAAAGTTAAAACGTTATTTTTATAAGTACCTAATAAAATTTATAACACCGAATTTATAGATTTGAAACTTAGGGCGAGTTATCAATCAATTTTGACGTTGACATCTATCTGTACACCGCTGACGTTCAGACAAAATGGCGTACTTTGCGTTTTTCTGCGACTGGTGCAAACATAATAATAATGATTTTATTACAATATTTTTTTTAATCTGCAAAGAAATTTACAATATGATGAAACTCGTAAGCGTCTCTGAGAAACGCCTTAAAGCTTGTAAAAACAATTTTGTTTTTTTTTTTTTGTAATCTGTAACTTTTTTTGTATTTTATTGTTTGTATATAGAACAAGACTTAATTTTCATACTTATCTCATTTTCACCCCCATTCATTTGGTGGGTTGATTTTTTAATAAAAAGTACCTCCGCCTAAAACTAAAGCCTATGTTTAAAAGGAGGTTTTTAACTACATGCATACAAAATTTCATCAAAATCGGCCGAGCGGTTTAGCTGTGAAATCGGTACAAACAGACTTTCGCATTAAGTAATTATTGGGTGTACTCCTCTTACTAAAGACGAAATATTCATGTACAGTCACCAGCACATTAACCTACCATAATTCATTGCAAACTCGTCGCTATTACCGCGTCATAGAGTTTCATGCATGGTAACTTGATGTGCTGTTGACTGTATATACGAAATCTTTGACTAATATATAATCTGCTCCGATGTGAGCTTAACAGGATTAATCATAGGAGTTACGAGTAGCTGCACGAGCATGTGTTTAAGTCATGTGACTAATTAGCTTTAGATTAGCTTCATTGATCACTCAAGACCAGCGATTCTCCTTAGACTCCACAACGCATGTAAACATATCGGTCTTATTGTAAAAAAACACCTACTAGTTGCTTTATAAAAAAAAAATACGAATGAGAAATACGTTGTAGAAAATATTTTTGTTTAGTCATTATTAAAAACTATTATAAATTATGAGCTTTATTGAACTTGAAATGATTGAAGGCTTATGATATAGGTAATGATTCTGTTTCTCGTAAAATTTCCAACAGAACCAGAATCGGGATCCTAATTAATATAAAACAGATAATATTTTCTAGGGATGCCGGCGACGGTGCGAAGTGGAGACGAAAAAGTAGAAAAGCCTCTTGGCTCCTACGCTCAATGTCTGAAGAAGTAACCGGGAATACGCTCACATGAGAGAGAGAGAGAGAGAGAGAGAGACAAAACAGATAATGAGTAAACAAACAAACAGTCATACAATAGTCCATTATAATACAATATTCGGGCGGCAACCCGCGTCATTAGAGCGCGGCTCTGCCGCATCTGTAAAAAGTTCTACTTCCAGGATCATAGACGGGGATGGAGCCGTCTTACTATGTATTTTTAAATGATTGTAATATTTACATAAATAAGTACCATACTTAGAATATAAATATGTGCCAATAGAGCGCTAGTTTGCAGTTCCGCCTTCGTATATATTACCATTATTGTTTCTTACAATGTTTTTTTTATCTAATAATATATAACCAACACTGTTCAAATGAGTTTCTTTCGGCATTTCTTCTCAGCAGTGGTCGTTCCGAAATGCCAGTAGTTTGTAGCTTGTGAGAAATAACTATAAATATAAAGATTGACGAGAAAAAGTGCCTGTGAAGGTCTAATTTCTGAATAAATTATTTTAATTTGAATTTGACCCGACCGGGGATCGAACCCGTCCCGGGTTCAGAGACTTCACCACTGCGCCACCTAGGTCGTATATATAGAGAAGTGACTGACTGTGATTCAGATGAAGTGACCCGCGCACGGAATTATTAGGAGAACTGACCCCAAATAAATTGGGTAAAAATTTGACAAAGAAGAAGGGGAATATAATTTATTTACTTTTTCAAAGGCCTTAAGTTTTACTGCTTTCTCTATACTTTTTAGACGTGTTATAGTATATCAATAAAGTGTTACTGTATACAAAAAACTGTAAATGTTATTAAACAAATACACGTTTAGTGTTAAATGTATGGGTTCTTATTGCGATTCAATAGGCAGCAACCACTGTATTAATATTAATAGGTATATAGGTGGCAACCATCGCTTATAAGAAGAATTTACATTCCCTTGATTGACTTTTATAACATACGAGACACAGTCGGCACATATTGTTTTTATTTATTTACAAATAACATGTTATTTATTTCTTATCGCACTTTAGAAGCAGTGTTCACTCACTACGTTATAAATAAAAAACATTATAAATAACATTATAAAAAACTAGCTTTTGCCCGCGGCTTCCCCCGCGTTATTTTTCCGGGATGAAATATGTAATATCCCAATGTCCTTCTCCATTGGTACTTCTGACTACACGTATGCAAAATTTCAACAAGATTGGTCGAGTAGATAGAGCGTGACAAACAAAAAAAACTTACTTTCGCATTTATAATATTATTTAGGAATATAAAAGCGCACAAAGCAGCTCAACAGCATTCTCTGTCCGGACAACAAACGCTTTCATTTCAGCAGGTTCTCGCTCGCTGTCGAAACTTATTTGCATAAGTAAAACGGGGAAATGGACCGAAAAATGTACGGAACCCAACTGATTCAACTGTAGCCACCGGCGCCGGCCTTAATCCTATTGTAATTTTTCGCTCATTAATTCCATTCTGATCAGTTGTAGGATTTTCGCTCACCTAAACATCTCTAGTACAATTGGATCTTTGTTTCTATACTTTTGTCTCTTATCGAATGTTTCGGACTTTATTAAAATCCCCATGACATATATTGGGACAAATCACACAGATTGAGCTAGCCCCAAAGTAAGTTCGAGACTTGTGTTATGGGATACTAACTCAACGATACTATATTTTATAACAAAAACATATATAGATAAACATCCAAGACCCGGGCCAATCAGAAAAAGATCATTTTCCATCATGACCCGACCGGGAATCGAACCCGGGACCTCTCGGTTCAGTGGCAAGAATTTTACCACTGCGCCACCGAGGTCGTCGAACTTAACATGACATGAACACCGCCATTTGGCGGCAGTAATCGCATAAACTATCTATACTATTATTATAAAGAGGTAAGCGTTTGTGAATTTGTATGTTTGAGGCGGGTAATCTCCGAAACCGATTTCAATAAATATTTTACCAATAGAAAGGTACATTATCCAAGATTGCTATAAGCTTCATGTAATCTCAAAATTCCTACGGGAGCAAAACCCTGGGCAACATCTAGTAATTAATAAAACAGTCAACCAACGCGCAGGGTTCCTCAAGATATTTTCCTTCATCGGAATCTGGTGGCTCTTGGGTTTTTATTGTCTTTAATTTAATTTGTAATAGTTTTTTTATAGTCGTTATTTGTTTGTGATGCAGACAAAATAGTGGCAGTAAGCTTAGAAGAATGTTTTCTCCCCACTATTCTATGTTTATTTTACTTTATTGATCGATTTTTACACGAAATATATTGTCATTGAATATGATGCTCTATCTATCCTCCCAATAGAATGGTCGAAATCTTAAAAAAAAGACACCCATTGAAAAAAATCTTTGCGCAAAATAAACCTTATTGCATACGATAATTAAATTAAAAAGAAATCAAATTAAAAAAGTAAATGATGCACCAAGTTCCAATTTCGAATCTCATCGCTCAGCGTCCGGGGCGAATTCCGATTTGAATTAAGAACGTCCATGAGTCGCCGTTTTCCCGCGCGATTAGACTGGCATGCGAGCAGTGTTTGGGTTGATTGAAAAATTCGAGCTGGCATACCCGCGCGTCCGTGATTCGTGATTCTGAATCGAGATGTTAGGGTCTCGTGAAGGGATTGATTAGCCGGCTTGGCATGCAAATAAAAAAAATATTGGTCTTGAAAATTTAATAACAAACAAATTAATCCATCATCATATCGAGTGTGATTTTATTCAAGTCACCTAAAGGCATCTGACACGACTTTTACGACTACTTACCGCCATCTAGTGGCAGGTATTCGTATACACACTAGACAAATTGATTAAAAATGCATACATCTTTTTCTTACATAGAAACACAAAATCTTATTAACATCAATTGGCACTTAAGTAGCTTTTGCCGTCGGCTTGGCCCGCAATATATTTTCACGGGAATCCCTATATCCTACGTACTTCAAACTAAATGTAAGATTAGTTGAGTAATAAAGCGTCTCTCTCTTCACGCTTAACAAACAAACAAACCTACTTTCAACAGAAGTTTTACTTTATTACCACCTATTAAAAATTATCTGGGGGCACCGCAGTGGGCCCGCAAGTCAAGCAAAAAAAGGCACGGCCGTACCATCCTTTTCTCGAAGCAATTCAGGCCAATTTCACTCACTCACTCACTCACTCACTCACTCACTCACTCACTCACTCACTCACTCACTCACTCACTCACTCACTCACTCACTCACTCACTCACTCACTCACTCACTCACTCACTCACTCACTCACGCACTCACTCACTCACTCACTCACTCACTCACTCACTCACGCACTCACGCACTCACTCACACGACTTTTTAAAAATAGAATTATCAGGTCTTTCAACAGTTACCTATACGCGAATAGTGTCCTTATTATCTTAGTTATTCAGAAATTAAAAGCGAGACATTATAAAAATGTTAATGAAAAAGGCTTTTTAGCTAAATTTTACAGGCGTAACTTTAACAATTAAAGCCAGAAATCCACAGAAGTGATTCTTAACATAAATAATGTCCGTTGTAGAACATACTATTGCTCGAAGTGTGGAAACTAAGTGATAAATTCCAGCCGGTTCTGTAATAAACGTAATTCCAGGATCTCCCTGGAACAGAGGAATACTAGTCTTGTGTTTTAGTCCGGGAGGTAGGCGTGAAGCTGTAGCAATCACTGGACAAAATGCTGTTAAGATTTTTTTTTGTGCAAGGTACACATTGTTTATCTCTTTCATCTCTAGTCCAACTCTTTCTTTTGTATTGCGTTGGATATATTAATTTATATGTTTATTATTTAAAATTGGAATTATTATTATTTTTATTATGATATTTACTAACCATAGATAAGTGTTACTAACAAATATGAGTCATGGTTACTTAAATAAATAAATTACTTTCAGTACTATCTACTGTATTGGAGGTAAGTGCCAAAAGTGCGCTTAATATGTCATTCAAACACTGGCTGCTAAGATATATTTTAAAATTAATGTTATGTAGAAAAACTTACTGGCCACAGGTCCGTAAAGAGTATGTGTTACTTTTTTTTCTCCTGTATATAATAAATTTTTGTTCACCTTCAACTTTACTGTTCAAGATTATCTTGCTAATAGGTTTTAAGATTTGATAAATTCGTGAATTTATATCTAAATTTAGTTCTAGAATTGTGACTGAGTATAATAATCATCTAATAAGGTGGAAAAGTTGGTGGTTACAATTCATATGTGTTCCTTAACCCACCATCGGACGACCTTCACCAAAAAATATAAGAAATAAGGAATATTTATTTCGTATTGAAAATATGATTACAAGCAACAGTTTGTCGTATATATATTTTTGGCCGAAGGGTATACTTCCAGCGGTATCGTACGAGGCCATTGGATGCGTCTTTGTGTAACGTGCCACAGAATAAGATTTTAGAATACCCCAAATTAAATAATAAGTTTAGTGTTTTTTATATTTCCGTATGTATATTGACGACCTCGGTGGCGCGGTGGTAAAGTGCTTGCCTCTGAACAGAGAAATCCCGGATTCGATCCCCGGTCGGGTCATGATGGAAAATGATCTTTTTCTGATTGACCCAGGTCTTATATATGGATATGTGTAATATGTGTATTTGTTATAAAATATAGTATCATTGAGTTAGTATTCAATAACAAGTCTCGAACTTACTTTGGGGCTAGCTCAATCTGTGTGATATATACTTATAATATATTTAATATGTTGGTCTGTAAGGTTTATATGGGCATTGACTAATATAAAGGAATTATTATTATTATTAATTCAATTTAATTTAAAACGAAGCCCAGTGGCGAAACTAATTTTGTTTTAAACTATCAATTACCCGCGAGGCCCGATCGAATGGGAATCTATTGTTGTTCAATGGTTTTCAATATCTCCAGGATCGAAGGGTTAAAATGTATTTTGTTTTTTTACATTGAAACAATCCAAAAAATTGTTGAAATATTTTTGGCTCCCGCCTCTTAGACTACAATGTTCAGGACACTTTGCTACAACAAAAGAGATTTTATTCAAATAGTTCGTCGGACGCGCGGTATTATATTGAAATTCTTTCGAAGCCAGTACTTGAGTGATAAAAATACCTTTCACCTTAACTTTTACTTTGCGTTTTAACCGTGTGAGTATCAAGGATGTAAAATTTTTAAGGAATTTTTTTCAAACATACATATTTCAAAAGAATATTTTTTAAATTATTTTTTTGCATGTAGCCCTATGATCCAGATCTTGTATTCTTTTTTAACGTCATAGAATCTTAATATAAGGTTTCGTGTCCATAAATAGATAAACAAATAAAAACCGACCAAGTGTGAATTGGACACACACATTTCATACGAAAAGCGTCGGCTTTTCGTATGAAATTTCATTTCGCCGCTTCATAAGTTTGTACTCTCAATACGACCGCAAACAAAGACTAAATTAGAGCCGGTCTTGTTGTGCTATGCAAATGCTGGGATGACCAGAGACTACGCTCACACTTACTTCAAAGACGACCATAGACAACATAGATGCTCGCTCACACACGTTTGTCTATTGGCAGTATTAAGACCCTTTGAGCATACAAGATTACTTCCATTACCTAACTTTGTAAGATGAGGGTTAATTTTCAGTTACAACGGGAATGCTGCCTGTCTGATGGGCACCTTGCCTAGGGGGCCTATTCTTTAGATATTTTTAATCTCTAATATGTATAAGTTATTTTCAAGTTAAATAGCTTTCGTATTTTTATTGTTAATTCTATTTTTTTATTAAAATAAACACACCATAAGAGATTACATTATAAATGCAAACAAATATTAAAATTTAGATTATATTATAAATGCAAACAAATATTAAAAATTAGATTATATTATAAATGCAAACAAATATTAAAATTTAGATTATATTATAAATGCAAACAAATATTAAAAATTAGATTACATTATAAATGCAAACAAATATTAAAAATTAGATTACATTATAAATGCAAACAAATATTAAAAATTAGATTACATTATAAATGCAAACAAATATTACAAATTAGATTATATTATAAATGCAAACAAATATTAAAAATTAGATTACATTATAAATGCAAACAAATATTACAAATTAGATTATATTATAAATGCAAACAAATATTAAAAATTAGATTACATTATAAATGCAAACAAATATTAAAAATTAGATTACATTATAAATGCAAACAAATATTACAAATTAGATTATATTATAAATGCAAACAAATAGAATTGCGAATTAATTTAGTGTAATAAAGTACATACCTACATAAATCAACGACGACGTGGTATATTATTCTAAAATGACTAAGGAAGCAGAGACAATGGACGCAGCTAGTGTATAACATTAGCATGGCCATTTTAAGTGGGGCACCAACAAAAACAAGCCGTATCAGCCTTGTCCAACCGTGTCCAACGAAGGAGCTTAAGGCCGCTACTAACAAAAAGTTTTTCAATTAAAAAGGTTTTATGCTTTGCGGCTTGGGATGGGCCTTGGACTGACTTTATGAGGTCTGTTTAAGCGTCCATTTTGAACACAGAGGCTGTTTAGGATTCCGAACTAAACAAGGAACCAAGACGTGTCTTCAAGAGGTTCTAGAGTCCATTGCATACGCTATTTTTACTAGATGCGCCCCGGGGCTTCGCTCCCGTGGGAATTTCGGGATAAAAAGTACCCTGTGTTATTCCAGGTTATAATCTACCCGTTATGTGGATTTCCTATTGACCATACTGTAAAACCCAAAGAATTTTGTCATTTAATATATTAAACTCCCAATTCATAAAAAAGATAAATCTGTAGTATGTTTTGTCACTATTTCACTTTATAATATTTGAAATTTACAGAAACAAATGAAGTTATTTTTTAACTTTTTAATTAATAACAGGACAGGGTTGAATTGGAAAAAAGGGCTGGACTTAAATAGGGCATTTTAATAAGGACCAGCTGGCAGTAAACGAGCCTCATAATTGTATACGGAGCTTTTTATTATACTCATAATGTCCTACGACTTTCTGTTCATGTTGTTCATTATAAATTGTGGAATGTAAAATCGAATTATGAGAGACTAGATGTTGCCCGGGGCTTCGCTCCCGTTGGAGTTTTGAAATAAAATATAGCCTATAGCAATCTTGGATAATGTACCTTTCTAATGGTGAAAGAATTTTTGAAATCGGTTCGGTAGCTTAGGAGATTACCCGCCTCAAACATATAAACTCACAAATGCTTACCTCTTTATAATAATAGTATGGATTAAAATGTAATAAAATTTATAAAATTTCAGGACATTTTTAGAATGTGGTTAAGTTGCTGACTAGATTGTGTTTTTAATTAGGATTTTTTTTTAAACATATCTGTTGCGGGAGAATCTGGGAAAGTGAATGTCTGATTTAAGTTTGATTATATATTACTATGAGAAAACTGAATGTCATCCGATTAAGTACGTATAGTTACAATAATATGCGATATATATTTGTCATCATTACACCTATCGAAATATTTATACCTAATGTAAACCTGTTCATATATTATAATTTGATATCCATAAGAGACACTGACTTTATATTTTATTTAAATTATTTGATTGTTTTTATTTTGTGTTATGGGATACTAACTCAACGATACTATATTATATAGATAAACATCCAAGACCCGGGCCAATCAGAAAAATATCATTTTCCATCATGACTCGACCGGGGTTCGAACCCGGAACCTCTCGACTTTACCACTGCGCCACCGGGGTCGGCAAAATTAAGGATAAATAACCTCAAATTATGTACATTATTATAATTATATTATAATTATGCAATCTGCAAATAACACTGTACAAATCTTGTACCTTCATTTAAATTTGATAATCATTCATTCACATGGTAGGTATTATGTAACGTAGATAGCTGCAGTCTGCAGACTACAGACTACAGACTACAGATGGCTTTAAATCAAATGAACGATGCATCGTTCATTTGATTTAAAGCCATGTTTTATTCAGGTTTCTTAGAATTGAATTAGTCTAGCTAGACCTAATTGATGGTCTCCAGCAAAAAACGGGGATCGAGTTTTTCTAAACATGTAATCATTGTGTACCTAGTTTAAAAAGAAAAAATAAATTGGGTTCATGAACCTAAATTAAATTCCTACTAATTAAACTTACATTATAAACCTAACCCTAAATTAAAATCTTAATTAGATTAGATTACGAATTAATATCTTAGTATGAATTTAGGCTAATAAACCTAAATTAAAATCTTTATTAAATAAAAGGTTTTAATTTAGGTTCATAAATCTAAATTAAAATATTATTTAGGTTTATAAATCTAAATTAAAGTCTTTAATTATTAAAAGGTTTAATTTTAAATAAGTTTTTAAAAATAGATAGGCAAACAAGATTGGCCAATCTCGAAATGAAAATATTATTATTATATGATTTGTATCAACTTTTTCTGTTCATCTTTCTTTTACAACTAAATAATACTAATTATAATAAATTAAATAATACTAATAAATACTAATTATAATAAATTATTTATTTGATTAAAATAATATTAGAGGACATATTGGTTATGTTTCGACATTCCCACAAAAATGTTTTTTTTTTGTAGGAATGTCGACATTCCTACAAAAATCAAATAGATAATTAATTATAATTACTATTATTTAATTGTAGTAGAGAGTTTATGTTTCAAGGTGTATAATAAAAACTGTAAATTTTTATATAGGTACTCTAATATATAGATTGCCAAAACCAAGCACATTCAGGATGTTCTATTTACGTTTACGTAGTTTGCCATGTATTTTATACCTTGACATTAAATGTGTCATACTTAATCCATACAGTTTGCTTATGATCAATCGGAAGATAAGGCATATCGAAAATAAACCTTAGCATGTTTGAATAACAAATAACCATACATAAGTAGAAAAAAACTTTCATATTTTTAATATTAGATAGGTAAGAATTCGTAAGCACTTTATTAAGCATATTATAAAAGTACATTATGATCAAGCCGCACAAATTTTGTTAAAGTTTTTTCAACAACGTCATACTCTGATATTGCGTCGGGAAGATCTGGTATTGGCAATTTTAAAAGCAGTAAGAAATATATTCCAATCTGTAGTGGGATTGTACCGACTGGTGGAGCAGATGGAAGGCTCTCGAAATTGCAACGATCCTTCAGACGGACTGTCCGAATGGACAGTTTTTCTTCGTCTGAATGTCGACTTTATAAAATGTAAGTATCGGGATAGAACCAGTGATGGCTTTGGGGAAATACATTCAATTTCATTTTTGTAAAAGCTAAAATACACATTTTCATTCATTACTTATCTCATTTTTACGTGTGTTACTTTTATTTTATTTAGTGTTACCTAAATACATATTCAAAACTAAAGTTAAGAGTTTTCACGGTTAAAACTCAAACATTTTTTCTTCGGGAAGGAAGTACGGGGTCGGGATCGGGAAGGAAGCGGGTCGTCCCGGCTTCGTTAGAGTAAAACATAATAAATTATATATAATTAGGCTTATAGGCTACGATTTTTGTATTTGACAGCTAATTAATATGCGGTGGTTCTTAGACATGTTTGATCAAAATCGATTCAGTCATTCAAAAGTTGTAGCGAAATGAATATTGAAAGTCGGGTTTTTTTTATTTGTCTAACAAAAAAACTTGTTTCATGTACATATTGTAAATTCAAATCTATACTATTATTATAAAGAGGTATGCGTTTGTGCGGGCTTTTTGTTTGAAGCGGGTAATCTCCTAAACTACCGAATCGATTTTAAAAATTCTTTCATCATTAAAAAGTTACATTATGCAAGATTGCTATAGGCTATATTTTATCTCAAAATTCCCACGGGAGCCAAGCCCTGGGCAACATCTAGTCATATATAAAGACAGTAAAGGGTAGCATTTTAATAACATTTCGGACGAGGCGTGGCGTGATCATGGTGGAAAGGGAAAACAATGATACAAGCTTGGTGTTTTGTTGGTGGGCCGTTGAATATATATTTTTATTTTTTTCAAAAAGTTCTGACTTTGTTTTATCAACAAGAATATGCATGTCAACGGTCCTTCCGAACACACATGCTATCTTTATCTAATCAAGTGTGTTATTGCTAACACTGGTGTCGGATTTTATTCAAATCGCCTAAAGAAATCTGACACGAAATTACCCACATCTAGTGGCAAGTGGTCGCATATGCACTAGTGAATTTAAACTGTCAACCAGTGTGCAGGTTTCCTCACGATGTTTTCCTATTTTAGAAGCGGTGGTTGATGACGACTTGGTATACAAACTAATGTGGCATGAGTAGAATTCGAACCCGGGACCTTTCGACCTAAGGACGGTCTTAACCACTGGACCGCAACCGCTTCAATAAACGATAATAAATTAAAATGATTCGGATTCGATAATAAATCGAGATAATTTAGCTCAAAGATACTATAATAAATGTGTTAACCTTGTAAGGGTTTGTTTAATTCATAGAGCCGACAGAGAAAATTTAAAAGCTTCATGGCGCGAAGTTATAAAAAGGGGACGATCAATCAATTTCAATCGATTTGAAGAAAATCCGCTGATTGGATTAAAAGTTTGAGATGCTTCGAGGATAAGGAGATATTTTCTGACCTATTTTCGACCCAGATAGCGATTTAAGCGTGACAGTGTTCTTTTGATGCATATTTTTTTTTTTTTTTTGTATTTACATCTAGGAAAATAGAATGGAATCGCGACACCCATCAAGGCGTAAGAAAAAAAAAATTGTAAACCACGACAGATTGTAGAACTTAGCATTACCATTAGGAAACGTCTTTAAGTAAATAATAGTACTTAGATGCCTTCATTCATATTACACATTTAAAGATAAACAGAATATTCCTTGCTGAAAATGGCTTGAATACCCAATGCTATCAATTCTATACGATAGAGGCATTAGCACAATCTGCGTTTGCCGACGTGACTACCCGCTAATGAGCCAGAGACTGGCTTTGGCCGGATTGAACTAGTTTGATCCGGTTCTAACCGGCGGCGGCGGCGCAAATTGAAAGTCAAATCGCGAGCATTTTTGGAGTTTTAAAACCTGCAATTTCAATGGTTTTGTTCGATTATAGTTTTGATTTGAGCAAATTTGATGAGGTAAATTCAATGCACCTATTAAAGTGTGGAAACCACAATTTATTTATACGATAATTATGTCAAAATTCAAATGTATTTACATACAATCATCGATGTAAGAAAGTTATTTTATTCTTTACCGATATATAAAACTATCACTGCAGACTTACCTTACAAAAATTATGGATTTTTGTAAACTACCCTATCGAATTAGGTAAATAATAATAGGGTAATTACTTACCCTATATTATAATAATAAATTGAAAATTATCATTATTAAAAACACGTTAACAAATTATTTACTTCAAGTGAAGGTGTTCTACGACTAATTTGAGTTTCGGCCTGGGCTCCGGTCTGAGAAAGCAACCGGGAAAACGCTCAAATGAGAGAAAGAGAGAGATACTGCTGTTTCATGAGTTTTAGTTCTAAACTAGCGGCTCATCCCGGCTTCTCTTGGGTATAACACTTAAACCTTCCTCAGAAATCATACTAACTTTATGAAAACCCGCATCAAAATCCGTTGCGTTTATTTTTAAAGATCTAAACGTACAGACAGACAGCGGAAAGCGACTTTGTTTTATACTATTAAGTGATGGTGATATACATTTGTCCAAAATACAATGAAGAATTTCAAGCGCCATTCCCCAGCAGCTGGCAGCTTGCGATAATGTCTTCATGGCAGAACTATCTCCGAAAATTTATTGCGACTTCGAGCCTGAACTATGGCACAAAATGACTATAGTAATGACTTCATTCGTGACAGCTTTCGATAAAACACTTTGTTTAAATGTTATTTATATCTCTGTCTTATTTTTTGGTTTCACAAGCTATGAAAAATCCTATTTATCGTCTTTCAATTTTTTTTAAATTTCATACTATACTAGTTTAATCACAATCTTAATTTAAGTGTATTAATTCGTCTATTTAGATAATATTGTAATAATAATAAAAAAATTAAGTAATTTAATTAAATTAGAAATGAAAACTTAAAATACTAAATTAATTTAAACAAAAATTGACACTAAATCGCCGTCATCGCGCGGTAAAGTACCCAGAATGATGGCGACATTTCATCTTTGTATGGCCAAACTCGATCGTTGGCCAAAATACTCATCATCCCCATAGACATCGACCGGGCGTGCGGAAATTTCTTTGTAAAGAGGTGCATAATTTTTGAAATGCATTTTTTTTTAAATTGATGTTGGGCTGTTGATCCAAAAGAGAGATTTTAACCTAACATATTTTAAGTATATTCCTTACATATAAATCAAATGTTTTCTGCTGCGTCTGTCTGTTCGGCACGGATTTTCATGCGGTTTACACCAAAAGATAATGTGATTTTTGAGGAAGGTCTAGGCTATAGCCTATACCCGACTTTCAATATCATTTCGCTACAACTTTTGAATGACTGAATCGATTTTGATCAAACATGTCTAAGAACCACCGCATATTAATTAGCTGTCAAATACAAAAATCGTTTCACCCGTAGTTAAGCTACGGTGCCACGTACGTACACAGACAGAGAGACACACTTAGCGGTGAAACTTATAACACCCCACTTTTTGCGTCGGGGGTTAAAAAGTTGGTTTTGCATTGGGCTTGTAGAAAATAGCTACGATCATTTCATTTTCTATATCCAATGAGTATAAACTACTTACTTTCATATTGTACGAGGTATGTTTAATATTGTACGAGGTAATAACCGAAGCTTTAGAAGCTTCCATTATGAACTTATTAAGTAGTAGAGTTCAATTTTCGCGTTACAGTTATTTTGGTGGACTTTATTATATAAATTAGCTTTTGCCCGCGGCTTGGCCCGCGTGAATTTATCTTCGCGAAAGCAGTACATATACGATTTGTCATTTGGGGATTTTTAATAGGGATCTTTAACTACACGCAAACCAAATTTCATCAAAATCGGTCCAGAAGTTTAGCCATGAAAGCGGAACAGACAGACAGATAGACAGACATATGGATGGTTTCAATTGATATTGCTGAAAATCTTGTAAAATATAAAAAAGGCTAAGAGAGAGTTCGCCATTAAATTACGTAATTAAACAACACTATACGCGACTTCGCCCGTGTGGATTCCACGTGAACTTTTTCAAATTAGACATGTTCCTACCCCTCACTATATATGTATGTAAAATATATTATTATTATCTATAACCTCAAATACTTGGAGCACGAAAATTCCAAACAAATTAATTCCAAGAGAATATCTGAATTAACATTAAAACCTACAGACACTTAACTACCCATATTCAAGGCAAATTCGCCTCTATTGCCGGGACATAGAGGTCTTTGACTGTACGTGCAGACGAATGTACACTCAACACCACAACAAGCTGCGAAAATTCGTTGCAAACTCGCCACTATTACCACGGCATAAGGATCTATGCAGGTTGACTAGGCATGCGGTGGACTGTACTATATATGGAGAGGATTCTCTCATATACATTAATTTTAATACATAAGCTCAGATTAAGAGTAATCGACTTTTAGTAAGAAATAAACAAAGTTGAAACATTCATTCATATCAAGTATGTCATTGCAGACGCAGCTGTCAGATTTTATTCAATTCGCCTAAAGGCATCTGACACGACTTTTACGACTACCTACCGCCAACTAGTGACAAGAATTCGCATACACACTAGTAAACTAAACTGTCCATCAATGTGCAAGTTCCCGATGTTGTCCTCCCTCCGTCCTTTTGTACAGGGTGACTTTTTATACATTGGCAATATTATATATATAACTACAGCGTCAGTCCATGATTCTGAACAGCTGTTAATATTGGAGTAATTCTGAAATACTGTCTATGTCTATGTCTATTTATACTGTCCCATAGCTTCTCGTCTATTCCATTGGTAAAAAATTCACAAGTTCGGCAAAGGACGACTTCGGTGGCGCAGTGGTAAGGTTCTTGCCACTGAACCGAGAGGTCCCGGGTTCGATCCCCGGTCGGGTCATGATGGAAAATGATATTTTTCTGATTGGCCCGGGTCTTGGATGTTTATCTATATATGTATTTGTTATAAAATATAGTATCGTTGAGTTAGTATCCCATAACACAAGTCTCGAACTTACTTTGGGGCTAGCTCAATCTGTGTGATTTGTCCTAATATATTTATTTATTTATTTATAACGCTTTTTCGTTGAAATTTTGAAATTTACTTATAGATCATGATGTTTAGCCTTTCTTTAACAGAACATATTGAAATTTTCCCGTGACCAGAGCGTTCAAAAAACCTAGTGTTTGGTATTATTTTAAAAGACGAAGAAAATAAATCATTTCGTAGCACAAAATAAAGTCGTTTCCCACTATCAGTCCCTATGTATGCTTAGACCTCTAAAACTGCCCAACGGATTTATACGCAACTTTGGATTTTGCAAGACTTTGATTTTGTTTGCGGGTTTTTTAATTGATAGAGTAGAGTTATTCAAGAGGAAGGATTTTATGTATTTATTATGCATAATATTTCACCCGTGCGAAGGTACGGAGCACCAGTCTATTAGTTAACAATTGTATTCCTATTTATTGCACAAAATGAAGACATAAGTTATAACTTATGTATATATATAATATTATTTGACATGCTAAGAATAGACCAAGAACAAAGCTCTCGTATTACAATTAAATGTAAGTATATACATTTGCAAAACTTGTTCCAGTTACCTGGACTACATTCAACGGTAAACACTTGATGTATTCTGAGTAATTCTGACGAGTAATTAGTAGATGCAGAATTGCATTCAGATGCATTTTGCATGCTTCGAATGCGCAATCTAATGTATAGGTGATGTTTCAAATTAGCTGTGCCTGAGGGCTTCGTTCGTGTGAGAGTTTTGGGATAAAATTAGCATGCGCTATTCCACACGGACACTCAGTTAATTTTTGAAACCAGTTTTCACGCATTTCATGTCGAGTATGTTCAAAATTACCATAATCAAAACGATTCTGCTCGTTTGCCCGCATCAACCGATAAGTGTTCCGCTCGAAGAGGAGCAATCACCAATAACTTGCATAGTCGGATTTGGAATTTGGTTAATATTTTTCTTATAATACATATTAAGTAAATTTTTACAGAAATGGTACCTATATTAGTTTACTTGATACCAACAAAAAAGCGAGCGAAACGAGTTAATTTTCCAAATTACATAGCAAGTGAAATTAAATAATTTGAAAGTTACGCTTCAAGAATATATATATCATAAAAAATATTCGTATACTATTATGCAAAAATATAGCATTATTGGAATAAACCAAACTATCATTTATGTTAATCTATGTCCTACAAACTATATATTTAACCGAGTTACAAAAACAACGATTTCGAGCCCTGGTTCCTGTACCCGATGATGATATGTGGATAACATAATTTTACACACAGTTTAATAAAACATTTTAATAAAAAAACCACCAAATTATCCATTATTTTATCCACATGACTCATATCAAAGCTATCAAAAAGAAGGTACACATTACTGGTGATTTGTGATTCTCAAGTATTCGAAACTAGTTATTTTCTTGAGATAGTTAAAATTTATTGCTTCGGTAATGGCCCTGCGGTAATTATGTAAAGCGATACAGAGAATATTGCACTCTTGCGGACTCTGTACTGTACACAGAACATATAGGGTACAGAAGTGACTGTATGTTCAGATAATTAAAGGTTGCCGTGAGAATTTACAACTTCCTTGGTCATCATGCCGGCCTGCTATACACTGGAGATCTCGTGTTCGAACCCCAGTCAGTTCAACATGGAAAACGATCTTTTTCTTGAATGTCTATCTATACTATCTACATGTTATAGAATATTGTGTTGGCATCCCAAAGTCTCGAACTCACTTTAGGGCTAACTCAACCTGTGTGATTTATTCTTATATATTAATATAAAATCTGTCTGTTCGCCACATTTCACGCCTTTTACAAATGGTCATCCATCAGCACATTACTTATTTTATGTTGAGTCACTAATGTTCGCTTCTGGAGCTCACTTAATCTCTGTTCTCACCTTGTCTCATCTGCAAAGAATTATCTTCATTTTTCTATGAATCGCTAAATTCTTTTAACTCTATTTCTTGAAAATAACAGCTAATGACACGGAGAAAATAAATATACTTCATACGATGCGAATAATACGAACAATGGTCCTCTCAATATGATTACTTTATATCATTTCATTCATTACTAGCATTTGCCTGCGATTTTACAACTGGCCGTCTCATTTTAAGCCTCTTTGGTTTATTTTGCCAATGCATCTTATATCATCTTATACCCTTAATCGCCTCTGACGACATCCAAGACATGTATTTATCCAATCAATTGATGATGCGATGAATTCGCAACGCAGCGTTGCGCATAAACAAGAAACCAAGCGTGAAACAAATTAAAAGTTGAAAAGCATAAATGTGCGCAGATAGCATAAGACGATAAAATATTAGATCAATAAACGGATCAAAAGGCGAACATTAATTAGATTCTCACGTTCACCAAACTCGACCACAGAATAATTTAGGCACAGATAGTTCTTTCTTGAAAGAATTTCGGACGCAATCAAATCTTTTTATTAAGCTAAAGCATTCGATTTTACTGTGCCGGTGAAACTTAAAAAATATAATGAGTTATCCCTTTTTTGTCCATGGGAATGTTTATTTGGGGATGTAAGGTACCCAAAGTCTTTTGCATACTTCAAAGTATGTGTTGTGTTGTTTTACAAATTTCAATATTGTCTAAGCCGATAAAGCGTGAAATGATAACAAAGTATCGGGATGGGTGACTTAGAGAGAAAGACCTAACTTCATTAACGAATACTTTATTGCCAATTAATTAAATATAACAATATGTGCTTCATAAACGACAGCCAAGAGACGACTAGAGGCGGGGGTTCGTTCACTAGTCGCCCTACATATAATACAGTTCTGCAATGTCACTACAAAAGTATTATAATATTTTTAGGGTGGCTGGCATGGTCAAGATTGACATTAACTTTGACGTGCGCAGAAAAACGCAAAGTACTCTATTCTGTATAAAAGTAAATGACGCGCCGCCACGCCGTTTAAAATCGATCGTCATAAATGGAAAACACTAAAATCCACGTGAGAACCAATGAAAATTACTAACATAGGCCCCAAGAGGGACCCCTTGAGGGTTCCTACTCAACCGCCGATCGTACCTAAGTTTCAAATCGATCAGACTTGCGACTGTAAAAAATCCATTACATTTTTATTCGAGAGAAAATTGGATTGCAGATATTAGGTTTCGATCAGTTTTAAATGTATTTATTGGTCTCCGAGGCAGAATAAAGTCGGCACCTCCGATATTAATGTTATTCTGTTGCCTGTTGAAGATTTATTACCGTGTGGTTTACAGGAACCCTCGGGACAAGCACGTTTCAAATAATCTAAAAGGCAAAAAGAAATAAATTCCTCACTTTTTTAATATTTAATATTTATATTATTTTTTCCGTTGTCATTAAGTTTTAATTTCTCATTAGTTTCTGCACTTTTTTGTGTTTTGTCATAAAACTATTTCAATCAATCAATTAGAATGACATCTAATAATTTTATTATCTGTAACGTTTGGCAATCTGACAAGTGAATGTACACTTGTCAGATTCCAAACGTTACGTAAATAACTAATTTTAAACTTTCCAGTTGCATAATTATATATCAAACGTCAGGTATTAAACGCGCACATACCTTTTTTATTACCCAGATTTTTCGGAGCTTGTTATACAAAGGTCCGTGGTGTTGTTACTGGGCGATCCCTTCTATAAGTTATAATATATAACTTATAGAAGGGATGGAACTCTTAGCACTAACAAAACCTAGAAAGTTGCCTACATCGATAAAGTCCTCCATCATGCCTCATAACGTCTTCGACTGACAAAACAAAAAAACGGAATTTTGCGACCATAACTTCCAGAGGAAACTTCGCACCAGTCGCCCTTTGTTTTATTCAATTTGTCCTCAACGAAAACAAAATTATTGTAGGGCTCAGATAATATTCTTTGTGAATTTTCGGACATTTCTCCGGAGGTACTGAAAATATTTGAATTATTAGGTTTCGGTTATCTTAAATTATATTATATACTTAGATATTTTTTAAATTGATTAATGATGAAAATATATCCTTTAAATGCATAAAAAGACTTCCACTATATTTTCTTAATATTAACTTAGGAACTTGGGAACAAGAATATTACAAAAAAATTGTAGGCGTGTGTGTATATAAATAAATGGAATAATTCAATCTATATATTAATTATTTCGCAAAGCATTTCAAGCAGAGCATAGGTCGATTACGAATACAGTGTGGCATGAAAGTTTTAGTGGAGATTGGCTGTTTCCTGGCTAAAGATAATGAGCAATGATGAGGTCATATGACGGCGGTAATCTAGCGTTGGCTATGAAATCTTACGACTCATAACTGCCCAGTTTATGGTGAGTACATTGATAACTTAAACTATAAACTCTGCATAAATGATAAATTGAAAATCAACTTAGGATGATATGAGTCTGAAAAGATTCACCGACAATTACGTCATCTACGAACGATTCGCAGACAGAATGTCTCATCTATTCTGCCGACGACACGTTCGTAGATGAAGCAATTTTCGGAGAACCGTTTCAGGCTCGGATGACATACATCATTCTTTATTGATGACAAAAAGTTCGTAACTCATCACTTCATCGTAATTCACTTCAACTTCAATTTTTCATTCCCCATAAAACTATTCGCAGATATTTTAATACGACAGATAAACATATCCTAAATTACATCGATATTTTAATTACTAGATTATTTATCACTTACAAACACAGTATATATCGTTATTTGTTGTTTTCATATTTCATGTATATTGTAACATCAAAATTTTGGCAGCCATAATTTTATTTTCGCTTAAGTTTTAGTTTGCAAAATATTTGAAACATCATTTTTTTCAAAATACTTCGAAATATTTCGTTGTATTATTATAGGTTAAAAAGCAAAAAAATAAAACAGCAGGCAATGCATGGGGGCGCAGCGCCCTGCACTGCACACTGCACGAGGGCGTCGGGAGCACCCGCAAAAAAAAAGCTTAAAGAAAAAAACCTGTGACGGATATGTTTGTTAGGTTGTGACAAAGCGGATTTTTAATTGGAGAGAATATGACTTAGGAGTTTTGGAATTAAACACAGATATAGTTGATAATGATATAATACCTTAAGAAAAATAATTATATCATGCAAAGTATTACAAACAGTAGAAGAATCCCATGATTAAAAGGCAAAGATACATGTTTGAAATTTCGTCGATTAATGCTAGTCTTCAAATAAAACTTGATTTTGTAAGCATTAATCGTAATAATGATTCGAAAATATAAATATTTTGTTTTTCTTTTATCATATTTTTATCTGCTTAGTCATTGTGGACTATATATACAAGAACTATTATTTTTGTTACACATTTGATATTTAGTACTCTAAAGTATCAGTCAGGATAAGAAACAAAAATGCTTATTCAGATAGTATTGCTAATTTCAATAGCATTGTTGGTGTTTATTTATATAACGCGCAAGAATAATGAAGCATATTGGACAAAACGTGGAGTTAAATTTAATGACAGAAACAAAATCACTGGACCCCTCTGGGATTTTTTGACATCGAACAAACCACTGTTTCAAATATTGGATGAAATTTATAAAAAATATCGCGACGAGCCAGCTGTCGGTATTGGGGGTTTGTTAACTCCAACACTACTCGTCAACGATGCAACGAACATCCAGCACCTTTTCCAAACTGATTTCAAATCTTTCAACCATCGAGGATTTGAAGTGAATGACGGCGACCATCTGGCTGATAACATTTTGTTCATGAACGGCAATAGATGGAAACTAGTGAGACAAAGCATGACACCTGTGTTTACCAGTGCAAAACTCAAAAAGATGTTCTATATCATGGACAAGAGCGGAAAAGATTTTGTTGACTACATTAAAGACAACACATTAAGGTTAAATAAAGATGCGTTTCACTCAATTTCGACATATTGCTGTGCGTCTATTGGAGCTGCTGTGTTTGGTATAGTCTCAGAATCAGTATTTGATTCACCTTTTTTGGATGTTGCTAAAAGAGCTGCCAACTTGTCATTTTGGACTAACTTTAAATTTTCATTGATGATTTTAAGTCCATGGTTATCCAAAAAACTTAATTTCAAAATATTCTCGGAACATGAAGAGTTTTTTATTGGTGCTATGAAAAGAATTATTCGCCAACGAGAACAAGAACACGGACAGAAACATGATTTTGCTGACATTTGCGTAAGTTTACAAAGAAGTGGTACTTTGAAAGATCGAGAGACAGGACTAGAGTTGGAGCCCACAGACGAGCTGTTGTCAGGACAAGCATTTTTCTTCTTCACTGCTGGTGTAGATCCTAGTGCAGCTTCCATCTACGCTTGCTTGTTAGAATTAGGAAGACATCCTGAGCATCTCCAAAAAGTCCATGACGAGATAGACAGCACTTTCGAAGCACTCGGCGGTAAACTGACTTATGAATCAGTTATGGACATGGAATATTTAGAAAAAGTTTTATGTGAGAGTTTAAGACTGTGGCCACCAATTGGAAATTTATCGAGACAGTGTGTTGAAGACACTGTGCTACCAGTAGGAAATATCAAGATAGAGAAAGGTACTAAAGTGTTTGTGCCCGTTTATCAATTGCATCACGACCCTAAACACTATCCCGATCCAGAAGTATTTGATCCGGAGAGGTTCGCATCAGAGGCAGCTCGGGACAACAGTATCTACATGCCTTTTGGTAAGGGGAACAGACTCTGTGTTGGCATGAGGTTCGCTCGTCTGCAAGTCAAGACTGGACTGATATATTTCCTCCGCCACTTTACAGTGAAAACAAAGATACATGGAGATGAGATTAAGTTTAAACAGAACTTGGCAATATTAAGACCCTCTAATATCGATATCGAATTCATACCAAGAAAAAATGTAAAACATTTTTAAAATAGAATGAGCAAGAAACCACAAATGATAATATTGTTTGTTCTCACTATTTTGATAATACCTTTTGCCTATTTACCTATGTTAAATCAATTTTAATATATGTATAAGACCTATATTTGTTAATTGACGTCCTTGGAGAAAAGGCTGCGGTGAAGTTTGTTGCGCCGCTTCTTCTTCACTTGCGCTTTGGAAGCTGGCAGTAGACTTAGTTTAAGTAATTTTTTTGACGTCAATAAGTGATGTATATTATCCTAAATTGAATAAAGAATTTTGAATTTGAATTATAAATGATATTGATATTATTAATATGGTAATAAATTTTGTATTATATATAGTACACAGGTATTTTATCCGATATGTATGACAATAAAATCATAATAGTAATCGGGGTTTTTTTAAATACCTGCTTCGCTTTTGTAAAAAATCTTTGAATTATATATTGGAAAATCAATATTTTGAGAACAAGACAAGAATAGTACAAAGCTTATACTTTAGTAATAAATTAATTTTCTAATATTATATCTAGAGCGGAACCAAACGCGACAACCAAATAAATTAAATATTAAATATATTGGGACAAATCACACAGATTGAGATAGCCCCAAAGCAAGTTCGAGACTTGTGTTATGTGATACTAACTCAACGATACTATATTTTATAACAAATACATATATAGATAAACATCCAAGATCCCGGGCCAATCAGAAAAAGATCATTTTCCATCATAATTTTTTTATTTATATTTAGGACAAAAACAATTTTACAGAAGATTAACTTAGATAATCTTACGACGTGACGACCTCGGTGGCGCAGTGGTAAAGTGCTTACCTCTGAACCGAGAGGTCCCGGGTTCGTTCCCCGGTCGGGTAATGATGGAAAATGATCTTTTTCTGATTGGCCCGGGATCTTGGATGTTTATCTATTATGTATTTATTATAAAATATAGATTTATAATATCGTTGAGTTAGTATCCCAAAACACAAGTCTCTAACTCCAGAGTAGTTGTAAAACAAAGCTAAAGCTTTGCAGGGTCAGTCGTGAATGCAACCTAACATGTAAGGATCAGAGAGAGAGAATTTATCCTGATTTTACGACAGAACCGAGCGTTGAATTTTGGTTTGGTTTCGGTGTGAAGATACCCAGTTGAAAGCTTGGAGAGTGACATATATAGGCTATTTATTGCCGTAGACAGAGCCGCAGGCAACTGTTAGTCTCAAGTTTTACTATTAGCGTATAGAAATTATTGTTACATTACAAGCATATTTGTTTATCAAGGTTATCTTAAAATGATATTCCATTGTTGCAATATCTGCCAAAGCATTCGGTTTAAGAATATTATGATGATAAGCGTTTATTTTTGTTTGGTCTCTGGCGCGTGTCACTTTGCTTAGTCAGACATCGACATCCAAAACTTAAGTATTCCTCGAAGCGCACCTTTTAATAGCTAAAACTGTGCTTCGAAGTAGGTATATTTAAGATGCGCTTCCTAATGTGTGCTTCGAGGATTTAGAATATGACGTGATTTCATTTAATTTAGAATATGACGTGAAAAAGTGCCTGTGAAGGCATAATTTCTGAATAAATGATTTAATTTTGATTATTTCTTAACTTCAAAAATTCATATTTCCCATAAAAAATCTGAACATTTCCAGAATCTATTACCATATCGGTCTATGTAATAAATGCTATTATAGTGTCAATGAATATTTGAGAAAATTACTTGATATTTTGTAATTTATAAGTTAACGATAATTTAATTTCAATTTAATTTTTAATAATTATGACATTGTCTGTTGCACGTCAGAAATGACTAAATGTGTGAAACACTACTGATTTTTTCCACCATTGTATTTGCCACATTTTATGCAATAAATATTAAATTTAAAAAAAATTAAGCTCTAACTGATATTACAAAACAAAAAAAATATTTAACAAAAGACTTGGCTGTATGAGCTAGAACCCTTTGCCTCCTCAATGAAATGAGGGAATAAACAAAAAAAAAAATGATATTACAAAAAGGGTGTCATTTTACTAAATGAACCAGATGTCGAATTAGCTTCAAGCCTGTTTTGTTGTTTTTAATCGTTGTACCTGAAACGTTAGCGTGTGAAGAAGATATAAGTCTAAGTGGATGAATTTGTGTATTTAGATTAAATTAGCTTGTGCCCGCGGCTTCGCCCGCGTTAATTTTACAGGATGAAAGGTACCCTATGTCCTTCTCCATACTTCAAACTACATGTATGCAAAATTTCAAGAAGATTAGTTAAGTAGATAGAGCGTGAAGTGGTAACAAACAAACTTGATTGCTGGTAACAGTGTAATAATTTTTTTGTTCTACCAAGCTGACAAACAAGCGTGCGGCCCATTCGATGGTAAGTGGTCACCACAGCGTTGGCTACTTTGTGACCTGTCATTTATCTTTATCAGTTTACTTATGAACACAAACAAGAACCAATCATTAGTTTAATAGCAAGTCATTGTCAGTATACAATTTCTATCGTTACACTACATTTTAATATAGACCGCCAACTCCACACTATACTATCGGCAAACAGTAAAACTCTTGATAACTATTATGAAAACTAGCTTCCGCCCGTGGCTTCGCTCGCGTAAATTTCCTGTCTATCTACTTATTCGTACTGCTGACCTAACCTAACTCTGTCCGTCATAAAAAACCAGCATCAATATCCATTCCGTAGTTCTAAGGATCTAAGCATACATATGGACAGACAGACAGCGGGAAGCGGCTTTGTTGTAAACTATGTAGTGATAAATAAACATACAATGCCTTTATTGGCTATACATATTGTAAACATAGACAAAATATTGCATTTAATGGTAATCTTGACAGTACACTACAAACTGATAACGATTAAGATAAAATAAATTCGCTTCACGATGACTTAGCGAATGTTATTGCAAACACAGTCTCATGTTGGCTATAACGACTTGGACAATCAGTTTTTTGTTTCAGGTTTGTTTGTACTTAACTCGAGATAAAAAAAGCAATCGATCAAGCGTGAGTTGGACTTGCGCATTGAGGATTCCGGATAATACCTAAAAAAGGTGCGCTACAAACCATCCTATGAACTGTTCTTCTCATCTATATATCATAAACTATTCAATCATACTATAAGGCATACAATATACATACATATAGCTATGCTGTAACTGACTATAAGTTTTCCAAAAGTCAAGCAAACTGACTTTCACATAGTGATATGGTATAATAAAACAAAGTCGCTTCCCGCTGTCTGTCCCTATGTATGCTTAAATTTTGAAAACTATACATATAATTTTGATGCGAGTTTTTGAAATAGTGAGATTCCAGAGGCCTTATTCAGGTTTATACCTGAAAGAAGTCCCGGGCGTGTCGCTAGTTAAAGATTAACTATCTAACGAATATATTTGATAATCTGAAATCTCTATACGACCAATGTCGGGTAGAAATGTTGAAACTCAATTGAAAAGTGTTGATCCCTATCTTGTCAGTCCGTATTTACTACATAACCCTAAAACACCGATATTAAAAATCATTTTTGCGTTATCATATACATTAGTCATTATTTGTATGTAGGGAATTCGCTGATAGGTTATTGTTGTTGTGGTTATTGTTGTTAGTCTAGAACAACAATGTCATCATAATACAATACTGTGCAGATAACGTTCTGCGTATGAAGTTAACAAGGTCGTTTCATTATTGCACTGAATTTAAAACTTAAAATAGAGCATTTAACCGTAAGCTGCGCTCAGCTAACTCAGGTTTTAAAACATTTTTTTTGTGATCGAGTGCCGATGTAAAAAGTGGATATATAATTGACCAAAGGAAATACTTTTAATAATAGATCGAGCTGACTAGTTCCCGCCGGCAGCAACTATTCGAGAGTTGACGCATTAGTCAGCCATCGCAAAGCTCAACCGCAATAAAGGGAACATCGCGACCCGGCCCATGACGCCGCCACCGGCTTGAGCATTTGAGTGTGATTTTATTTGACCCCCATGACCCAACATAATAGATATGTTACTTTCAAATACCATATATGATATGTTACTTGAGTACTAAGATTTGAATGGTGAAAGAAGAAATAAAGGATATGAACACTAGTCAAGACTCATGATAGTCTCTGTGTTGAGGAATCTAAAATGATAGAACTGACGCCTTCACATGAAAAGATGGGAAAAGGTTCAGATAAAAAAAACCGAGCGCTCTGAAATATCGACCACAAGAAAGAAGGAAAGAATTCTAGAAAGAAGGGACTTTAATGAATACTTGAATAGGTACCAAAATGTGCATCAGAACAGCTCCCCTGTTGCCGATGTGATTTCTTTGATGAAGGTGGAACCTAAGACCGATAGGATATCCCATCACAGCTTGCAGAATTGATTGCAGTAAAACCAATGAACAAAGTGTATAAATTATAACGCAATTACGTTTTATCAGTGGTTAATAGTGTTACTTGAATGTTTAAATGAGTTTATTTCGCCATTTCTTCTCAGCAGTAGTCGTTTCGAAATGCTAGTAGCTTAGCTAGTAGTTTGTAGCATTGGTAAATATTATTTAATTTACAATATGACGTGAAAAAGTGCCTGTGAAGTTTTAATTTCTGAGTAAATAATTTGATTTGATTTGATTTGGACAAAATGATTCAAAGTAATTTATAATTGATTGGGCTTAATAAAAGTAAATGGAAAAGATGCATGACATTGGAAGACGCTACATAACCGAGGAAATAACAATCGAGTTTTAACAATATACCTATCTGTGTGTCATTATTATTTTTAAGCTCACTATCTGTACAATATATATTTAGGAACAGCAGTGTGCTTGATAGTTGATAATATTACCGTCATTGCGGCAGACGAGTTACAATCATGTTTGTTCAATTAATTATATTAGTGTCTATATTATTTTTATTGTTTGTTTATGTCACGGGCAAAAACAATGAAACCTATTGGAAAAAACGTGGAGTTAAGTTCTATGACAGGAATAAAGTGACAGGTTTATTCTGGGATTATTTTGTGACCGACAAAGCAATGGTAGATATAGTTGGTGATATTTATAAAAAACATCGAGACGACCCAGCTGTCGGTATAGGTGGCTTTTTAACTCCAACGCTATTCGTTAATGACGCAACGAATATCCAGCACGTTTTCCAAATAGATTTCAAATCTTTCAACCATCGAGGATTGGAAGTGAATGACGGCGACCATCTGGCTGATAACATTTTGTTTATGAACGGCAATAAGTGGAAACTTGTGAGGCAAAGCATGACACCTGTGTTTACCAGTGCAAAACTAAAAAAGATGTTTTACATCATGGACAAAAGTGGAAAAGACTTTGTAAACTACCTTAAAGAAAACCCAGAAAGGTTAAAAGAGGACGCTTTTCACTCCATATCCACATACTGCTGTGCATCTATTGGAGCTGCAGTATTTGGTATTGTCTCCGAATCAGTCTTTAATTCACCTTTCTTAGATATTGCTAGAAGAGCTCTCCAATCAACTTTAAAAACCACACTTAAATTTACATTATTATCATTAAGTCCGTGGTTGGGCAAAAAATTGAAAATCAAATTATTTTCGGAATATGAAGACTTTTTTATAGGTGCAATCAAAAGAATTATTCGCCAACGAGAACAAGAACACGGACAGAAACATGATTTTGCTGACATTTGCGTAAGTTTACAAAGAAGTGGTACTTTGAAAGATCGAGAGACAGGACTAGAGTTGGAGCCCACAGACGAGCTGTTGTCAGGACAAGCATTTTTCTTCTTCACTGCTGGTGTAGATCCTAGTGCAGCTTCCATCTACGCTTGTTTGTTAGAATTAGGAAGACATCCTGAGCATCTCCAAAAAGTCCATGACGAGATAGACAGCACTTTCGAAGCACTCGGCGGTAAACTGACTTATGAATCAGTTATGGACATGGAATATTTAGAAAAAGTTTTATGTGAGAGTTTACGACTGTGGCCACCAATTGGAAATTTGTCGAGACAGTGTGTTGATGACACTGTGCTACCAGTAGGAAATATCAAGATAGAGAAAGGTACTAAAGTGTTTGCGCCCGTTTATCAATTGCATCACGACCCTAAACACTATCCCGATCCAGAAGTATTTGATCCGGAGAGGTTCGCATCAGAGGCAGCTCGGGACAGCGGTGTCTACATGCCATTTGGTAAGGGGAACAGACTCTGTGTTGGCATGAGGTTCGCTCGTCTGCAAGTCAAGACTGGACTGATATATTTCCTCCGCCACTTTACAGTGAAAACGGAGATACATGGAGATACAATTAAATTTAAGAAAGAATTAGTACAATTAAGGCCTTCTAATGTCGATATAACATTTATACCTAGAAAAAATGTAAAAACATTGTAAATTATAATGAGCAATGGTTGTAACCTTGTATCGTATACATAAGGGTGGTTTATATACAAAATTAAAACCTTCTTTATATACTAAATAACAGGTATTAAACGCGCACATGCCTTTTCTATTTCCCAGGTGTTTCGGACCTTGTTACTAAGGTCCGTGGTCACTAGGCGACTTCTTTTCTTGTGTTATGGCTCCATCTTTCGTCAAAACGATGAGCAACCGCCTAAGTGATATTAAAATAAAAATACTGAATTATTTTCTCACATATCCAAAGAATACGGCGCCAAGTGAAAAAATTAAATAAGTACCACCTTGTATTTGTACATATATTTACTTGTAAATTTTATTTTAAAATGTTATTTTTATACTCACTCTAATATACTCTTAGATCAAGTTTTGTAAATAATGCTTAATATTAAATGACAATAAAAATATATCGGAGGACTGATTTTTTTATTTTCACACAAATTTTCAACTGCAAAGTACTTCTGTGAATACTTAGGAATAGTAGTCCCATTTACACGGGAGGATATAATATGGTTACCTATTTTTAAATATACTATTTTATGTCATAATGTAACATGGTATAATTTTACTTATCATAATAATAGTTACGCACAATATTAATTTGGCATAATGTTTTAGGCACATTTTTTACGCATACCTTACCATAAGCATAGCAATTTTTAAGGATAATATTTTAAAGCATATTGGCGGCGTATGGGTGGCCCAAGGGACTCCCCGCCGCACCCTAACCTACTGCTACACTAGCTTTATGCAAACCAAAATTATGGCATAATACATTAGCCTAAACTATAATTATGCTTATTGAAAAGGTATGCCAAAAAACAAGTATGTCTAAATATTATTACGTCAAAAAAAGATGTGCCTAACTTGTTATGGTAAATTAACTTAGGATGAAAAAAATATGCACAACAAAGAGATCCCATATAATATACTTAGTGGTCCTATTTTAGAGCGGAATCACATTTCACCAACGGATGTTGTTACTCTATCCCGCAAAAATTCGTTAAATTTAGAAGGATAGAAAATAGCCACTAGGTTAACTTTATTAAAGAGAAATAAAAGGGAAGACGTATAATGTGAATAATTGGTACCTATATTTTCGAAGAGTCCAAAGTCCAAACAAGAATAACAAAGCCATAGCCACACCATGATATAAAAAGACACTAGAAATGTTATTCAAAATTTCTCTAAATGTGGCTTGATACCTTAACAAACTTCAGCTGATTTCCTACAGGAGCAAATACAGGAGATACTTAAAGAAAATATTTTTGTGCAAGAAAACTGTCATTATTGATAAATAAAAGCTTAAACTAAAATGAGAATAAAAAAATACAAATTATGTTTTTATTTCCCTGCGGCAAAGTGTCCAAAAGGCTGGAAGCTGTCAATTTGCACTGCAAAGCTGAATGAACCTCTGAGAAAAAAAGCTTTCATCCTTTTGTTCACGAGATGCGTCATCCAGCCTTTTTGATATGTAATTAAAAAGCTGATAAATATATATAAATATATAAGGACAAATCACACAGATGGAGTTAGCCCCAAAGTACTAGACTTATGTTATGGGATAATAACGCAACGATACTATATTCTATACTATGTATATATATAGATGAACATCCAAGACCCAGGCCAATATGAAAAAGATCAATTTCCACGTTGTCCTAACTGGGGATCAAACCCGGGACCTCCAGTCCGGCATGGTGACCATAGGCCACGGATACTTCAGTATATACCCCATGGACCTACATATCTGTATAGTTAAGTATTTTGAACAAACTTTCACATTTGAATATATATCAATCAATATAAGTTAGTTAAATAGTAAGTAGAAATAGTTGAGTGAACGCATGACGAGGATTTTTAATCTACTTGTTCGCCGCGAACGCGGACCTCGCGAACACTATATTTTTTTTTACTAAACTGTAATTATTTCAAAAACGACTTAACCGATTTTGTAGCGCTGCGAACTTTAAAAAATTATTGACATGATCCTACATAACCTTTAAATTTCATTAAAATCAGACCAACGGTTCGAAAGTTATCGCGTTACAAACAAACATACATACTTACATTAAAAAAATATATTTTTGCCCCAAGTTTATTTGTAGACCTCGCTCGCTTAGCTCGCTCGGTCAATTACCAAGCGGGCGAACAAGCATACAGCCTACCAGATACCTGATTGTTAGTCGTCACCACAGCCATCATTAACGCTTACAACACCAGGGGTGTCGGGGCGTCGCCTACTTTATGTCCTAGGATCTTTTGCCACAGTGCCCTGTAACACACCGCCTCTCTCACCCTTCAAACCGTGACCTTTGACGACAGAAATGGATGAGAGTGTGATCTCTAATAAATATAATATTACCTTGAACAAATCTTCCGATCCGAGCTTATTTGTGTGGAAATTTTAAGATTATTCCATCAATAACTTTGTTATTTAGAACTTGTATACACACGACATTCCACATTGGCCTTATTTGTTTATCAACATTATTGTTAAAAAAATATAATTCAATAAGTATACGAATGACATAGTATACAACAGTTTTCCTCATGTATCAAGCTGAAAGATAGATCTGGCCCTACAAACAATTGTATAATAAACAAAGAAAAAGTTTGTATTATAAATATATCTTGCGTTGACATGAAACAAACAATAACTATTGCGCCTAAAAACATAAAAATTGCAAATATCATAGAATAAACGTAAAAGGAGTTAATGCTCAGCAATAACAGAATAGGCTGAAAAACAGCCTTTTTGATGATCATGTTTACATTATAATGGAACTTAATCTAAAAATTTGTTCGTCTCACTTCCATATACAGCTTACTTGTCATGATTATACATAAAATTATCGGCTGTGTCACATATTGCTCTGATCTATTTATAAATCACCTCAATGTTATCAAAAAAGTTACATATATACTACCACATATGTAATGATCTGCTACAGTAGAATATAATAACTCAAGAAAACAAACGTCTGACAAAGATAAAATGTTCCTGTCGATAATACTATTACTTTCAGTGTCATGTTGGGTGCTCATATATCTAATAGGGAGAAATAATGAAAACTATTGGAGGAAACGTGGAGTCAAATTCCATAATAAACACAAAGTTGCAGGTATTTTCGGCGAAGTTTTCACCTCGGACAAACCAATATTCAAAGTGGCTGAAAATATTTACAAACAATATTGCGATGAACCAGCAGTGGGCCTTGGCGGATTCCTGACTCCTACGTTACTGGTCAGAGATGAAACAAATTTGCAGCATATTTTTCAGACCGATTTCCAGTCGTTCAATCATAGGGGAGTCGAAACCAGTAAAGGAGACCTACTGGCTGATAACCTTTTATTCATGCGCGGAAACAGATGGAAACTAATGCGTCAAAGTATGACACCCATGTTTACCAGCGCAAAACTCAAAAAGATGTTCTATATCATGGACAAGAGCGGAAAAGATTTTATTTCGTACCTAAAACATAACCCAGAAAGATTGAATGGTAATGCTTATGATTCTTTAACAACATTCTGCTGCGCAGCTATTGGAGCTTCTGTTTTTGGAGTTGTTTCAGAATCAGTTTTTGAATCGCCATTTTTGAAGGTCGCCAGAAGAGTTGTTAAACAAACATTCAGGAATAATCTGAAAGCCGCAATTTTAAATTTTAGTCCTTGGTTGGCTAAAACTTTGAATATTAAACTGTTTTCGAATTACGAAGACTTTTTCATTGGCGCTGTTAAGAGAATGATAAGGCAAAGAGAAAAAGAACACGGACAGTCGCATGATTTTGTTGACATTTGTGTAAATTTACAAAAAAATGGTACTTTAAAAGATCGGGAGACAGGACTGGTGTTGGTACCCACGGATGAGCTATTATCGGGACAAGCTTTCTTCTTCTTCTTAGCCGGTGTTGAACCAAGTGCTACAGCTCTCATGGCATGTTTATTGCAATTAGGTAAACATCCTGATCATCTAGAGAAACTGCATAAAGAAATAGACATGGTCCATGATAAACTTAATGGAAAACTAACTTTTGAATCTGTAATGGAAATGGAATATTTAGACAAAGTGCTATGTGAGAGTGTAAGAATACTGCCCCCAGTTGGATTATTGGTGAGACAATGTGTTAAGAATACTGTTTTGCCTACGGGGAATATCAAAATAGATGAGGGAACTAAAATATTTGCACCAGTGTATGCAATGCATAATGATCCTAAATATTTTCCGAATCCAGATGTATTTGACCCAGAGAGATTTGCTTCTGAATCAACATATAACGGCCACATGTATATGCCATTCGGAAAAGGAAATAGACTGTGCATTGGTAACAGATTTGCCCAACTGCAAGTGAAGACTGGACTGATATATTTTCTCCGTAATTTCACTGTTAAAACAATTATAGATGGAGATGAGTTCAAATATAATAAAAAACAAGGACAAGTAAGACCTTGCAATGCAGATGTTAAATTTATACCAAGAAAAATAACTGGTTTGTAATTGCATATAACGTTAAACTAGCATAAAATCGGTTCCCTATTTTTATGTCATAATTTAACATGGCATACTTTTACTTATCATAATATTAATTTGGCATAATTATTTAGGCACATTTTTTTTACGCATACCTACCATAAGCATAATATTTTTAAGCATAATATTCTAAAGCATATTGGCGGCGTATGGGTGGGTGGCCCAAGGGACTCCCCGCCACACCCTAACCCCTGCTACACTATAGCTTTATGCAAATCAAAATTATGGTAAAATATATTATCCTTATAATTATGCTTATCGAAAAGGTATGCCAAAAAACAAGTATGTCAAAATATTATTATGTCAAAAAATATATGGCTAACTCGTTATGCTAAATTAAATAAGATTAAACACACGATATTAATGTCTGCAGTTTGCATATCCATAGTGAAAAAGGGTTTAAGTATTTTAAAATGAATTTACATATATAATTATATTATACACTATAATTCAATTGCATATTCTTTATTGTGTCATAAAAGACTTTGTAGAAATAATGAAACATGACTAACCAAAATTAGATATTAATTAAATAATATTTTTTTTGTGTGATAAATAAATGTATTATATTGACATCCTGCGTATAATTTAATACATCATTTATCTCTGTAAAATAATATCGAATATCAACACTATATAATAACAAATACACAGCAAAAGTAGTTTTATTTTATCATATAATCTGTACAGATATAAAAACAATCTGCATTAAACAAAACGCTGAAAATAAAAACGCTGCGTAATGTTAGTTAGCTTCAAATACAGCTTATCAGACATGAATAAGCAAAACATAGTCATTATTAATTATGTAATTCATACTTACTATCAAAATTTACACAATATATTTACAAATTGCGCAGATAATTCAACTGTCAAATCATACAGTGTTTATATACCAGTCGCCCTAAATAATGCTAGTGCCATTTATACTACTACTTTGTGCAACGTGCTGGTTGATCATTTACCTAATAGGTCAACACAATGAAAAATACTGGAAGAAAAAAGGACTGAAATTCCACCAAAAAAACAAAGTTACAGGTGTGTTCGGTGAATTCTTGACATCAGACAAAGCAATGTTTAAAATTATTAGTGACATATATAAAAAATATCGTAACGAACCGGCTGTTGGGATTGGCGGGTTCTTGACCCCAACTTTACTAGTGAACGATGAAACGAATATCCAAAATGTATTACAAACGGATTTCAATTCCTTCAACCATCGAGGTTTTGAGATCAATGAAGGAGATCATCTGGCTGATAACCTTGTGTTCATGAAAGGTAACAGATGGAAATTAGTACGGCAAAGTATGACACCCGTCTTTACCAGCGCAAAACTTAAGAAGATGTTCTACATCATGGATAAGAGCGGAAAAGACTTCGTTTCGTATGTGAAGGATAATCCAGAAATACTGAAAAACCAACCATATGAAACCGTGTCAACGTTCTGTTGCGCAGCCATCGGTGCTGCGGTGTTTGGAATTGTTTCAGAATCAGTTTTTGAATCACCATTTTTGGATATAGCTAGAAGAGCTCTCAAACCATCAGTTAGGAATGCTCTCAAACTTGCCATCGTAAATTTAAGCCCGTGGCTGTCGAATATATTAAACATAAAACTATTTTCGGATTACGAATCCTTTTTCATTGGCGCAATGAAAAGGCTCATACGGCAAAGGGAAAAGGAAAGCGGACAGAAACACGATTTTGCTGACATTTGTGTTAGTTTACAGAAAAATGGTACTTTAAAGGATTCAGAAACAGGATTGGAGCTGGAACCCACAGATGAGCTGTTATCAGGACAAGCTTTCTTCTTCTTTATAGCTGGTGTTGATCCCAGCGCTGCAGCCATTTACGCCTGTTTACTGCAATTAGGGAGACATCCCGAGCACCTTGAGAAAGTCCATAAAGAAATAGACATGGCGTTTGATAAACTCAATGGTCAACTAACGTTTGAATCTGTAATGGAAATGGAACACTTAGAAAAGGTGTTGTGTGAGAGTTTGCGACTATTGCCACCCATTGGATCTTTGGTTAGGCAATGTATTAAAGACACTGTTTTACCTATAGGCAATATAAAGATAGAAAAAGGCACGAAAGTGTTTGTGTCTGTATATGATTTGCACAATGATCCTAAATATTATCCTAACCCAGAAATATTTGACCCGGAGAGGTTTGCATCAGAAGCAGCGCGTAATGGCCACATGTATATGCCATTTGGCAAAGGGAACAGACAGTGTATTGGAATTAGGTTCGCCCGACTTCAGGTTAAAACTGGATTGATACATTTCCTACGTCATTACAGTGTTAAAGCCAAAATAGACGGAAGAGAACTTCGATTCAGAAAAGAACAAGTGCAAGTAAGGACTTCTAACGTAGAGATTGAATTTATACCAAGAAAAATTAAAAACTTGTAAGTACTACAAAGGTTATAAAATGTAAGCCTTTATTGCAAGCTATTGTGTAGAATATTACTCAATAATATTTCGATGTTTGTTAATAACTTTTTCATTTGTGATAAAAAGTTTTGTAAACATTCTTAACGTGAGAGAGCATAGGTAAGTAGTTAGTAGCGTAATTTCAATTTTATAAGGTATATTATTTTTAATTAATAAAAATAAAAACGTGTAGTCAATTTATTTAAATTTTATGTTATATTTTTTTACAATACGAGTATGTAATATTAACTTTATATATTATGCTAAAAGATGCACAAAAACAGGCCAATGTTCAGTTTTTGCCGTAATCTCCCGTTCTTATCGCACCGAGCCTACGAAGATTAAATCTTTCTATCTCTTTTTTGCATCCTATTAAATCATGCAACAGAAAGAAAATAAGGAAATCGAAAGGTCGAGAGAATTATTTGTAGCAAACTGCTTTCTTATCTGACTGGATTGTGGTCTAACGTATATAAATCTATTTAAAAAATTCTTAACGTTTGTTGGCCGGGCGTTGAATAACATTACAAGGTCACACATCAATAAATAAAATAAATAAATATGTATGAACAAATCACACATTTGAGTTAATCCCAAAGTAAGTTCGAGACTTACTACTTTACTGAGAGGTTACTAACTCAACGGTACTATATTTTATAACATATACATATATAAATCAATATCCAAAACCCAGGCCAATCTGAAAAAGTTAATTTTCCATCTTAACCTGACCGGGGATCGAACCCAGGACCTCCAGTGTAGCATTCCGGAATGATGGCAATTAGGCCACGCATGTCGTCTCAATCTAGGTCACAACTCCAACTCGCAGTAAATTACAGATAGATTAGCAAATTGAAATAAACAAACAGATAGGTTATCACGTTATTATTATAAGTTCCACAGTTATCATGTTTTCGATGTGATAATGATAACATTATATTAAATTAAATCGGTATTATAATCTAGCCGTATATTTGAAAAACGTTTGTCAGAAAGTAATAAGTAATAGCACGATTTACATCCTTAGTGATAGCCAATCGGCTGGTAGGATCCTCTGAATTAAACTAAACAATTTAGATCCGATCTAGTATTAGAATTAGAATTGAAACCCGAACAAATGTATATTTGTTCCCGAACCCGAACAAATATACATTTGTTCGGGTTTCAATTCTAATTCTAATATTATTATAATTTTTGTCTATATGTATATACAGACAAAAATTATTTTAGCTTCTATTGAATGAATGAATAAAAATATTGATTTCAGACTATGCACAATATACAAGTCCATATTATATTAGTAAGAGACTTTAACAACTATGTTAGTAAGAATTAAAATATAGGTTGTTGTTTTGGATATGTAAGGATGACCGGCACTTCAGATTTGGACTATCCACCCTTTCCGATAACACCCTCAGGAGTGTGTTGGTACTGCACCTTACCCGTGACCACAAGGAAGCAGTCATTTTACGAAGCACCGCTTGGAAGCCGTCTGTGCTATGCTCGGCAAACATTCGTGAGGCACTGCAGCGCCAGTGCAGCCCCAACAGACCCCTGTAGCTGTTGTTATACTGGACCGGCAGGGCATTGTATGCCTTTTTGGTATACTTGCACCATAGGCTGCATGTGTACAATGTCTGGCAGTAGCTTTTAAAAAGCGTGATCTTAACTTCGCGTGAGCAACGTGCAAACCTACGGGACAGCATATTGCCCCTTACTTACTTATTAATTACCCCCGCATTCTCAGTCCCGACCTTATTGCTCCACTCCATTTTGACATAACATACCTCGATCTAACATCCAATCAAATCGCCAATAAATTTGCTAACCACGCCCATTTGAGGTAGAATATCGAACTGTCAGCTCAAGGAATTACATAGATGACATCAAAAACATGCTGTAAAAAACCCAAGTCTCGCAGCTCAGTTTTTCTACCATAAAAATTTGTGAGATCCATGCAATACCGAGTCGATTATTAATTTATTTAGTCCCTACTAATGGGACCTTCTGTCTGAAGTTATTACGTAAGTTGTTATTATCAATATTAAAAATATTTAGGTTTTAAATAAATTATATTCTAAATTTGAAGCTTCTATGTCTGCCAGAAGTGCCTTGGACTTTTGATGATCGGTCAGCCAGTGAGTGACAAAATCAAGAAACTTTAACAAGTTACAATTCTTAATTTGTAACTACTGGTTTTTTAATTTTAATTTTTAACTACTGGTTCAAATTGAATGATATTTGAAATTTACACTGTTTATACAATACCTGCTTAGTTACTGAAAATGCAGGCTTCCTGTTTGATCCACAACGAAGTTATTGGGGTCCGAAATTGGCTTGAATTGCTTCGAGAAAAAGATGGTACGGCCGTGCCGCTTTTTTGCTCGACTTCCGGGGGCACTGCGGTGCCCCCATCGCACGCTTTACATCCTTAGTGATATCCAATCGGCTTGTTGCTCTGGTAAGATCGGCTCTGGACTGATCTCTGACTGTATAAAGTCCCTTAACAATTTAGATACGATCTAGTATTAGTTATAACGTGATACGCGAACAAACATACATACAGACAAAAATTTAAAAAATTAAATTTTAGCTTCTATTACTTAGTCACGTAAAGAAAATTCTTTAACATGAAATATGCACAGACATACAGTTTTATTGTTGTATAGATTGATCACATGCAAAGCAACAACAGTCAACAACTTTGCTTAGAAACTTAGAAAAAAGCCAAAAATAAGCCACTAAATACTACTAATATTATAAATGCAAACATTTGTATGTGCGTGTATGAGGATGTTTACTCAAATCGAAAATTCAATTGAAATTCAGGACACGGATGGCATAGCCTTTCAGTTCCCGCACGCCCCGATCGGATTGCGATCTTAGGGCATAAACTGCGTTAAGCGTGCCTCTCGCGTGTCCATACAAAAACGACCCGCGCGTGCCCATGCGCGTGCACACGCTCGTGAGCCCGTCGCGTGATACTTCCGTGCAATGGAGCACGCATGCACGCGACGTGATCACGCATCACGTTGGACGGGTCCACGCGCGAAGCCCGCTAGCGGGTGCACGCGCGTGCTTGTTCAGTTGACAGCGCTATCTCGAACCGACCGCACGCGCGTGCCCGGCCCATAACAAAAAATGACAAATTTTGATACAGAAAGGGTAATTGTTGAAGTTCAGTGTCGTCCTGCCATATGGGACCAATCAAGCGAAATATTTAAAGACCGGGACGCTAAATCAAAAGCATGGCTAGACATTTGTAAAGTACTGTTTGAAAATTTTGATGACTGGAGTGAAGCAGAAAAAAACATACAAGGTAAGTACCTACACTCTTTTTTTATTTTATAATAACGTAGGTTAGGTAAACTATTCTTTGCGCCTAATTTTTATTTTTAATAATCTATGCAATTAGTTATATATAATTAGTTATTTCAATTGTATTTGTGTCAATTAAATGTTTTCAACAATTAATCCAACTATAAAATTAAAACTCGGAATATTTACAATAATTTACCTATGTAAATATAAAATCATGCTTATATTCAAAACTAGTGCAGAGATACTGCGTATTTCTGAACATTGTGAAATTCGTGTGAACAATGTCCCATAATATTGGTATGGTTTTATATAATTATTGCTCGATAAATTCCAAGGTTCTTTCTTTCGGCCACGCGGTCGCCGCCATTTTGCGCGTCACGAGACAACCAGTATGTTCACGACTGCGAGCTTCACACTACTTCACACTATCGGTGTATTTAGGGTTCAAAATCATTTTAGGGCAGAAACAGTGGATCGGTAGGTAAATAAATAAAACAATTATCAACTAAAATATTTATTATATTGGTTTTAGAATTGGGCTAGTAACTTTGTAAAATAAGCGTGCGTTTTGTAGTTTTGTAGGTTTTTCTTTGACATCTCTCAACTTTAGTTTACAACAATCTAAGTTATTTGGTTACATCCTATGATTTTATATAACTAGATTAGTTATACGCCCGCTTTCAAAGGCAAGAGCAATGGAAGGTAATTGCCTACCATGCAGTTAGTCACGCTCCAATCGGTGTCGCGTCTACATGTGTTTGAGTACCAATAATATTTTAGTAAAAAAGATGCCTACTTGTGTTTTTAGACACTGTACAAACTACACATCACTGGATGTGTAATGAAAGAAAAAAAGTTTCATTTTATGCGTAATTACATAACATTTTACCTATTTAATGTAAGAATACTGAATTTCTTATAATTTTCGACTGTCATGGCGGCGCAACTGGTTACATCCGATGAATTTAACAAATAAAATCATTAGGTATATTATTAAAATATGCCTGCTATGTTAATAAAAAATGTGTGGTAAAAAACCGTGAAAATTCAATTATTGAATGTACATAAATTATAAAAAAGCCTTCAATAAATACTGCGATCTTGCCATGACAGCTGTCCGTCTGCAACGAAATAATCTGCGAAGTTATCGCGTAATGTATACGAATCTCTGTGGGTATTTCCAATTAACCCCCGAACTGAACGTATATGGTCTGGTATAATGACAATATCATGAAAGTCATTAATTTGACTTCTTGATCTTATAAAATTATGCAAAATACAAATTGTTTTAAGAAAACAAATTGCTTTGTCTTTTCCAACGTTCAATGGACGATGGAGTATGCGAAATTTATTAGCCATGATACCAAATGTACACTCAATATAACGTCGCGCTCTCGTTAACCTATAATTGAATATTTTTTTTTTGTAGTTTAAATCGAGAGCTCGAGCATATGGCCGCATGACATGGCTAGATAACCCAAATGCTTCATCTCCTACAATAATATAGGGCAAAGCTGCGGTTGCAGCAATGTTGGTTGGTTTATCATTGTGTATTACGGGCAATGCTTTGGCAGGAGGAATATCTATTAAGTCATTGTTGATTTGTTCGTACAATCGGCTTTGTGTGAAAATTGCGGAGTCAGATTCTTTACCCTGCACTCCCACGTTTATATAGGTAAACTCATAGTTGGCGTTACACATTGCAAGCAGTACAATAGAATAGTAATGCTTATAGTTGTAATAGAGGGAACCACTATGTGGAGGTCTTATAATGCGTATATGTTTTCCGTCTATTGCACCTATGCAGTTAGGAAACTGGGCTTGCGTTAAAAAACCTTTTTCAGTCTCTACCCATAGCGCACGGGAAAATTTTGGTATACATTCTTCCTTTAACCTTTCAATTATAATTTGACAAACTTCTGTTACTATTTTTCTGACCGTGGTTAGTCCTGTCTGATACGCCAGATGAATATCGACGAAGGTATGTCCACTAACTAAATATCTGTAATAAAATAAAATACCTGTGTTATTGTTTCAGTGAAAAAGCTGCAGCAAAGATGGAAAACTGCAAGAGACACTTATATAAGAGTGAGGTCTACTAAAAAAAAACTTAAATCAGGCTCCGGTTCCAGGGCAAATAAAACATACATTTACTATAACATGCTGTCATTTTTAGATTCAAACTCGAATACTCAAGGAGAAGAATCGGCAGACAATTTTAATCAGTCAGTAGAGCAAAACGCGTCACCGAGAACTTCACAAAATAATACGATTATTGAAGAAGATTTGATTAATGTACCTAGCACCAGCTCCAGCGTTACCAAAGAAACACGATCTTCCAAGAAACGTAAGTGCGAATCGCCAACTGATTTCGAATTAGAGTTGTTAAATTGCGTGAAGAATAACACTGCAGATAATATGGACGAAGACTTGAATTTTTTTAAGTCATTATTACCAACTGTAAAAAAATTGAGTCGCTTTAAAAAATTATTATTTCGTACGAAAGTATTAGAAGCTTTAATTGATATTGAAAAAGAAATGATTATTACCATTGATGACCTTTCATTAACGCAAAATACGGTAACGAATGATTTAGAATCCTTAAATGTAAGATCAGATACGAACAATGAATAAATAGGTAACAAGAAAGACTTTGAAGATTTGATTAAGACTGTTTAATTATTAAGAACAAAAGAAAGAGAAGAACATGAAGAACTATTTAAGTTAGTAAAAAGCGCAATTTTATATTTATATTTTTCTGGTCTCATGTGCAATTATTATGATATACAAGGGCATTCGCCAAAAGTTTACAAGCCTTGAGGTGTCATGTTCATAAGGAAAGAAACGGGGTCGATTCGGACACTTTTATCTTAAACCCTATTTTGGGGTCAAATAAAAAAGTGTATCAATAGACTATCCCTTTTTTACTTAATGGACCTTTTTTTTGAACCTACTCATAACATTGCTCCTTCATATGTCCTCTTCTTAAATTTAATCTTTTATGTAGTAAACTGTGATTATGATTGTGATGATAAATAAGAATTTAAAATAATATTAGTACCCGATCTAGTAATAGAAGGGAATAATTAATAAGGGAAATATTCATATGTAAAAACTTGCAATCAATATGCGTCATTATAATTAATACTTTGTAAGGTAGGTATATTATTATAATTAAGACATTTAGACTTATTGTACTGTTTTAACTGTTATTGTGTTTTTTTATTTTAAACTTGAACCTGTGATTTTATTAGTGTATTTCAAATGAATAATCAATGACTAATTGTAACGTAGCGTTTATGCAAGACACTGTGATGACTGTTGTGATTAAGTATATAAAAAAATAAGTGAATAAGTAGGTATAGATAAAAAAAACGAAAAAGATAAAACTGTGTAATTTAGAAATAACAAAATATAATTAATAAATATAAGAAACTGTGATTAATATGATGATTAATAAGTGTGCGGTTATGTGTTTCGGTCCTAAGAACAGAGTGAACCACATCAAGAAAAACATTTTAAGCCATATTCAGGTGTCACTGCCGAAACAATAAGAACTTCTTCTTCTTTCTTGCTTGATGTGGCTAAACAGTAATGTGACTTACATAAATTGGCAAAAAATATGAGTGTTCTAAACTTTTGTTAAATAATGACTGTTTTTTTACATGAATAAAGATGATTATTAATATCGAAATGTCTTTACTTACCGCAATGTCATTGCAAATCGTTCCATTGGTGATACGATTGACGTAGATTTCAATCGTAGATTGTTAGTCTTCAAATAGGGCTCCAGTTTTGAATATAATTCATCATAGACTTGTAATGAAAATTTAAAATATTTGAAAAAAAACCTTTCATTTTTTCTTAATATACCAAACTTCACCACGAATTCCCCGCACAGTAACCTAGATTCAACGAACGGGCTTACTGGCTGGCGTCTTTTTTTGGCAATTCGTCGTCGCCGTCGTCTTGATAAATAATACAACATTAATTTATCCATTATTACTTATTCGACTGTACACCTCCAACGTCAAAATTGTACTGAGAAAACTGCGTACGCGGATGCACGCGCCGATGCCCGCGCATAAGCACGCGAACGAGCTCACGTGCGTGCACCAGAAGCGTGGCCCGCGACGTGCTCACGTGCGTGCACACGCTTAACGCAGTTTATCCCCTTATTGTTGTATAATTGTTTTTATTATCTCCAGGATCGAGGGATATTAATGATATACCCAGAAATACACCATAAATTTTTAATTATGCCAAAAAAATTAAAGGCTTAATATTAAAGACCTTATGTAATACATGTGAGTAATCAAAATTTAATATTATCGTTTATCACCAAAGTTATTGAGGTTTGCGTTTATCCCAAAATATCAATGAATTTATGGACGTAGGTAGTTTGAAACTCCAATTATTAAAATTTATAGTTTATCGTGTTCTCTCGCTCGACTAAGGGATGAGGCGACTAAGGGACACTGACAGGCACCAATGGTTGACGTTAGGCGGTCGGTCATAAAATCAGAACGTAATATTGAAATTTAATGGGTTCTCTTACTCGGACGAAGCTTAGGGCTTCGGGTATTCCCGTCCGTCGGGACGTCCCGTTTCTGGGTAGATTTTGGGGCCGTCCCGCCATGACCTCTTGCGGGACGCTTTTTGTCCCGGAAATCGGTGATAATTATTATTGTTTAATGCTTTATTTTGAGTTGGTAAGCCTAGGTATCTCATCCAGTAACTAAACAGGGCACACGCGATGTCCACGGGAGCTATCTCCATTCGCAGTACAAATTACTCTAAGACATTAAAACTTTGAGGTGAACTCATTATAAACGATAGACTGTTTTGTCAGGTTTGTATTACAGTGCGGGATGTTTGATGTTTGTTTTTAAAATTTCGTCGTGATTGTCTAAGAATAACACAAAACGAATAGGCGGAGAGCTAAATGCAATCTTTTATTATTAAACTTTTGCAGAATTTAGGCCTTCACAGGCACTTTTTCACGTCACATTCTAAATTAAATGATATTTACCAAAGCCACAAACTCGGCTTTGGTAAATATTTCGGAACGACCACTGCTGAGAAGAAATGCCGAAAGAAACTCATTCAATCAGTGTTGGTCCCTATTATGCCAGAAGGGCTTACCATTTTTAAAATATAAATTGTATGTCAATTTTTTTATCAGTAATATAACTATGTAAGTACACAGTTAGTATTTAATGTCACCAGGGAGGATATGAATATGCGTGCCAGTAATATGCGTGCTCAGATGACTATGCCGATGATGCCGTAGGCAAAATTTAGTAAAAATACAAAGCAGAGACTCCTGTTTTTTCAATTTCAACCCATACCGGTTGTGGAATAACCCGGAAAAACGCTCAGATGACTAAAAGAAACCAGTTATATATTTATTGCTCGTTTTATAAATGTGACAAACGCTGACCGTTGAAACTTGAAATTTTACATAGAGGTTCTAAATTATTTTGATAATTACACAGTGGGGTTAAACAGGTGAAAAACTAATTGCACTCGAGAGAAACCAACGCTAATGTCTAGTCAGTCAAATAATATTTTTATTATAATATTTATGGCACAATAATACAAACAATAAACTTTATGCTAAAAGCGTATTTTTTTATTTAAATTTTATTGCACCATTTAAAATTTGTATAAGTACAAAACTAAAAGCATTCCCTAACAGATTTTATTGGGCCATACAGATAATCCTATATGGGTGCAAAAATATCATTAGGTATATATAACTATCAAGTAAATTAATACAATAATAAGTTCTGTAATGAAAACAGACTATTAGACGACAGATAGAAACTGCAACTCCTGCTGTAAGCTCCTGGACTAAAAAAACAAACCAATTGATAGTAGAAACAATGTTTTAAGTTCCAATCGGTGTTAACATTTCATACTTATCATCCAACTTCGCGAATCTCTCACAGAATCATAAATATATCTAAATTGTATTCATCTCACTTTTCAATTAATTATATTATTTGCTTAGAAGTATAAACATGACTCATCATCAAAGATACAAATGATATATATTTTGTAAAACTTTCATAAAAGTTTAGGAAAATGAAATACCTTGTTTGGATATTTTATTGGTTGGACAGTGTTTTACTATGTAAGTATTTCATGTAATATATATTTTTTATCATATAATAACAGTACTGATTTCAACTTATTTTAATTTCGTGAACAAATGTAAGCCAAATAAAATATTATTAAATAATTAAATTCAGTGGCAGTAAATGCAACACACTTTTCTAACAGTGTGCAGATTCATTTACTTTATATAACAGATTGGTATACACATTCATATGGCACGAATAGGACTTGAACCTTGGACCTTTCAATCATAGGCATTACAACCACTCGACTATTATGTATACTTTCGAACAATTTCATTACAGCGTTTCAATACCCTCCACCAACATATACAACATATAGAAGAGTCCACACTGCGCCTCCTATAAATTTATGTGACAGTAACAAGTCGGCGCTAGTAGAGCATTTTTTTACGGTCATATTCTCAGAATTCCGAAATCCTTCGCCAGTATGCGTATGCGTCCAGATGTGCGTCAACCAAGCCACGTACTGTTATCCCAATGGATGCCTGAAGAAATCTGATGATAGCAGGAAAGACGACCAAGAGACGCCAGACGTAAACAGACAAATACTTAAAGCTGATAGTGCAAACGCTCTATTCCTTGTTGATAACACTGGTAATCAAGTAGCTAAAGTCAATGAAGATACCCCTGAACTTACAACATCAAGTAAGTCGACGATTGGTGATTTATTACCATTAAAAAAATTCAAATTTTTATTCGCAAAACAATTAGACAAATGTCATGTAACTGTGGCTTTATTTCTTTTTCAGCTACTTCCGAACCTCAGTTTGGAAATAATATGCAATTGTATACATTTGATAATTACAAACCAATTTATAAGTATCGGAAACTACCTAAGGTTCAAATGCAGTATAATCTAAGAGAACAAATCAAAAATACAAAATCCAACGTATACACAGACGTGACCAGTAATAGATGGCCTTTGAGCAAGATTAAGCAAGTTACTATTGGGAAATCTTATCAACCTGACATGACGATTGACCGACCATCGAGGCGATCAAAATATTTTAGACCAATACCTTCTTTAGTACCCAGATTCTCTAAAAGAGAATCTATAAGGACATCAAATCTACCTGAGAATATAACAAGTGATTTTATGGAAATAAAACGAAGTGAAATTCCTGAAAAGTTTTCATTGGAAAAATTAATAAATGATTTGATTGAGAGTAGTATCGATCAAGATAACAAAAACAATAACACCGATAGAGACATTACTAAAGCAACTAATATTGACATAAAAACTAAATCAATGTCGTCTAATAATAGAATATTACCATTGTCAACGGAAGCTTTAGACTTATCGAGTACCATTTATGAAACGACTACAGTTGATATATCTAATAATACAAAAGACCATAACAACAAAACGTTAGATTATGAAGACGATTCACCACCAGCACAAACACAAATAGAAATGTTACAAAATATATACAATGACGACTCCATAGAGACATTATCAAAACGCATTGAGAAGCTTAATAATACTAGCTATGAGATACTGACTATGAATAATGATCACATAGAAGCCGTAACAGAAGATTCTAGGACTACCGAAGCAAATGAATTTGCTATATCATCTAACCGTATTATTGGAATTGAAGGAAAATCTATACAAGATAACAATAAATTAAGAAACTCAACATCTTTATCTAATAATTAGTTGTGAACAATGCTTAAATATAAATAAATTCGTTTTTAAAAGCCATAGTGTTTAAATTTAAGTTCAATAAATAAATCAATATAAAGTAGGTATGTGTCAAACATTAGATATAATAATACGACTTGTCATGTATAGCATAAAAATATACAGGGCCCTACGAATTATGAGCGAAAGTCCTTTATGCGATTCCCTAGGTACTTAAAAAGATAAAATAGAAATGATCTTACAATCACATTTTCATCGGTCTCAAAGTATTGTAAATCAAATTAAATCATTTATGTAAGTCTATTGCTCGAGGACGTGTGAATCCTATAAGAGTCCTGGTTTCCAGTTAAAAAGTGTTCATACTTACGGTTTAAAGGAAGTACTATTTGTAGTTGTTATTTATTTATTTTGGTCCCATAATTTCTATATATATATATATATATATATATATATATAGATACAACAAAATCTATATATATCTCAACATATTAAAGATGTTTTTTTCTTGGTATAAACTTTATATCTACGTTTGCAGGTCTCACTTGTATTTGATCTTTCCGAAATTGAACTACATCTCCATCGAATTTCGTTTCAACAGTAAAGTTTCGTAAGAAATGTATTAGTCCAGTCTTGACTTGCAGACGAGCGAACCTCATGCCAACACAGAGTCTGTTCCCCTTACCAAATGGCATGTAGACACCGCTGTCCCGAGCTGCCTCTGATGCGAACCTCTCCGGATCAAATACTTCTGGATCGGGATAGTGTTTAGGATCATGGTGCAATTCATATACAGCTGCAAACACCTTGGTACCTTTCTCTATCTTGATATTTCCTACTGGCAACACAGTATCTTCAACACATTGTCTACCCAAGAAACCAATAGGCGGCCACAACCTTAAACTCTCACACAACACCATTTCCAAATATCCCATGTCCATAACAGATTCATAAGTCAATTTACCATTTAGTGCTTCGAAAGTACTGTCTATTTCAACGTGGACTTTTTCAAGATGATCTGGATGTCTTCCCAATTCCAACAAGCAACCAAAAATGGCAGCAGCACTTGGATCTACACCCGCTGAGAAGAAGAAGAATGCTTGTCCTGCTAACAACTCGTCTGTGGGTTCCATCTCCAGTCCTGTCTCTCTATCTTTTAAAGTACCACTTCTTTGCAAATTTACGCAAATATCAGCAAAATCATGTTTCTGTCCACTTTCATGTTCTCGTTGGCGAATGATTTTCTTAACGGCGCCAATAAAAAATTCTTCGTACTCCGAAAATAGCTTGATCTTCAATTTTCTACTTAACCAGGGACTTAGATTCATTACCGTGGATTTGATATTAGATTTGAATGTGGCCCGAAAAGCTCTTCTTGCGACGTCCAGGAAAGGTGAATCAAACACTGAGTCTGAAACCACCCCGAAGACCGCAGCTCCAATGGCAGCGCAACAAAATGTTGCTATAGAATCAAACGCTTTCCCGTTCAATTTCTCCGGGTTATTTTTAAGATATGTAATAAAATCTTTTCCGCTCTTGTCCATGATATAGAACATCTTTTTAAGTTTCGCACTAGTGAAGATAGGCGTCATCGCTTGCCGCATCAGTTTCCATCTGTTGCCGTTCATAAACAAAATGTTATCACCCAGAGGATCTCCTTCATTGATTTCGAAGCCTCGATGGTTGAAAGATTGGAAATCTATTTGAAAAATATGCTGAATGTTCGTCGCGTCATTGACTAGTAGTGTTGGAGTAAGAAATCCACCAAAACCGACCGCTGGCTCTTCGCGATGTTCTTTGTAAATTTCACCAATAGCTTGAAACACTGGTTTATTCGCCAACAGAAAATCCTAAAATACACCTGTGACTTTGTTCTTGTTGTGAAATTTAATACCCCGTTTCTTCCAATAGTTTTCATTGTTTTTACCCGTGATGAGAATTATCGTCAAGAATGTAATGAAAAGTAGAAGTATTATCGGAACTAACATTGTAGTAAATAACCGGACGTTCTCTAAAGATCAATGTATTCGAATGTCTAGTAAACAGGCAATTCGTACCATTATATACTTTTCTGATAGTGTTTATGTAAATAGTGACGTCTGTTAAATATATCAACTTGATATAAAAAATGGTACTTAATTCATTTAATAAGAATTAATTAGAAAAATATTGAGCATAGACCCATTATTTGGGTTACATGTTACAACACTTGCAACTACTAGTTTCCGGCAAATCTATATGCAGCCGATCTCAGATGTTTATCCGAAGGATATATTCGTCTATACCCACATTTAGCCTTCATTCATTATCCCGGCTAGACCTACGTGCAACAACTTAGATAGACCCAGGCGTTTCAGGATATGTAAAATCAAATTAAATGATGTTTACCAAAGTTACAAACTACTAGCATTTCGGAACGACCACTGCTGAGAAGAAATGCCGAAAGAAACTCATTCAAACAGTGTTGGTCCCTATTATGCCAGAAGGGCTTACCATTTTTTAAATATAAATTTATGTATAATTTTATGCTTAGGTACCTTTTATGTTCTTGCATTTTTATAAATGTCTACAGTTTATTAGAAATCAATAAACTGTAAAGGTAAAAAATATATACATTAACCCTGTTTATTCATAAAAAGTTAAAACATATTTTAAGCTAAAGTATTTTTTATCTCTTTCTGCCTAATGCCTTAATGGCTAATATTTAAACGCAAAATCCACATCCTTACTTTCATCTGTTTAGATGAAAGTAATTTCATAATTTTTAAGTTACAAATGTCAAAAATTTGTCCTTTTTTCACGCCAAAACGCAAAATTGCATTGAGGTGATTTTCGGCGTCGATATAGTTGACAAGCTGGCGAGTGACATAGAATTTTTATAGCGAGCGGAGCCACAGGCAACAGCAACAACACAAAAAATAAAAACAAGTATACACGCTCTTATCATACATTGACGGTCTATTTTTATTCGGCAATGTTTGTAACATAAAGTTGTGACACAAATAGGATAAATAGTAACTTGGCTTGAAGGAAAGGTACAGAGCTCCAGAAAACCAAGGAAGAGTTACACAAGGCAACTGAAAGAGAAGGCAGGCGTCGTGTCGTAAAGTAAATCCGAGGATAGAGCGGTGTGACGAATACTCCACCGACACGAGCATAGCTCAGTTCACTGTTAATAAACCACAATCAGATAAAATGCTTTCTCATCCGCAAAGAACGTGACTTCTTTGTTTAAAGCATAGAATTCGGAATGCTAATGCGGTGGAAATGTAAATTAAGAAATATTTCATGAAGATACTATTTATTTAAAACTCTGAAGAATCTCTCACACAAAGTTGCTCCTGCTCTATTTGAGTACTTGTTCCTTGTACATCTATCATTATCGGCTGAGCTGACCTGAAGACCGTGGTCAGAATAAAAATAAGCCTTCAAATATTAAAGAATTTGCTCTCATTGTATGACCGGCCGCTTGCCTGATTGCATTCTATTTTTGCATATCAGTCGTCTTTGCTTTTTATCCTTTAGTTTCGTCATACTTCATCCACGAAATGGTATGTGGTGAACCAATCCTAGGACTGGAAGACACGCATGCCCGTTGTATAGTATTTTCATACACTTGATTTCAATTACCAATTTCTTTTTAATTGGTGATATGGTAGTGGAAAGACAGATGTTTTCATATAAACAACACATGACACTTCTATTTTCTTTATTTTTCTAAATTCTGTGATCGCCGAGTGACCATACCCATACATATCATTACCTAATGGCCTACAATCAAAGTAGTTAATTAAATAAATAAACAAGTACTTACTAATCACATATGATATAAATACGCCCAAACTTAAAATCATCAGTAACTTGTTGACAGCCAACATGATCGTGTTACTTTTATTATCAGTTGTCATAATCTTAGTTTACGTTTATTTCAATGGAAAATATAACGAGAACTATTGGAAAAAACGTGGCGTGCCATATTACGAAGACAACAAAGTTTTGGGACCTTATTGGGACTTTTTGACGGGTGACCGTGCATTGTTCCAGATATTTTATGATATCTACAAGAAGTACCCGAACGCTCCGGCCGTGGGAATCGGATCACTTGTCACGCCATCTCTATATGTGACAGATCCGACGAATGTCCATGCTGTGATGCAAACTGATTTCGCGTCGTTCAGTGATCGTGGATTTGAGAAGAACGAAAGTGACATTTTAGCTGACAACATATTGTTTATGCACGGGAGGCGATGGAAACTGATGCGACAACTCATGACACCACTATTCACTGCCGCGAAACTAAAGAACATGTACTATATTGTTGATAAAAGTGCGCTGGACTTCGTGGATTATTTGAAGAGTAACCCTGATACGTGGGAAAGGAATACTTTTGATACGCTCACGACATTTTGCTGTGCTGCCATAGGAGCTGCAGTTTTTGGAATTGGTGAACAATCAACCTACGATTCTCCATTCCTAAAGATAACCAGAGCAGCTTTCTATCCATCCTGGTGGAGCAACATAAGGTTTTCAATATCCAATTTATCATCAACTGTATTCAAACTATTAAATCTGAAATATTTCTCGGACTATGAAAAATTCTTTATTGGTGCCATCAAGCAATTGTTAAGACAAAGGGAACAGGAGAAAACTAAAAGACACGATTTCGCTGACATATGCATACAAATACAGAAGAATGGAGCTATGAAAGATGGTGAAACTGGTTATGAAGTGATACCAACAGATGAACTATTGGCTGCTCAAGCATTTTTTTTCTACGTAGCTGGTGTCGAACCAACCGCTACTGCAATATTTGCTGTGCTCATCCAATTAGGAAAACATCCGGATATATTAAAACGAGTGCAAAATGAAATTATAGATGTGTATGCAAAATACAATAAACAATTAACCTATGACGCAATATCAGAGATGCAATATTTAGACAAGGTGTTTAATGAATCTTTAAGAATATTTCCTCCGATAGGATTCCTGACTAGAAGATGTGTTCGCGACACGGTGTTGCCTGTTGGTAATATTAAAGTTAAAAAGGGGACTAGGATGTACACTGCGATATATGAGATACACCACGACCCTAGATATTATGAATATCCAGAAGTGTTTGATCCGGAGAGAAATTTAAGTGATCAGAAAAGTGAGTTTTATATGCCGTTTGGAAATGGAGGAAGGATATGTATAGGTGCAAGATTTGCGAAACTTCAAGCTAAATCAGCTTTAGCACATGTGTTGCGTAACTTTAATATAGAAACAGTGGAGCATAAAGGTGGGTTGAGATTCGGGAAAGATCAAGTACAACTTAGAATGAAGAACGTTGATATCAAGTTTACGCCTAGATATTAAGAAATTATTTTAAGTGAACACAGAAAACAAGGCAGGCCTATTTAGTACTAGATGGTTGAATGAAATTAGATTGCGAAAAAAGGATAAATGGAATAGACCAAAGACATGGATAAATGGAAGCCATGGATTTAATAAGTACTTCGAGAGTTGGGAGGCAAAAGTATGCAGTGGAACGTGTTGTAACGTGGAGATACTCTTATAAAATATACATAAAATAATATGTATATATATATTATTGATGTAAGAAAGTGTTATTAAGTCATTTTATAAAGCCTTTTGATAATTTATAATAAAAACTATTTAGATATACCTATGAAAAAAATTGTTTATTGTTTCCTACTTGGGTTTGCTTTTTTGCTAACATTCGGCCAAAATCAAGACTCAGTGGTTTTACAAATTGAAGTTCATGTTGCGTGTCAACAAAAATCACTATTGTAAACAAGTCGCCAGAATCTACAGCTAGCACATCTATGTATCATATTAGCATTTTCAAGTTTCTTCCCAGTCCAATGCAGCGGAGCTAAGGATCCGTCAAATCCATACTTAAATGTATTACATGTAAATTATTACAAGTATGTTTGTCCTGTCTGCCGTATGTTAGGTATGTTTAACGATGAAACTTCTCAATGGATTCTGCTAATGCAGCAATGGATGCCGCGTCTGTCTGTCTGTTCGATGCGATAACCTCACAAAATACTGCACAGATTTTCATGCGGTTTTCTCCAATAGATAGTGTGATTTCTAAGTAAGATAGGTTTATTAAGGATTTACCCGAGCGAAACCGGGACGTTCCGTTGTATTTTATATACCCTATCCGTATCATACAGGAACAAAAGGTACATAGGTTTCTAAGGTCAATCTCTCAACTGATGTCATCTATTTTTATGTCACCAGAAAAACAAATGCAACCAGAAAGAGACAGAAGCGCCTGGACGCCAGATGGTAAGTTTTGTAGAAAACCGTTTTTGCCTTTCAAAAATTAAAAGGCAAATTTTAGATAGACGTTCTGTCCTTGTTGGAGACAAAAAAAAGTAAGAAAGCGGACCCTGGGCTCCGACGCTCAATGTCTGTGAAGGACCCGGGAAAACGCTTAGATGAGAGAAACTGGGTAGATGTTGTTTGCAGGCGCTCAATAACAACTTAAAAAATCTATGTAGGTACCATATTTCTTTTATCTTTGGTAGGTAAGTACCTATTTTTTTTATTTTGACATCAAATAAAAGAATGCGATCACGCATTGCGTGCAATTCCATACTTTATGTACTAGGTAGGTACAGCCAACAGCACATTAATCTACCCGAATTAAATGCAAACTCGCCGCTATTAACAAAGCAAAAAATCTCGACATTGAGCTAATGAGCCATGTGACATGTGATATCACTATGATTATTTTGATCACTCAGTGTAACCAAGGAAGGCGGTTCGGTCAGACAGTGTTGGCGAGACAGGAAAAATAATCGTATGTATTGTTTTTTTTATTATTATTTTCACCAATGATGTAGGTACGTATGCAGATAGGTACCTGCTTTCCTGATTTCCTAGTACGGGTCGGGACGTTCGTATATCATTTTTTATATAAGATTAGTTGTTTGCTCACATAATTAAATAAGTACATATATATTGTTTGCCCATATCTTATTATTTACCTTGCATAATAAACGACTCAATTTAAAAAATATATATATTTTTCCTGTTCATTTAAACGCGCATGGACAGTGATAGCTAATATGATAATAGGTTTGTTATTTAGGTTATCTTGTGATTTTTACTAATACAATTTAAAACAAATATTTAAAGTTAACTCATAGGCACTTGTTTATTATTAGTAAACCGGTATTATAATATATTACGTGTTGTTAAACAAGTTCTTAACCGTGTGTGGTGGAATAATAGAAATATTAAAGTAATAAAAACGAGGCCTTTCTTGATTACAGTAACTACTTATCTCAATGATTGAATCATCGACGACCTCGGTGGCGCAGTGGTATACAGTCGGGTCATGATGGAAAATGATCTTTTTCTGATTGGTCCGGGTCTTGGATGTTTATCTATATATATCATACCATATTTTATAACAAACACACACATATATATATATATATATATATATATATATATATATATATATATTATATTTATATATTTATTTATATTTATCTATATATGTGTTTGTTATAAAATATGGTATCGTTCGAGTTAGTATCCCATAACACAAGTCTCGAACTTACTTTGGGGCTAGCTCAATCTGTGTGATTCGTCCAAATATATTTATTATTATTTATTGAGATGAGTACTGTAATCAAGAAAGTTATCCGTTTACTTACGAGTTCATCCCATTCCCAAACACAAAATAAAGTTTCCTATGTATGATGTATACCTATTAAGTGATAGAAATTTCAAAATCGTATTACCTACTATACTACAAAATTAGCTTGGCGCATGGCGTGTGGCTCCACCCTAGATGCCATACGAGGCGACTAAGAGACAATAACATTCCCAAGGAGGATTAACGTCAGGCAGACGGCCTGTTGTAAAATCACAGACAACACAGAAAACATTGTCGAATCTTATAAATTTGTCAACGCTGACCCCGGATATAATAGGAACAGGATTTTAGGATAGTGAGTCGAACTCCTATACATATAACTTTTATCTTGGTCGAATTTTAGTATGGAATAAGGATTTATGTATCCATTTGCAGACTTGACATGCCCTTCGAAAGGGTCTGGGACGAAACCTGCCCTCGGATATGGGACCAGTGGCAGGCTGACGGTACAAGGTATACCATCCAGGACCTACCTCCGGAGGACGACGAGGAAGCCGTCAAGGTTCTGCTGGAGAACCTGGCCACTGATGAGGTTCTTTGTAAACTCCAGGGTTCGTTTTTTTATGATATGTAGGTAGTTAGTTACTGTACGGGATACTATTTGTTATGATAGAAATGATAAACTGTTTTGATAGAGGAAAATAATAAAATATATTGTCCGAAAAACTTGATAAACCAAGTATGAATATTAATGACAGTGAGAACGTACCTACGATGCGCTTAATGTTCGATTACGAACTAACTGAAAAATACTAATTCACAAGAATGCAACGAATTTAGCTGACGTGGCGCACCGCACCAAAGTAATGGCACGTACAGTTAGATATTATGTAGGGAAAAAATGCGACCCATATATAGAATAACACCGTAGTCCGCAATCCCAAGAACTTTTTGTTGCTAGATACAGTCAACAGCACATCAACCTACCCGAGTTCATTGCAAACTCGCCGCATAGAGATTCATGCAGGGTAACTTGATGTGCTGTTGACTGTACATACAGTATGTTAAGGAAGTGAAGAAAACGGAATTTTCACGAATTACATTTTTGCCATTGCAATACCAAATAGAATGGTCAAGATTGGTTGAGGAACACCCAGTGTCGCCGGCCAATAGGAGACAGCGCCTTCATTTAATTTCTTCAATTTCTTGACAGACACTTTATACTATATCCTCATTCTGTGGCCCAACCTCTGACGAACTAACAAAACAAATCAATTAAATAAAATGCATTTATTAATGAATTATTATTAACTTTGAGTTGTTGACTTTTATTAATATCACAAAACAAAACAATAAAAATACAATAGCAATGTGTCAAAACCACCAAATTTGACGAATTGTTAGTCGAAAGTGCACAATCATAATATAAGATTTGATAAAGATTAAGAAGAAATATGTATCCGCCATATCTTACAGGGCTCGTCGACGACCCAGCGAGCATGCGCGGAATGGCCGCACTGTGGAGGAACAGCGTCGCGCTGCGTATGAGTCTCGCTTGCTATGCGGAGAGAGATGGCGCGAGACAACTGGTGGCCGTCAACGTGTGCTTGGTCAAGGAGAAGGGTGTTGAGCCGCAGTATGATGTATGACGTGATCTTATACTTGCTAACACATCTATAGACGGGATTTTCCCAGTTTCCTACAAAAAAGTCTGGTCTGACTCTCTTTCTCTGTTTCATCTGAACATTTTGCGGGTTTTTTCTTCAGACGTTGAGCTTCGCTTTCCTACTTGGGAAAATACTGGACATACCCTATACCTATCTCATCTTACAGAATTATACCTACTTATTACGAAAACCTGTAAACCATTTAGCCGTTAGAACTTTGGCACGCCATTCTTGACGACATCAAGTAAGCATTTCTTGCGTTTGCCTCTTCTGCCAGGGCCAGGCAGGAGCAGCATAATCAGACATTTGTTCCCTACGTAATTTGCCGGACTGAAGTTCCTTTGATCTTAAAGTTAATTCCTATGATCAAAGGAACTTCGCTCCGGCAAATTACGTGCGGAACAAAAGTCTGGTTATGCCGCTCCTGCCAGGCCCTGGCAACAGGCAAGAAATATTAACAAGGAATGACTACATTAATTTTACGATTTCACGAAATATCTTAAATGCAATATGATTTGATTTTTAAAATTTATTTGCAGTTTGAAGGCGAAAAATATAAGAACGTGTTGGATGCAGTTGTGCACTCAGAGAAGAAGGCAAACCCTTTGGAATACCTTGGTCTGGACAAGGCTCTAGCGGCCCTGGGTCTAACTGTTGTCAGAGAGTATAGGGGAGCCAAGCTGGGATCCAGGATTTTGTCTGCCAGGTGAGACAGTTCATAGGCTAGTAGTTTGTAGCCTTAATAATTGTATGAATTAAAATATGTGAAAGAGCGCCTTCGAATGTATAATTTCTGAAATAATAATTTGAAACAGTGATGACTAAAATGGTTTAGATAAAGCCTGTGACCGAAAGGCCCCAGGTGCGAATCCTACTCGTGCCAGTCGTGTGTCATTTGTTTCTGTACCTACCTACCAATTTGTCTTCATGCTCAGTCCGTCATATATATGGAAGACCTAATTTTTTTTGCGATGTCATGTTGGCACCCAATCTAAAAGTTGCTAGGTAATTATCTATCATGGACCGAGCATGTAGACAAACTGATAGGTAGGTACAGACGTACCTACCTACCAATACCTACAGTACAGGTAGGTCCACATATTTCTTTTATGTATAAGTAGGTCTGTGCGTGTTAACAACTAGTTATGTACTATGGTTAGGTACATTACCTTATTATGTACTTACCTGCCTTATATACGACATAGTGGACCATGAAACCAATTACACTAATACAATGTCTACCGAAGGTCACACAGTCTGTTATTTAGCTAGTTGTAACTTGTTTGCATACATTTAAACTCGATTGCATTTGGTTTTTGCATTTGTGAAAGATGTCAGTGCTTTGTCTCGTTTCTTCCCATGTACTACTAATACGTCTCTCTCTTGTATGAACGAAATAGAAGACATGGTCCTTAGCTCTGTCTACGGTGCTGTATATTCTTAAATACGCATATTTCAGTGAAAATATCTAAGTAAAAAATGATATTTTTCAGGGAACCACTGTGCCGCGCGCTTGGCATCGGCGGGACTACAACCATCTTCACAGGGATAGCAGCTCAAAAATCAGCCGCGCGGAGTGGCTTCCATAGCATATATGAAAATCCTATCAAGGAGTACGCTGATGTTGGCCTGGATTACCCAAAAGATGACGAACGGGTCGTCAAGATTATGGTTAAGAAATATGTATAAGTGTTAATAGTTATAGTGCAATGAGTTGTAGTCGGAATAATTTTGAAATTTTTTTGCAAGATTTTCGATTGAAAAACGACCATCAGGGCGTCTGCTCAGATAGTTTCAAGAATACATTAAAAAATTTTAACTTCTACAATTACGCCGTTGTTCATAAAAGGTAACTTTGAGCTAAAGTAGGTACCTATATTTTGCTCTTTCTCTCAAATGTCATATATTATAAAGTGCGATAGTGACAAAACATACTTTAGCTTAGATAATGACATAAAAAATAATAATATTATGTAAAATAGTTTTATTTAATCAGCCTTAAATAATTCTAGTTACAAGTACGTTATATACAATAATAGTTATCGTCTCAATAACACATACAAATGTCAGTCAACGCTAAAAATGTTATCGTTAAACGTCTTTTTGTGTAGATTTTCGTTGTATTTTTGGAATTAACTACATATTAGTGCAAGGCAATTGATTTTTTTTAAATGTTGTCTTCATTGAATAATATGAAGTAATGATCAGTAAAACACATAAAACAGAAATTACAGTTACAGCTTGTACAGTTAACAGCATATTCATTATCATCATCATCAACAGCAAAAAAAGCAACCTGGAATAATATATAGGGTACTTTTTATCTCAAAATTCCCACGGGAGCGAAGCCCCGGGGCGCAGCTAGTATTGCATAATATTTGTATATTTCACAAGTGAGGTTATTTACGCCTGTAGTCGGGTAAACAGCGGTCTAGCGGTTACACTGACATGCTAAAGGACGCCAGCAATAGCGGGTAGTTTGACAAATTTTGGCTAAAGAGAAAAGTCGATAATATTTCATGTTTGTATGAGTCATTTAGGCCTGTAGTCGGGTAGACAGTGGTCTATCGGCCGCGGCGGCGTGTCGTCAGTGAGGTAAGAGCTGAGCAACACCGGCGCACACACTGGAACCCTGTGGGACGCCAGCCATGAGGCGTCACGTGACGACAGAGGGTAACGTTTGACGTCCGCGAAGCATACCGTTATCGATTCGTCGTTGTATGGCGGTCTGGGGGAGGAAATTGTGGTGTTTTAAAACATAATAGCCAGATTAAGTTTAATATTGAAATGGGACTCCTCCAAAGAGCGCAACTGATAGCCAATTATAGCATTCCCAAGGATGGTAAACGTCTCAGGCGACCGGTCGTAAAACCACAGCCGAATTTATTAGTTTTAAGGATTTTTTTTTACGCTGACACTAGGCTTCGCAAGCCCGAATACAATTGGGAACATGAATACTGAACAACTTATTCATATTAGAAAAAAATTAAATATACAAATGGATACCACTCAACGACCCACACTAAGCACTAAGATTGTATCACACCCAGAACCGCAGACAAGTATTTGCGAACCGCTGACAAAAAATTCACCGGCGCTGGGAATCGAACCCGTGACCTGCTGCGCGATCAGTTGCGGTAACCACTACGCAATGGAGGTCGTCGTATAAATGTGTGTAAATAATGCAAACTTTTGTTTAATAAAACTTCCGTGTGGATATATATATATTCCCCGTTTCGATCTTAGTTTGTACCCAAACAATACTCCCAACTATCATATTATAATGCGAATAGGGTACTTTTTATCCCGAAATTGCCACGGGAGCGAAGCCCCGGGCGCAGTTAGTATGACAATATATATATATTTGGACTCACTCCAAATCCGGCGCTTGTCCATCGCCAGCAATCACTAGCCTCTGCAGCAGTCTCTTCCTAGCCGGCGGCACGTGCAATAAGGCCACCACTCCAGTGAAAGGCCCGGGCCGGCCGCTAGCTCTGTTCGATCGCCAGCGATACGCAGCTCGAGCCAGTATGTGTTCAGCTCCCGTGAGCGACGGCAGGCAAGTCGCGAGTGGATTGCCCCATTCGTATTCTTCCTCCTGAGAAAGTATCGTCCTTTGAATGAGACGGGCGGAACCCCGCTTCTTGTTCGTTTAGAGTGTTTTATTGCTAACAAGTCGCCTAAAGGCACCTGACGCGACATATACGACGATCTACGGACGGCAATTGGAAAGTAGTCGCGTACACTCTAGTGAACAAAACTGTCAATAAAATTGCAGAATCCTCACGATTAAGGAAAACCCTTAAAAATGTATATTTGTACATGTCTGGAAAAACGGAATCATTCTTGTAAAGTTTTCCATTTCGAAATATACAGACCACTTCAGAGCACCCGTCTTGAAGTGGTGTATATTACGTATGGATTCCAGCATCTTCTCAGATCTCCCCGAGTAACACATAGTAAGTCCAATCACATCTATCTACATATAACACGACCATAACATATACATATCATTATATAACATATACAGAACATAATATAACATGTCTTTATTCATGTTACTTAAATAAAAGTTTTACAATAGAGCTAAATTAAGATTAAAATAAAACAAAACAAAGGGTGCCCGAGCTAGAAAGAAAAATCACCCGCGTTTCAGGCATTAACATTTACATAACATATAATGTGGCGTATCTCCACAGTCTCGAGACGTGGGTGATAAGTTGGAAAGATAGCTCACAGATTTTAGATAATGTGATAAGCCATTGTATATAAATAAATATAAATATATACGGACAAATCACACAGATTGAGCTAGCCCCAAAGTAAGTCCGAGACTTGTGTTATGGGATACTAACTCAACGGTACTATTTTATATCAAATATAATATATACATAAACATCCAAGACCCGGGCCAATCAGAAAAATATCATTTTCCATCATGACCCGACCGGAGATCGAACCCGGGATCTCTTGGTTCAGAGGCAAGTACTTTACCACTACGCCACCGAGGTATATAAGATAGTACAAAGTAAAATAAAGTTTGCATATCCCGCAACACATATCAATCTAACACGAACACAACATATACTCACCGTCACAAATCTGCCGTTAACACGACTTCGCGGTATATAAGCGGGGTGCAGCACCCAGCGGCCCGCGGCCACTGAGCCCAGCATCTTCTCCGACCTGCCCGGGGCTGCGCACAGCAGGTGGGTAGCTTCGGGGTCCAGTTCCGCACCGTCGCACACTTCCCCGCCGAGATATTGGATCATTTCTATTATCTCTTCGCGATTCTGTTGGATATAGCTAGTCCAGTTGACAAGCTCCGGAATGCCTTATAGTTTGTTGCATGTAAGTAATAACTGTTTAATATGAATGTTGACGTGAAAAAGAAAAGTGCCTGTGAATGTCTAATTTCTGAATAAATCTGATTTGAATTTGAAAATTTTAATTTAGACATTTTTTTTTTTTTGATGATTATTCTTAGGCCCTTGCAATAGAAACTCCAGTGAAAAAAAATATTCAAATTCAAATCATTTATTCAGAAGTTAGACCGTCACAGGCACTTTTTCTCGTATTTTTTTTATATTTATAGTTATTTCTCACAAGCTATACACTACTGGCATTTCGGAACGACCACTGCTAAGAAGAAATGTTGAAAGAAACTCATTTGAACAGTGTTGGTCCCTATCATGCCAGAAGGGCTTACCATTATTGTTTCTTACAATGTTTTTTTTCTAATAATATATAAAAGTACATAATGTCAAAAGGTATATCAAAACAGGTTATGATGGTGATCCGAGTGTTGATTATTATATATATAATACTGTGGTAATGGCAATGTTTTCAAAGGTATGCCAGAAATAAAATCACACATTTTTCAGAACGCTCCGTACTTACAGTGACAGCTACATTAAATATTACGTTTGTGGTAATGACTTCTAAATAAAAGTGGTTACAAATTTTTGGTTCATCATCATTTTATGATGGTTGAATTTGTTTTTGTAAATTCATATTTTTTAAAATTGACTTTCCAACCATCATTAAATCTTCGTATGATCCAGCTACATAGTTATAATAAATGAATTATCATAATGATCCTAAATATGTCTATTTCATCTAGATTATACATATTTTTTTGCAATTCTCTGACCTTGTCACCTAATCTATTGTTTTTTTTTTACTAGAAACTATAGCGGCCCTAGTGCCGGCTTCGCTAAAAAAATAAAAAATGAAACGGTAAAAATATAAAAAAAACTAAACACCTAAACACTACTGAGGAATCACACTAGAACAGACAGACAGACGCGATAGAGGACCTTGTTGCATTATTTTATCTACATGCTCAGTCGATGGTACTGAACAACTTTTTCGTGTAAAAGCAACCTTGAATACGCGAAAAAAAAAATCAATTTGTAATAGAACCACAGATTTCTTTTCGCGATTTCGGAGTTACCCTCATACTAAAAGTCGTTCAGAATCACGGACTGAGCATGTAGACAAAATATTGCCAATGTATAAAAAGTCACTTTGTATAAAGATATAGTTAGGGTTATAAGTAGTCAAAACACTCACATCGACATTAGAAGACAGCATAAACCGTTTGGTGGCTGGGGTAGGTTCGGTGACGGCCCCGGGTGGGTGGGGAGTGGTGTCGTCCCACCCCACCGTGTTGGGCTGGGATTCTGGACCGGCCTCTTGTTCTGCGGCTGAGAGAAAACACTGGTCAAGCGTGAATCGGTATTTATTTTATTTATAGTTATTTTGTCGACCTCAGTGGCGAAGTGGTAATATGCTTGCCTCAGAACCGAGAGGTCCCGGGTTCGAACCCCGGTCGGGTCATGATGAAAAATGATCTTTTTCTGATTGGCCCGGGTCTTGGATGTTTATCTATATATTGTATTTGATATATCATATAGTACCGTTGAGTTAGTATCCCATAACACAAGTCTCGAACTTACTTTGGGGTTAGCTCAATCTGTGTGATTTGTCCATATTATTTATTTATTTATTTAATCGTACTCGTACACAGAGGTTTCCGTAAATTCAGCTCATTATTACAAGCATTTTTGTAGAAAAAAACTTTATGTTTACATTTATATTATACCCTGTAGCCATTAAGTAATCTCTTCTACAAGCCTATGTCAATTATCTAGATCTCTAGATAACGGCGAGTTGCTATATAATAATGTAATTTAGTATGAAAACATCAAATATGTATGCCATATTGCGAATGTTGACTAGGCAGCGCCACCATTTTCTTCATATTTTTGGTTTTATGATTTAACCTTTAGTGTGAGAGCCAGTAAAAATATCCAATATTGGCAACTTAACTGTATTTAGTTCAGTAGTTAATATAAATATAAATAAAATATCAGACGCAACGCGTACATGCGCCGGCGGCTTGATGGGCTCTCTTTGAGTTTGACACGCCGTGACATTTAGTTTATAAGTACTTTGGCATTACTGGAAGACCAGCGTCCCGGTCCCGGGACTCTTGAACGAAATCTATTTTGGTGCAAATTGTATTTTTCTTAAACATTGTACTGTGTAGTATGTAGTATTAATATAGTTTCATTAAAATATATTAATATATTACCTGTAGTAGTGGACGGTGCAATGGTAATAGAATCCCTCTGAACTGATCTGCGAACGCGTTGTGAACTCAGACGCGAACTCAGCGCTGCGCTCAAGCGTTGCAGCTGCGCGTCTACAGCGGGCAAAACGCTTGAAGCGGACGAAATGCTTGATTTTGTTGAATTTGTAGGGTTTCTTGCTGTTTCGTCTATGTCGCTTGTTGTTATACCGCCGCTTGCGCTCTGTGGAATTTATGTCTTTAGAAATATCTTACTGATGTAGCGTGGTTCCGCCCTAGAATAGTACCACTCAATACTCAATCCATACTAATATTATAAATGCGAAAATCTGTCTGTTCCGCTTTCACGGCTAAACCGCTGGACCAATTTTGATGAAACTTGGTATGCATGTAGTTAAAGACCCCAGTTCAAACATAGGCTACACTTTTTTCCAAAAGTCAACCCATAAATGACTATAATATGTGAAAGTTTGTATGAAAATCGTCTGTTCCTTGTCTAATTAGGTTGATTTTTTACAACCTCCGTAAAATAGTAATCTATTTTATAAAATAATATAGAAGGTAGAAGACTAAGGACAGAATACTTAAATAAACAGTTGTTTATTTGAGTATTTTTCCTGTCCTGTCTAATCATGTAGTTTAATCAGTTGATTAAAAAAAATCTGTGGCGACATCTACCACGTCACATGCACAACAGCGCAGATGTAAAAAGCCGACCAAACGCAACGAATAACAAGCCACACAAGTGATCCACGACTCTACAGACAGATGGCACTACGGTCGACACTACCAGAAGCTAACAAGCCTAGATCGCGCAGACAGTGCGTTTTCGATTGGAAGCATAAATACAACCTCCGACATGACACCGTCTGTCGCTGCACCTACAGATATGATAACCTGTCTTCCGCTACAAATCTATCTATATACATACGAGTATATTATAATAAAAATGTATGTGGGCTATGTTTATTCGCGCAAAACGTATAAACTACTCGATGGAATTTGATACGGTTTACTCAGTTGTACAGCGGATGGTCTAACTTAAAATCTTAACATAGGTTTCATCTTAACATGTTGTATATGTTTGTGCTTAGAACCCGAGACATGAACAATAATAAGTTATGTGCGGACGGACGAATTGAACGCGGACGAAGTCGCACGCAAAAGCTTAGTTGATATCAAATAAATCTATTCTTCATAGACGTATTCCTCATGTCTTAGGGTCTCGTGGTCATTATGTGGATTTAAACACGCACAAACAACTCTCCTTGGCATTATTAGTAATGGAGTGGTTTTCCATTGCCTTCTCCGTTAGGAAAAGAATTTGGGAAAAGAATAAATCTAATCATACATACTTGATGTATTGATGTTTTCGCGATTTTAGCCGGCGGCGTGTCTGCTTGGTCCTACAAAAATTATAATAGCTATATTATAAATACAAAATTAAGTTTGTTATCTCTTCAAATTTTATCTACAAATTGTTCCTGAGAAAAAAGGATCTTGAGCTGACAGACGGACGGACAACGAAGTGAAGTATGAGGGTTACGTCACGCTTTACCTTTGGATGTACGGAACTCTATATAATAATATTTTCTTCTTCATAGTCGTATTCCTCATGGCTAAGGGTTGTGGTCGTTACGTGGAATGAAACGCACACATAACGACTTTCTTGGCATTATGAATGGAGTGGTTTGCCATTGCGTCCTCCGTTTCACACACAAGTTGATAATCAACCAGTGTGCAGGTTTCCTCACGATGTTTTCCTTCACCGGAAGCAAGTGGTGGTCTATGAAATCTACTACGCATGAGTCAGACTGGTATACAAACTCATATGGCACGAGTAGGATTCGAATCTGGGACCGTTCGGTTTACAGCTTCTTAGTTCTTAAGCATTACACCACCACCACTTCAGTGTTAGCAATAATGTTTTACAGACCTCTAAATGTAGCTTTCTCGGCGCCAACGTATGTTCAGATGGCGGGGTTGGGGCGTCACCATTGAATTGCGCTAAGAATCTGTTGCGGATCTCCGATAGTGGCTGTGTGGACAAAATTTTTTGTACATTTAGCTTTATATACACAGATGCTGGTATCTAACGCATAACCTTCCAAAGGCGCATAAAGTACATAGAGACTAACATCTTTTGTTCTACGACTTTTGTCTAAACGTAATAAATACAAAAAAAAAACACATTTTTTTTGCTTTTAATGTCGTTCCTATAAAACGTTAGCTCTATGTTCGATTCCGCTACATAACGCTACTGTACTGTCAATGTGTTGCTTGGCTAATAAGTACATAGATTTAAGATGTGTTGAATCGCAAATTAGATTGTATTTTTTTTATAAGTAAAAAAAAAAGTTGCTTGTTTTGATGTACCCAAGTAGTATTTAGGAGGTTTAGTGTTTGATACCAGTAACTCTTTATATATTTTTTTTGACAATTTTCAATAATTTTATTAAAAATACTATTTTTTTCAAATTATTTACTTTGTTTACGTTTGTACAATATTTCAACTCAATCGTTTGAAGATATCTTAGCTTAAAAATTGAATTGCAAGTTTCCACCCGAGACATTAAGCATGTAACAAACTCACCGTATGTTTCTCCTTGAGTGGAAGGCATTCCTTGGATGGTAGATCCTGAACGACCTTCCACAATCGTTTCCGCGAATCGGGAGACAGACGACCAGAGCCCGGTCTCAATGCTGCGCCGAATGCGCTGTCCGGTGTGTCTGGGTTTTTCTCGACTAGAGCGTAAAAATTATAAGTGGTGCTAAATGCTAATAAACTTTGCCATAAAACACTAGATGGCGCTGTGTGTATTTTAAATGCGCTATGAATATTTTATTTAAACTATCCCAATCCCAAAAAAAAAAAACTGTTCCCGAGGGCATTTAAGCTGGTGAAGCTCCGGTTAAACAGCTTGTGCGGTATGATAGCCAAGAATCGAGACACAATGCTTAATCAATATATATAAAACTCTTCCGTTGCTGAGTGACTGACTGACTGACTGACTGACAGACAATGTACAGCCGAAACTACTGGACGTAGGAAGCTGAAATTTGGCATGTAGGTTCCCTGGGGAGTGTAGGTGAGCACTAAGATTCCTATAATCTTGGAAATTCCCACAAAGGGGATGAAAAGGATGAAAAACTTTTATACAAAAGTTCTATACCGTTGAAGTTAGTGACTTGAAAAATTGGATTTTAGTTGTTTACAACAAATTAATAACGTGTTTCAGATTTTTTCGAAAATTAACCCTCAACCCCTTCAGAAGGGGGGTTGAAAGATTGTATGGGACGTAATAGAATTTTCAAGATAAAAAGCTGAAAATTGGTAAACATACCATTCATAATTTTTCTTAAAAAATAACCGAGATTTTTTTCAGGGGCGAAGCCGCGGGCAAAAGCTAGTAAATAATTAAATATATATAAAATAATTAAACCTTTATTCGCAAAATTACACGTGTAGTTTAAATTACAGTCTGTCAGGAAAGTGATGAAAGTAAATGAGGGCGCTGTCTCCTGTTGCATTAATTTTGATAATAACTAGCAGCCCGTTCCGGCTTCGCACGTGCAAAAACATAATAAATTACATACACCTAAACCTTCCTCGGGAAACACACTATCTATTGGTGAAAATACATCAGTTTATGAGTTTGTCGCGAACAGACAGACAGACAGACGCGGCAGTGAACTTTATTGGATATTGAGATGAAAACAGTTCTGGTGCAATCGAGCGGGAATTGAACCCACGCCCCCGTCTATCCGGGACAGTGCTCTTAACCACTGTGCTATCGAGACCGTGCCAGTTCGGCCTAACCAGTAAAACGTAAGACGGAAAGAGATGAAATACATCTTTCCGTCTTCGTCTTACTGGGTGGTTTCATTATCATATCGAGTGTGTTACTGTTAACACTGGTGTCAGATTTTATTCAAGTCACCTAAGGGCATCTGACATGACTTTTACGACTACCCGCCGCCATCTAGTGGCAGGTAGTCGCATACACACTAGTGAGCTAAACCGTCCACCAGTGTGCAGGTTTCCTCACGATGTTTTCCTTCCACGGAAGCAAGTGGTGGTCTATGAAAACTACTATACATGAGTCAGATTGGTATACAAACTCATGTGGCACGAATAGGATACGAACCGGAGACCTTGATTGATCTTTGAGAGATCTATGTAAATCTTGCAAATAAATTCTGATTATTATATTCTATTCCTTTCGATCCACATCAGTCTTAACCATTACGCCACCACCGCTTCTAGGATTCACCGCGCCATGAGGAAACACGAATATATAAAGAAGAATGATCTAAACACAACTCACAAGGATCTACAGGTGTTCGTATAGGGTCTGACGGCATTTCCCCGCGTTTCACCGCTTGCAACCTTCTTCTAGTTGTTGGACTGAGTCCTCGGAGATTGGGTGTCGATAATGCATCGTCCAATGGCGGCGTTCGTACTTCACCATCTAAATAAATATATTTTTTTTTTACAATCACCATCTGTATTAATGAACAAAAGTGTGTTGTGTGACAAAACAAAGTTTTTTTTGAAAACAAAAAGTCTTTTTTGTCAAACGCTTCTATTGTAATAGAAGCGAGATATTGCTGCATAAAACGCGTGACAAAAAAAAAACTTGTCTGTGATATAAACCGTTGAAGTGTTCCCTCACTGGCAGCGGATCCTGGGTACATGAACAGGTCTTCTTGTCTTACCCTGTTAAAAGCTAAAATAAGTTTTGTCTCTTTCTGCCAATTTTCAGCGTTAGTGACAAAATATATGATATATATGTTTTTTATGAATAAATAATCATTAGCTGAGAGAGAATGCTTTTAGCATTAAGTTCGCCATCCATACTAATATTAATATAAAGATAAAAGATTTGTATTTTTATTTGTGATGAATGATCTCAAAAACTACTGGGACGAAACCTTTTGAAGTAACATAGGCTACCTTCTCTATTATGGTTTTACCTGAGCGAAGTCGGGTCGAACCTCAAGTTTATAAGTATGTTTATACATGGAACTATAAAGTTTAATAAATAAATATATAACGATGTCGACAATTACTAAATGTTTACCTGGTCTGTCATCATCGTTCAAACCCAGCACTCTTTTTGTTTTCGGTGTCTCCTGGGAATCTCCGCCGAGGAGCCCTTGTCTCGCCATAGCGATATATCGTGACGCTGGCGACATATCGTCCACCGCTGTAGTAAATAAATAAATAAATATAAATATATTAAGACAAATCACACAGACTGAGCTTGATTTGATTGATTAACATATACATATATAAGAATATTACTATTGAAATACATAAATAAACATCCAAGACCTGGGCCAATCAGAAAAATATCCATCATGACCCGACCGATCGAACCCGTGTCCTCTCGGTTCAGAGGCAAGCACTTTACCACTGCGTCAACATAAATATCAATTTAATTTTTTTTTAATGTTTTTCACGGCTATATTATAATCACAATATCAATTTTATATATATTTATATATTTCAAATGTTTGTCCGTAATATAAAATATTATTTGTAACTATATAGTTTGTAAAACATAGCTTGATCTCTGTGTCCGATGAAAAATAGTGTGTGAATATAATACATCTATCTCTGTCGCTCACATTTCGAATGCAACGGTTCACTATATTTTGCACACTTAACATTCCAGACGACATATTTGTTAAAAATAAACTTCAGATCATTTATACAATAGAATTACAAAACAGTTTGAATTTCTAAGACTGATTCTTGAAGGCAAAATCCCTGGCAAAAGATAGCCGATGGCCGCCCTCGACGAAAATGGTTTGATGACATAAAGGATTGGCCCGGACTTAGATAGAACCAACTGAAAATAGCGGCCCAAAGCCGAAAGGGTTTATGTTATGCCGTATGTTGACCACCAAACTTCACTTCGAAGATGGCACCCGATGATGATGATGATGATTACAAGATATATTATATTTCTCATCATAGCAATGTGTGAGTTCCAAGCTTTAAATGGCAGGCTTTGACGTGCGTTAAATTATAAATTGTCATCTTTTGCCATTGACGTGCGTTGACGTACGTCGAATCTCGCTACGTAGCAATATGTGGCCGGGGATAATAAGGGGCTAAGGCTAATATAACTAGACAGATTTTTTTTTCCAATTTCATAATCTTCTGCATAACTTGATGGTGCACGAAACAGGTCAGACATTGACATACAAAACGAAGAAATATATATTGTTTTAATTTAATAAAATTTTGGATTGAGTCACACCATATTTCCCCCGGGTTATGGTCTATGCCAGTACAGTCAACAGCACATCAACCTATCCAAATTCATTGCAAAGTCGCCGCTAACACCACGCCATAGAAGTTCATGCAGGGTAACTTAACTGTTTTTTTTTTAAATGTCACCTTTCTTTTGGAAATATATCTCACCTAAGCCACCTTTGTTTTTCGGCGTCTGCTCCCGACTTCCCGGAACGGAGCCGCGCCTCGGCACAGCACTAGGGGCCGGCGGAAGCATCGCGTTCTCTTTGTCTGTCTGTATGTTCGCTTGTCGGTCTTCGGGGATATGTTCTGGAACTTCTGGGGGCTCCTCTGGGGACGGTGGTGCTGAGGATTTTTTGTTTTGTTGGGAAGATTGTCGGCTAAACAGATTATATAGCGACAAAAAATGTAACTTAAGTCCGTTTACGCACGATCGACTTGAGAAAACTGTTCCTTTTAACTACAAATAACTTATTTGTTTAATATATACTATTAGTATAAAGAGGTAAGCGTTTGAGAGTTTGTATGTTTGAGGCGTGTAATCTCCGAAACTACCGAACCGATTTCAAAAATTCTTTCATGATTAGAAAGGTACATTGATTGCTATAGGCTATATTTTATCTCAAAATTACCACGGGAGCGAAGCCCCGGGCAACATTTAGTAGTTAATAGAATAGACTAGTTTAATATTTAGCCTTTCGAATTTCGTCAAGGATTTGATAAAATTGTCTGGAATTAATTTTTTGAAGGCATGAAACTAAAAAAGTCTTTACACAATTAAAAATTAAACAAAAAATCTTGATATTTTCACAACTTACCTCTCTCTCTCTCTCTCTCTTATCTAAGTGATTTCCCATATGTTTCCTCAGCCGTTAAGCGTCGGAGGCCAGGGTCCGTTCCAACTTTTTCGCTTCGCTCAGTTGTCCGACTTGGTTGGTACACATAATATCATCCTTCACGACCTCACAACTTACAGCACAGCATATGTACAACTCACCCTTCGTGTCCCCAACCAAATGCTCCCTCTCGCTCACACGTCTGCCGTCCTGCGCACACGCCAACAGCCAGCTGGCCTTCACAGCGGGCAGCCCCCATTTCACAGCCCCAAGGTACTTATCCCCCGTGGGGGTGGGACATATCAGGTGTGTCGACGCTTGCGCATTGGCCGTGTTGCGGCGACAGAAACGGAGTTGCGTTCTGTGAAGTGTTTATCATGTTATAGTGACGTATTATGCGATTACGAAATATATTTGAATGTTTTTTTTTATTATTATTAAATTGATTTATACGTTGTCTAAATTGAATTTCACATTAATTATTTTGATTGTACTTATGAAACACAAACACAAAATTTCTGACACAATTGTATAATGTTAAAGAATAAATAAAATAACGGATTAACGCAGAATTGTATGGAGTTTCGACGTACAGTCAACAGCACATCAACCTACCCAAATTAATTGAAAACTATACCGCGTGTATATACCGCGGCCATAGAGGTTCATTCAGGGTAACTTGATGTGCTGTTGGCTGTACGTCGACAAACGTCAATGTCAAAACCTACGGAAAACAATGGAGCCGAAACTTGCGGCCTCCAACATAAGTTTCAAGTTATTTATCGCATTATGAAGTTGCCTTAAATGAACTCATTTGTTGTTGACTTACGTAGCACCGAGCAATTTAGCCAACTCGTCAAGGAACGCCCTCTCCACGCCGCTGTAGGTGCTCAAACTGGCGACAACGCCCTCTAGCGGCAGAGTTGAACCCGAGCTCCATTGCGGCAACTTCACAGGCCGGTGGTAGTACTGTATTGGTAGTAACTCTTGTTGGGACAGGCAGTCTTTCTGTAACAAATTGGAATGGGATAAAAACTGATTATGTAAAGTACTAGCTTTTGCCCGCGGCTTCGCCCGCTGAATGAATTTTTCTGTGAAAGCGGAACAGACATTATTTTCATACAAACTTGCACTATATAGTAATTTATACCAGTCAGTCATTTATAGTCATTAGGGTAAAAAAAAAACATTTATAGTCATTAAGTAAAAAGAGATTAATTTTTTTATCTTTAACTACATGCATACCAAATTTCATCAACATCGGTCCAGCGGTCAAGTAGCTAAGCAGCCGAACAAACAGACAGAGAATTGATGTGCATTTGAATAAATGCTCCGACAAATAGTATCAAATGATATTTTCGGAACTGGCCACCCAGAAAACTGTGACCGCTTCAGCGCCATCTATCGACTGGCCGTTAAAATGCAAAGACACTAACATAGCGAGCCTTTAACGCCAACGTAGTGTATCTGCTACGAACCAAAGCATCGGCTACGAAAAATCGTAGCGACTACGAAAAATCGTAGCGGCTACGATGCGTGATTAATTTTGTAAGGATGCGCCTGTCATGAGACGTTATCATCATCATCATCATACCAAGGGTGTTATTGCTAACACTGGTGTCAGATTTTATTTCAGTCGCCTAAAGGCATCTGACATGACTTTTACGACTACCTACCGCCAACTAGTGATTTCTCGCATTTAGATTAGTCGCAATCTGAGTGATTTCATAAAAAAGACAAAAGTATGTGACTGGAAAACGAAAAAGTTACGCAATAAATATAAAATATTTTAAGCATATTTTTATACACTTGAAATTAAAATATGCTTAAAAATATACAAATATCCGGAACTCACCACCCAGAAAACTGTGACCGCTTCAGCGCCATCTACCGACTCGCCGTCGAAGTCCAAAGGCACCAACACATGCGAGCCCCTACCGCCGCTAGCTAGTAGCACGCCCCCGGCCGCGGCTATTTCTGCACCGATCTCCATTATCGCTTCCTCGTCGAGACCTTGCACTTCTATTTTTATGCCTGTGCAAAAAAATGTTTACGTGAAATATATAATTTTAGAAATGAAAAAAAAAAGCATTATCGCTAAATATACGATTTACGTTCAAATATCTGTTCATTTCTAGTCTTTTGGTTATTATCCATCTATACTATTATTATAAAGAGGTAAGAGTAGGCGTTTGTATGTTTGAGGCGGGTAATCTCTGAAATGACCGTACCGTTCTCATAAATTCTCTCACCATTAGAAAAGTACATTATCCAAGATTGCTATAGGTTATATTTAATCTCAAAATCCCAATCGCCCAATCGCTGCTAGTATCTATATATTTCTACAGGACTCCTCTTGTTCTTCCAAATACACTTTTTTGTACCTACCAGCGAATATCTGTTCTACTTCGTCAGTAGGTTCATCCACTTCAGTGACATCTTGCTGTTGTAACGTTGTGATTGGCGCGGGGCGTTCTGGAGTCTTCTCTCTTATTGGTTCCGGTTCCATGACTTCTGCGTGATTGGATAAATCATTTTGTTATGTGTGTGTGTGTGTTGTTTGTTACCTCATCACGCTCTATCTGCGTAACCAATCTTTTTGAAATTTTGCATACGTATAGTTTGAAAAGAGCGGAGAAGGACATAGAACTTATTAAAACTCGTCCCGGAAAATTAACTGTTCCGTGGAAAATTAATAATAATAAATGAATACTGAGTTTTTAAACTACTACCTAGTCTATTTAGATTTAGGACCTATTCACGTCCCACTGCTGGAAGAAATTAGGGGAGGCTATTCCCCATAGTGTGTCATACATTTTGAATCTTACTAATATTACATATGCCTCAAATTATGAGGATGTATTTATGTATATGTTTATTATTCTTTCGTGCAAAATCTACTGGACGAATTGTATGAAATTTGGTACACGGGATTACTCATAGGGTACTTTTTATCCCAAAATTCCCACGGAGGCGAAGTTCCGCGGCGTTATAAATCCGTAGAAGCAAGAATTAAATATATTTTATTAGCCAGTTAGCGAAGTAAACAATAACAAGTTTATTTGTTAATCAAATTAAAAAACCTCCGATTTTCAATATTAATTTCGCCACAACTTTTGAACGGCTGAACCGATTTTCATGAAACATGGCTAAGAACACTCGGGATAAAATTATCTATGACATAAAAAAAAACTAAACGAAAATCGGTTCATCCGTTTGGGAGCTACGATGCCACAGACAGATACACAGACACGTTAAATTTATAACACCCCACTTTTTCGTCGGGGGTTAAAAATAATAACCAACTAAATGCATACGACTAAGGTAATGGTTGACAATGTCATCGTTCTGCGGCTCCGGCAGCTGAGGCGCGGGCGGCGGCGGCGGCAGGCGGAGCGCGACGCGGCGCAGCAGCTGTATGTTGCGCTTGCTCATCGGGGACGAGGGCTCGATGTCCGGCTTGCGGCCGGACTTCAGTGGGGTGGCCGGCTTCGCGTCTATTACGAACTGGTCAAAAAAATACATTGTCGAATTGAAAAGTGCAAAAATAAAATTCAAAATTTTGTCTTTTTTTGTATATATTTTTTTTTTGTTAGCTATAACATGTCCCGCTGCTTTTTACATAAAAGAACAAAGAAAATGTTAGTTTTTGATATAAAATTATTTAGAAACCTACTTGGATTACATCAACAAAATCTTGTCACAAAACTTATTTATATAAAAAAGGTCGATCCTGCTATATTCTCCCATATATACCTATATATGATGTAGAAATAAATCAATAGATAAATAAATGTCAGGTGTGGTCAGTCGACTGACTGACCACACCTGGCTATATATGACTATATATAGCCACCGCATGAGCAACTCTCTCGTGAGGACAATCGTATCGGGACTACCTCTCAGTTTCTACGACAATTAGGATCTGCTACAAAAAGTCGTAGCGGCTACGAGAAAAACACGCATAAATAGATTCTGTCAAAAAAATAATATCACCCTTACCTCAACTTCATCCAGGGCTTATCCTTCAACAACACTCAATCGATCAGGACAATCGTATCAGAACTACCTCTCAGTTGCTACAACAATTAGGATCTGCTACGAAAAGTCGTAGCGGCTACGAGAAATGTCTGTACCATAATTTTAGTTAGACTAGCTTCTACGAACCAGGAGATCTGCTACGAATCGTCGTAGCGACTACGATAAACGCTTCCAGCGCTGTTATCTATTATTCTATACTATTATTATAAAGAGCTAAGCGTTTGCGAGTTTGTATGTTTGAGGTGGGTAATCTCCGAAACTAACGAACCGATTTCAAAAATTCTTTCACCATTAGAAAGGTACATTTACCAAGATTGCTATAGGCTATTTCTCAAAATTCCCACGGGACCGAAGTCCCGGGCAACATCAAGTTTTATATATACTGCTGCTCATTTTCTAAAATCAAAACACGCATAGTGGATTTTTTTGTTTTTTTTTTTTTAATTATTTTTACCTCTACTTCTTCCAATGCTCGTCCTTCAACAACACTCTTCAGCAGCCACAGTGGGGTCAAAACGGGTATATTAGGGCACGCCACACCCACGTTAGAAGCAGCTGCCTTTGTACCAGCCACCGCATGGGTAACTCTCTCGTGGGGACAATCGTATCGGACGCCGCCGCATCGGGAAACCATCGCTGCGGCTCGTTCGCGGCAAATTCCTTCTAGACCTGTCACCCAAATCTAGGAAAGATTTATCGATTTCAGTATATTTTAGAAAACCATTTTTACGGGTCTCGGCGTAACGAAATCGCTACGTGCGGAGAACAAATATTGTCTTTTTGAATCTGTGAGTCAGTTTGATTTTTACGTAATCGTTGGCTATTAATATTTTGTGGTTCAACCGTCCAATCGGTTGCACCTCTGGCCTGCGATAGACAGTGGTCCAATTATGTTAGTTGGAGAATGATTACTCAAAAAGCTTTTTTTAATGTCATCCAATTGTTTAAACAGGTTAATAACAAATTATGCTAAGGTTGTTTAGAAGAGATCGCTTTAGCGAAAAGTCATTTTCATTACTTTTTATCTTTTCTCAGGTGCAATAAAGAGTAGTATTGTGTGCCCTAAATCAAAAGAATTGAAAACCATCTGTTAAAATAGAACACTTACACAGAATCCATCAAAAATAGGTCCAGCCTTTTTGATGACACTCATGTCGAAGTTCTCAAATGCGCTTTGTAATTCTTTGTCAATTATCGACGAATCGTTTGATCTCTTCGAGTCTTGTGATAACTGCAACCAAATATAATCAAAATAAATTAAATTAAATATTAAATATATTGGGACAAATCACACAGATTGAGCTAGCCCCAAAGTAAGTTCGAGACTTGTGTTATGGGATACTAACTCAACGATAATATATTTTATAATAAATACATAAATAGATAAACATCCAAAACCCGGGCCAATCATAAAAAGATCATGACCCGACCGGGGATCGAACCCGGGACCTCTCGTTTCAGTAGCAAGAACTTTACCACTGCGCCACCGACGTCGTCAATTGATATTTTACATTGATTTAAACAAGATTTATTAAATTGATTTTATTACATTATTGTAGTCATATACAGAGGAAGGTGAAACTAGCGATGTGCTTTCCTCGACATTGTTGAAAACCCCAATCCATTTTTTGAATTTGGTTTAACAAATAAACATTTATTAATAGCGGCATAGTAAAACCATAATACATTATACAGATTTCGGATCAATTATTGCAAGTTTCACAGGTTTAAGAGATGTCACATAAATATAGAGTACAGGCGACGCCCTGCAAGGGCACAGCAAACATTGGGGCTACTAGATGTCATTTACTTAATATAATTTCATACAAGTATGGTTATAAATAATGTATGGAAATCGAAGGTTTCACTGATTAATTTTATCATCGACTAACTCTAAGATAGTTTAATAACATTTGTGTAAAAGGAAGCGGTGGTGGTGTAATGGTTAAGACGCCCGTCTGTGGATCGAAAGGTCCCAGGTTCCAATCCTACTCGTGTCACATGAGTTTGTATACCAATCTGACTCATGTATAGTAGTTTTCATCGTCCACCACTTTCTTCCGGTGATGGAAAACATCGTGAGGAAACCTGCACACTGGTTGATTCTTATTAACTTGTGTGTGAAATGGAGAAGGCAATGGCAAACAACTCCATTAATAATGCTAAGAAAGTTATTGTGTGTGTTTCATTCCAGGTAATAACCACGACCCTCAGCCATGAGGAATACGACTATGAAGAAGGGAAGAAAAGGAAAGCTTTAAGATGATTATTAAATATTTTTTTATATACTATTTGGTATATGATTATATATTTTTATAGCCATATGGTGAGGACTGGACGCGAATAATGCCATATTAGTACAATACATATAAACCTTACTTCGAATCACTTTATATATTTAAAAAACCCACAACAAAATCCGTTGCGTAGTTTTAAAGATGCTAAGTGACAGACAGACTAGACAGATGGAAGCGACTTTGTTTTACTCTATGTAATGATAATGATAGTTAACATTATCGCATATTCCCGATAAATTTCGGAAAACCGAGCATTTCTTGACATGTCTAGTATAAAAACTAAAATAAATATGTTTTTAAAAAGGGTGTCGCTTTACCTTCATCTTTCCAGATGACGTCGACACGTCCACCGCCCTGGATTCGTCCACGAAATTGCTGGGCGGTCTCAGATTGGTTATTCGGGAGAAGTTCAAGCCTGATGTAAAAGTAAAAGAAAAAATAAAATAAATGTAAACGGTATTACAACAACATCAACTGAACCGAGAGGTCCCGGGTTCGATCCCCGGTCGGGTCATGATGGAAAATGATCTTTTTCTGATTGGCCCGGGTCTTGGATGTTTATCTATTTATGTATTTGTTATAAAATATAATATCGTTGAGTTAGTATCCCATAACACAAGTCTCGAACTTACTTTGGGGCTAGCTCAATCTGTGTGATTTGTCCTAATATATTTATTTATTATTTTTCCATTACACCAAATAGAGTGTATTCCTAGAGATTCCTTAAAAAAAAAGCAACTAGTGTTGCCAGCCGTGAGGACATAGCACCATCATTTATAGACTTTTTTTATTAGTCTGTAGTGTCCCACTGCTGGTCAAATACTAATAGACAAACTACACTTTTTTTTTTACCTTCCATTTTCTTACAATATATTTGTACTAGATTAAATCTTTCCAATATTTGGGATACGAAGTTTTGATCTTACAAATCAAAAATGTTATTTCGCCCACAAACGTCACGCATGTCCCGCGCGCATACGCACAACACAAAACGTTTGAAAAATCGTCGAATACGTTGGCGTTACATCATTTTTACCACTTAATTGAAGATTCAAAAGGCAAAACCATTTATTTTAAACTAGCGGCCCGTCCCGGCTTCCATCGGTTGAAATCATAAATTACACACCTAAACCTTCCTCGGGAATCACACTATCTATTGGTGAAAACCGCATGAAAATCCGTAGAGCAGTTGCAATTTTTAATATATCCCGAACAGACACGACGCTGCAGAGGATAATAATAGAGGTTTTATAATATGTAAGGATAATTAATAAATAAATATATTAGGACAAATCACACAGATTGAGCTAGCCCCAAAGTAAGTTCGAGACTTGTGTTATGTGATACTAACTCAACGGTACTATATTTTATAACAAATACAAGTAAATTAAATATTATAGATATCAAGTATAACTCACTTAGATCAGGAAGTCTATGCTCAGCTAAAGGCGACGACGTGGAAGCGCCAGCGACTCTATATTTTGCAAGCGGCAGCGCTACACCTTTCGCAGCTGAATCTTTAATCCAAGCGGGAACCACACACGCCTTGCCGTACTCTACCGCAGCTTTGTACTTCTCACTGCCTATGCCTTCTCTGTAAAGAATGGAACGTATTTCATATTGTTCATACTAACTGCGTCCAAGGGCTTCGCTCCCGTAGGAATTTCGGGATAAAAAGTAGTAGTAGTAAGTATGTATTATTCCAGGTTATATTCTACCCATGTACCGAATTTCATAATGATCGGTGCAGTACATTTTGCGTGAAAGATTAACAAACATACACACATCCTCACAAACTTTCGTATTTATAATATTAGTAGGCAGCTGCAGCTCCGACGTTCAACGGCTGGAGAAAAGACCGAATTAGGACGCAAGCGAGAATTGAACCCCTGACCGTGTCTAACCGGGACAGTGCTCTGTATTTAATATCACTGCCCACTACTCCCGGCATTTCCCATCAAACTATCCAACATATTACTTAACTCGACTTTATGGCACCATTTTGATGATTTCGCATTGGCAATATTTGGCTAAATAATGGAGTTGACATTGAAAATAAATAAATATATTAGGACAAATCACACAGATCGAGCTAGCCCCAAAGTAAGTTCGAGACTTGTGTTATGGGATACTAACTCAACAATACTATATTTTATAACAAATACATATATAGATAAATAATATAAGACCCGGGCCAATCAGAAAAAGATCAAATAAATTGACATTGGTCATGTTGAGAAACACACTGCGATTATTAAGAATTATAGTTAGCAATTATATAGGTATCTGTAATTGATCGGTATTCAAAAGCAAGGTAGACCTAAAATAGTTATATCAGTAATATAATCTATAATAGTTGTGTAATATTATATTTAACATGTTGTATACCTATATATGCATACAAAGAATTTGATTTGATTTAAAATAACAACAAATAAAGTTGGTATAAGCCTAGTTAATATTAGTAGACTATTTTATAATTATTGTATACATTTAACCAGTTGAGATGAGGCGAAATAATAGACTATTTGTAACCTTTGAATATTTGAGATGAGAGAAAATAAAAACGTCTTACTTTGTCAATATGACAATATCGGTGACTTCACTCTGGAACGCACCAGAAAACGTCCCGCCACACTCGTTCACAAGCTTCATTATCATCTGTTTATCTTTCCTCGTTATACCGGACGTGGTCACTTGGAGGTTGGCGAACGGCGGTAGTTTGTAGCTGTCGAACTCTGACGACGAGCCTCGGACGTTGACAGTCAAGGAAGCTTCCCAAACAGCTGGCACCCATGATTCGCTCATCACCGGTATGCCTTTTTCGATTGATTTCTGAAAGAAAATAAATTATTTATGTATTTAATCTAGAATGACTTACAGTTAAACAAGTATTGGTATTCCAAATTGTTTTCATGCCTTAGAATCTCTCTTAGCTTCGCGTGTTCGAGGTTGCATTCGGCGCCGAAAAGCCCCAAAGCCCAGGCTTATAGACCATAGGCCAGTAGAGCCTCTCTATATCTTCCTATAGATGTAGTATCAGGCGACTAAGGGAGAAATAGCAATGGGCTAATAGAAAACAATGGCAACCCAAACACTTCAGGCAGGCCGTCAATTGCAGAAACGTAGACAAATCTCCGACATTATCAGGTTTCTATTTAAGACAATATATCCTTGCAAATTTTTGACACCAATGCACCATTCCGTCACAAAGGAGAAATGAAGAACCCTTCTAACCTAATACCTAATTACAAAATTACTTTAGTTTTTTTAAATATTCAAATAAACCGACATGGCCGATAAACACAAGGGCTTATGAGTCGAAGTCGATGCTCAGCATCTGTTGTGGGCGACTTATGGTGAGCGGAGGCCGATTTGGTTGCATGTTTTAGTGTAAATGTTTCAATTTTTTTTTTTACAATTTCAATAATAATAATGTAACCAAATAAACAATTTTATATTTATTTCTTTCATAATAATATACTGCATATTAGTACTTACAATATACTTATCAGACAATACAGTATTGGAAACGAGATGTGTTGTATCTTCTGTTAACACTGTGTTATAAATTCCACCCATCCAGTGGACTTTCTTACTTAATGCATCCTGTAACAGAAAAACTGGATTATAAATGATTTCACTTGCTCGAAATTTCAATTTTATGCTACACTCTAGAGCATAAAGTCGAACTTTTTGAGCAATATTTCAATTAATTAATTAATTAATCAATATACCTTTAATCAAGTGGACCATAACTCAACATACCTTTTGTTGTTTTGACATGCCACTAGCGGTAACCACGAGGCCCCTCATGGCGACAGTGAACACTGGTTCAGGTCCGGATGGTATCGGCATTCCTTCCATCAAACAGCAGGACAAACATCGAGGGCCCACTAATCTGTTGATTGTATTTCTTATTGTTTTTATTTAAGATATATAGCTACTGATGTGTTATACAATAAAATCAAATTAATTTTATAGTCCCAATAATGAAAAAGTACATTCAAATTACTACAAAAACTTAACTTATTAATTAACTTACAATTTTTTAGCATCAAAGAGGTTTTCTTTGATTTTGTATAACAACAATGTAACATAGTTATATTACTTTTGGGAAGTGATATTTTGTGCGGCCAATGTATTAATTTTAGTTTATTTTGTACAGAATCAGACACAATGTCAATTTAGATAAACAATGGTAGATATTAATAGATATTAAACAAAAGGAATGGATTTTGTTGCAAGAAATAAATTTTAATGTCAAAGTTTAAAAATAGTTAAAATTAAAACAAACTTACAAGCACTTAGTGCTTCTCAGTTTTTCATAAAGTTCTCCATCAAATTTGTCCAAAACAAACACATCCTTCTTGGTGAGACCGTCAAACTTGTTGTACTTGCTCTCGTGAACAAACTGGGCCTTAAGACCACCCCCGCTGTGTTGTTCACAGGCCTAGAAATAAAATTGTAATAAGATCATCCAAAGCATTATATTGACACATTGATGTCTGTTGCGGCCACACCGCAATCCTCGGCGAGAGAGGACGCCGCCCGCCGGCTGCGAGCGCAACTCTCTCACTTCGCTGGCCGACGCGACTATGCTACTAACAATTCGTATTTAATTTGATATTGTACATTTTTCTTTTCACATTATATGCAAGATAACACCAGTATTGTTTATTATTTATCTCAATAATTACTAGACAAGCTATTGAAGCATAAACAATGTCACACTCAATAATAAATTAGTCTATAATCAAATCATGTGTTATAAATGAATTCCCTTATTCTTCTTCTTGCTCTTACTTATTGCTACATCTCACTTTCAGATCAATGGGATAAGTTTTGATAACATTTAAAAGTTTGATGTTGTCACAAGTAAAACAGGCAGATCTGAAGCATTCTTGAGAAAAAGGATCTCGGCGGATGATCATTATCATCAATAACATATAAGATAAAATAAGGGTTCCATTATTACCTTTTGAGGCATGGAACTGGAAACACTATAGCTTAAAAATAATTTAAGTTCCCAAACTTTTTTTTTTTAATTTTTAATTTTTTATAATAAATAAATAAATAGTAAATTCGAGACTTGTGTTACGGGATACTAACTCAACGATAATATATATTTTATAACAAATACATATATAGATAAACATCCAAGACCCGGGCCAATCAGATCAAATATCATTTTCCATTATGACCCGATGAATTAACACCACCCATACAAACTATACTATGCCTAATATCAACAAACAATAAACTTACGGTAAATGCAAGCTGCATCTCCTCCGAACAATCATTTTCTGTCCGACAATTTCTCGGAATAATGAAGGTAACTTTTATGTCTTCTGTCATCCTGAGTTTCACTGTAAAATGTTTATAAATTATGGCACTATGAGTTTATGACTTTCAAAAGAATATGTGTATTTAGAAAGAAGCAAATTTCATCAATAAAACAAATACCTACCTAGGTAATATCTAACCTTTTGGTGGTTGTTTACATTATTTGTTACAAGTTCCCTCCTTCAAAGAAAAATGCACCTTTGCATAATGTCAATTTGAAAACTTCTTCATCAAACTGTCATAGTATTCGTGCGAATAGGGCAACAGGTTCGATTGTACAAGCAATATTATCGATACTGTCGTTAATTACTATTGCATTAAAAGCAATAATATTGAAGGAGTGCAATATTTTTATTTAATCGCGGGGACATCTTAGATCTATGATTTAGTTCTTATATATAGAATTGATAGTTGACTATCGATTGTTAAAATATAATAGAATTTATAGTCGACTATCGAGTGGCATGGCAACACTAGCTAAGATATAATATAAAAAATCGATACCTACAGACAGAGACTGACAGATTGATTATCTGTCGTCTTGTTGATTTCTGTTTGAGGTTATAAAAATGTGAGATCTTGAAAACGTAAATAAATATTGGATTGACTTTTTATACAGCATCGTCTGAAATCTTAGAATCATGTTGTACGACGATTTTAAACCTATAGTTGATCTGGTATTGAACAATTGGACAGCCTTGCAACTTGCTGTTGAACATGGAATGGGTGCACCAGGAGGTGAAAAGGTATTTGTTCATTTGAAGAAGACTTAATATTTTTCAGACTTAATACTGTTGATAGACTCATAAGTTGATTCTTGTTTTCAGACTGCACAGTTGATGTCAGTGTACATAGCTCGATATTGCGTAGAAAACATAACAGACGCGGATGAGCTTGCAGAAGTTATTGAGGATCTCATGGATGAAGAGTTTGACACAGTCTGTCACGATAATTCGCCAAAAGGTATTTAGAAAATTCCAAATAAGTCAATGTTGTTGTACTTTTATCTCTTACTACTACAGCTCAATGCATCTTCATGAAATTGTTTTTTTTTTTTTAGAAATAGCGATAGTTCTTCTATTGTATCTTGGCCTTTTGAAGGAAGGTAGACATGACGAAATCCGAGCTAGACTAGCAGCCATGCCGAAATGCCAAAAGTGGCTCAGCCAGCCTATACACGAATCTGTACCTCCTCAGGTAAGGACTTCATTTTTTATAATACATTTTGCAAGATAGATGAATGAATACATTTTTTAAAATTAAAAAATAAAATTTGGATTTAAACCTGTCGATCGCACAGAATCTAGACACATTAGATAAACAATTGTTTGACAAGTGCATTCACACGGGTTTGTATGGTAGGTAGACATTAATAACTTAAAATTTATCAATCAAGTGTGAAACATTATTTTTTTGTCTCGTATTGAATCCCCATAATAACCCCCAAAAAACTAAATGTTCCTTAACTTCTCAAATACCTTACCAGTGCCATGGCAACCCAGATGATGACACTACAAGCAGTAGTGATGAAGAGGAAGCTCTAGATGAACCAAATGGAGTAGCTTCATCATCTCACCAGAGTCAAGAACCAGAACCAATGGAAGAAGACGTAGAGCCCGGCTGGACAGTAGTCCGAACACGGAGGAAGAAATAAGTATAAATGTTATTGTAGATTTTAACAAAAGCGGCATGAATATGGCCCATTGTAGTTCAAAATAACTTCATGTTACATTGATCTATATTTTTTCATTGTGAGAAAATTTTTACCCGTCATAAAAGGGTTGTCATCATATTTTTGTATTTAATAAGAGTAGGTATTAAAACTTTATGAAACTTGTGGCCTCATTTGCCCATACAAAGTACATCGCAATGTATTTATACATTTTAAATATCCATTCTATATGCACTGTTTAAAATCTCAGCTAATATTTGTAAATGTGAAAACGAGAACCTTTTACGATTTTTACTTTTTATTATTAACAATTTGAGTGAGTTATGGAAATGACGTACGTTCTTCATTGGAAATGTTGCAGAGACACTTAGAAAGGTATCTAAAGACAGGGTAAAGGACAACTTATCTTGAAGGACGCAATACCGCAAGCTTTTTTAAATAGGTATCCCTAAAATAAATTCCTTCCTGCATTGCAGAGTTGTGTCTAACTTCATAAATCAATTTAAAAAATACTGGCTGGCAAGAAATTAAATATAAAAAAATAATATTGTGTTTTTTGTTGATCTATGTTCGAGTTCGTTAGCTGTTTTATGCATGGAATTAGTAGGTACCTACCTACCTACTAATTCCATGGTTTTATGATCGAAATGTCAAAAAAAATTAATTTGTAGTAGACCTGCGTTGCGTGTGATATGACTTGCAAAATACAATGAGTGTATTCGTTAACTTATAAACTATTTTATCAAATAAATATTGAATGTTACTTCCACAGATTTTTTTTAATTCCTGGTATTCCGTAAAAACATACCAATCAATAATTTTCATAAGGTTATTCAGGGCAACCAAGGAGTGCCCAAGACAGGCTTTGGTACTTTTTTATTATATATGGAGTGTGTAACCTATTACCATATTATCAAACACCATACATATTAACATTGGTGTCAGATTTTACTCAAGTCACCTAAAAGCATCTGACACTATGTATACTGGCGTAATGTTGTATGAAGTACTTACTAATTCCATGGGCATAACTACCTACCGCCACGACACCTAGTGACAAGTAATTGCAAACACACTTATGAAAAATAAACATTTAAAAAAATCGACCGGTGTATTATGAAAACTACAATACAAATCCATGTGGCACAAGCAGGACAGGATGCTTATATGTCTGTGATAGAGATTAATTTCTGTGCCAGGATCCAGTGTCTGCCTGCCTACCTGACCAATAAAATATGGAGTGATAAAAAGCTTAGGAAGTACCATGGAATTAGTAGGTACTCTTACTAAATTGGCAAGATTACAAAAGATTTAAAAATGTCGATCAATAATTTTATTCTTGTGGCTCACAGATATTGACATTACATGATCTGTGGTGTGGCCATGTGGAATTAGTATGTACTCCGTAGTACTTATTAAATCCATGGGTGTGGCTTTATCCAAGGTGTGGTGTGTATTTAGTTTTCAATTTAGTTTCATTGAAAGCTTTAAAGCTTTTGTAAAAAAAAAAAAACTATATTTGTCACTGTCTATGCTGTCTATACACAATGTTTCATGTCAATTCTATGTCACTGTGACACATTCCCAAGTTGCGCTACAATAGTAGAGGTAGGTACTATAGGTAGGCCATACTTACTGTTTGCGGCTTTTCCTTGTGATTTTCAGGATTTCCCTTCGTCGAATTTTGTATTTTTATATATTTCAGCAATAACATATAACTAAATACATGTGATTTTATAAAGATGCCACTAACAGCGCGACAAAGAAGTATACACAATAAAAACGGAGCTAAAAGAAGTGCAAGTTTCAGTAAAGGAAAACGAAAAGCTAGCGAAGGGTAATATAATTTTCCATGCTGTGGAACGTTATGAATCTTATATATTTATTTAATATTACTTAATTGGCTATGCGTGATAATATTTCATAAAATAATGGCTCGATTTATCTTTTGTTATATACTTCGACTCTTTGCTTTTCGCTATTGGCGCGGCTTGGCGCTTTTCCAGGTGTTGGCACTAAATTTCGAAGGTAAAAACAAGCTTATGACGTCAGTTGGTTATTAACTGAACTAACACTCAATAGATTTATTTATTATAGTTATAAAGTACCACTGTAAATTTTTGTTCAATGCTACAATAGAATTAGAATTCCTTGTTTTATCAAGTATATCTGTAGTTCTCTTCTTACAAATAAACAAAATAGCCGTTCACCCCATTTTCTTCATGACAATGCACAATGCCCCCCCATAGTGCAGTAAATAATGGTATGTTTCAAAAGACCAAATAGAACCAGTTTACCGAACTTTGAAGGAATGTGGTACATTGCTGGTTTATCATTGCGATAAATACTAAAAGCTCTCATATTAACTACTCATTGTTCATTCATGTTGGCATATGTGTCAATTAGGTGATAGTGTGTAGCCAGCATTATTTACAGATGACTGCATTATGTACTAAATAATTTACTAATGCATGTAATGCATCTGCCCTTCAACCTACATAATAGTCAATGTAAACTTCTTTATTTTATTACTATATGCCATGTAATAATGTTTTGACAGATGCGGCCTTCTGTCATTACAATTTTTCAAATTATAACAAAGACAGTTATTAGTTTAAAATAATTAATCTGCAGTACAAATGTCAATTTTATGAATGATTGACTTTGGAAATGATTCCTTCCTCAAGAAAATTGACTGATTGTAATAACAGCACGGCCGCAGTAACACTCTTAAGAACTACCCAATAACGACATATTTTCTAAGCTACTTTGCTGGCTTGACAAGCCCAAGAGGATCTTCACTTCACAAAGTAGCCTTTCTATCTGCTTACAATTCCGGGAACTGGGTTAATGGTCCTAAAATGGGCTCCCATTTGGTGCTTACCAATCACCCGACTGGTGCTTGTGCTGGCATTCCCAACTAGGAAATAATAAATATAATAAAATAATTTTCTGATAATAAGTTTGACCAAGTTTTTTCTTGAACTATCATCTCAGCCTCAAGAAGTCCACTGTTTATTGGCCTCTCCTAAGCATTCCGATAAAATACTAGTAATTAACACAATGAAATAAACTTTCAGAGAATTTCTAGTAACAAATGCACCATCAGATCTGCGAAGCATCACCTATCCTGGCGGAGCCATAGCACTGACATTGCTTGTAGCAGCTCGGCTACTGTCTGCTTACTACGGGCATATATCTGACTGTGACGAGACTTATAATTATTGGGAGCCTTTGCATTATTTAGGTAAGTACTTTCAAGTTTTCACTTAATCTTTGAAAATACTAAATAAAATTGTCTTTTTTGCAACGGGTAATATTGTAAGTATGTATACGGGTAATATTGTAAGTATGTATACGGGTAATATTGTAAGTATGTATACGGGTAATATTGTAAGTATGTATACGGGTAATATTGTAAGTATGTATACGGGTAATATTGTAAGTAAGTATGTATATTGAAATAAACATAATGTAATGTTAATTATTGTTATCAAGTAGTACCCCCGACACTCTGGTGGTCCCTACTCTCTAATACCACCATCACCATTTTATCAATATCTTTTAAAAAAAAGCAAGAACTAAAAAAAAATGCCACACTAGACAAAAAAATTCAAATATTTATAAAATAGTATGGTCAATATTACGAATAAGGCTTTTCACACAAAACGGGCCCAATGAAGAGGCTTACTTGCAGAAAAAAAAATGTCCTCGAGGGAAGTAAGTACATAACATAATTATCAATTAATTTAAGAACTTTGTTCTTGTCGGTGGAGCATTTTCCATCTAATTCTGTCCTCAGCCATTAATTTCACCTACCACCCTATACGACACGAGCTCTGCCTTCTCTTTTATTTCATCCAGGAATGCTCTTTTTGCCCTTGTAAGTAACATAAACAAACATAAAGTATAATTATTTTTTGCAGTATACGGCAATGGATTACAAACGTGGGAATATAGTCCCGTGTACGCGATTCGCTCCTACATGCCTCTCTGGCTATTCGCCGTGCCGGCCAAGATGCTCGCCTGTCTCGTGAGCCCTGTGTCCGTGTTCTATGCTCTACGAGGACTGTTGGCTGTTCTGACTGCATGCGCCGAACTCATGTTTTATAAGTAGGTACTTATTACTTATAATTATTTATGACTAGATGTTGCCAGGGGCTTCGCTCCCGTGGGAATTTTGAGATAAAATATAGCCTATAGCAATCTTAGATAATGTGCCGTTCTAATGGTGAAATAATTTTTTGAATTGTTTCGATAGGTAGTTCTATAATCTCTGACAAGATTGCCCGCCTCAAACATAGAAACTCACAAACGCTTACCTCTTTATAATAATAGTATAGATGAATGGCCACTATAATTTACAAACTGATTAATTTACAGACAGACAGAGACGATTGGCTTTTTTATAATTTTTAAGGATAAAATAAAAAATCTTTATTCGACTTAGGATGATATACGTCACTTATGGACGTCAAATTCGATTTCACTGAAAAGTAAAGCTCAGGTGAACAAGAACGGAAGAAGAAGCGGCGGGATATTTTAACCTTACAAATTGAAGCAGTCAATTTGTAAATATTTTGTTTGTTAACTATGAACAAATTTTAGACTTAAAACAACCATTTAATGTAGTCTCCGTCGGGGTAACATTAGTGCTAACTCCCATTACATACACATGTGTAGGTAGTTAAATGTTGTAATTCCTGCAGAGCGGTGTGTCACGAGTTCGGCGTACACGTGGGCCGTGTGTGGTTGTGTCTCACGTTGCCCTCAGCCGGGGCGTTCGCATCGAGTGCAGCAATGTTACCTTCAGGTAAAACTATTGTTATTTGGTCCAATGGAAACTGTAAACACAAAATTACGCTTATAAATATATATGCGTGACAAATTTTGAACACAATATTATAGACTGTAGACAGATAGGCATTGTATCTTGACTATTATATCCTGATTTGTATGACTTAAAGGTGATTTGAGAAAGTGAGGACATTTTTAAAAGGCCTCGATAAAGTACCTTGCCCATAAGTTTAGGTCACGCGTCGCCTCTGATCATAGAACTAATCTGAAACATAGAGTTTAAAAATAGAACGGAAAACAATAGACGTCCTCATATCTTTCGTTTCGCTCATACAAAGACCCAACGCGTATGACAACTATAGATGACACTAGCAGAAACGGGACAGAGCGATAATATATTTTTCCCTTATCGTGTGCCCAACTTTTCATCGCCAATCTTGCTGCTTCGCATGACGTTTGCCGTGAAAATTTCGTCATTGTAATATAGAAAACAATCGCAAAAATAGTGTTAATATTCTGTCTCATTTGGCTACGTTTCGTTGTTGATAGTTTTCTTTGTCCTTGATCAGTTTTTACGATCACAATTATTGACGTATTGTTATTTCAGCGTGGAGTAACGCCCTTTGCTCTGGGGCGCTGGCGTGTTGGTGGCGACGGCGATATCCACAAGCTGTATTACTAACTGCAGCCACCACTTTACTTAGTACGTTAACTTTAATACCTACGTAATACAGGTTTTATAGGCTTCATCCAGGGTTGTCACCTTTTTTGTCCTAAACATAGTTGTTATTTCAAAATAGCGCAAAAAAAATTGTATATATTATCAAAAAAATAATATAGTACACATTTATTTTACAACTATATAACTCGACATTTTAGTGGGAGTGTCACTTAAATAAATATAAATATATTAAGACAAATCACACAGATTGAGCTAGCCCCAAAGTAAGTTCGAGACTTGTGTTATGGGATACTAACTCAACGATACTATATTTTATAACAATTACATATATAGATAAACATCCAAGACCCGGGCCAATCAGAAAAATATCATTTTCCATCATGACCCGACCGGGGATTGAACCCGGGACCTCTCGGTCCAACTTTACCACTGCGCCACCGAGGTCGTCAATATACTTATATTTATATTTTAAATAAGACATTTTAATAGCATATATAAGTGGTTAAATATAGTATTTCTTGTACAGCTTGACAATAAAGAGTAGAAATGATAAAATTTTCCATACTTTTGTATGGAGCTTTTATTGCCATACTTGAGCATTTTACGTCAAAAATGTGACAGCTGCGAAGAATCAAGCGCTCTCGTTCTTTGTCATCTGTTTATGGTCAAGCTGTACTATTTATTTTTTCTTGAATATATAGTACAATTGGCTAAAATATTGCTCGTTTCTATATTTTATAATAATATAGTACGGGTGGCAACCCTAGTTTAATCCATACATGAGACGTCGCATTTATTGAGTAGATTTTTCTTGAATTTATTTCTCGTCTTTGTGTGTTCCTTGATTTGCCATTGCCTTCTAAATTTCACACACTAGATGATAAATTATCAACCAGTGTGCAGGTTTCCTCACGATGTTCTCCTTCACCAGATTCAAGTGGTGGTCTATGACAACTACTGTACATGAGGCAGATTGGTATACAAACTCACGCGGCATGTAGGGTTAAAACCTAGGACCTTTCGGTTCACAGACTGGCGTCTTAACCAATCACGATCATTTGTATATTTTATAATAATATTATTCACCAGTATCTCGCAAGTAAATACGATGTAATAAAGGATAAAACTGCGTATTACAAATATTCACCTCAAACTGTTTTGGATTCCCCTAACTATAAATTGTATTGGGATAGAACTATAATAACAGATAAAACTATTCATCATAATAGACCAGACATAACATTACACGACAAACGAAACAAAACAGTTTATCTGATTGATATAGCCATTCCTAACACCCACAACCTCAGCTCCACGTATACATAGTATAGTACACGTATAGTTCGCAAATTTCTTTCTTCAGACTCTTAATTTCTTTCTTCTTTTCAATTGGTTACGTTTGGCTACGAGCTCGCGTATCCAATAAAACTCCTCAAAATTAATTTTGAGTGAAATATAAAAATACAAATAATAATAATAAATCATTTAGTGCAGGCACTTGTAAAATACATGACCCATATCACACTATAGACTAAAAAAATAATAATAATAATAAATAGAAACAGTACCTAATAAATTAATATTATTTACTATTACTGTCGCGATGCACGGAAAGCCAATATCTTAAGATAGGGCTGCTCAGACACTCAGATAAGGTTCGGAGTATCTCGTTGTTTGAGTTTCGGATGCGTGTCCAGAACGCTGCGACTCGCGATCTAATTATCGCGAAATAGTCAGGAACCCCGGCCGCGGCGAACATGCCTGACGCGCTGCAGCCTCACCAGGATGCGGTATGAGTTAAATTAAAAGTTTATCTGTCATTTTTATTTCAGGTTGGCCATTTACAGCTCTCATTGGTTTACCGATCGCCATAGACATGCTTGTCCTCAAACGTCATATCGTGGACTTCTTTAAATGGTCTATCTTGTCTTTGTTCCTGATATTAATCCCAACTGTGGCCGTGGACTCGTGGCACTATGGCAGATTGGTCATAGCTCCTTGGAATATAGTATCATATAATATATTGACCAATCACGGACCAAATTTGTATGGAGTTGAGCCGTGGACATTTTACTTTGTGAATGGATTTCTTAATTTCAATATTGTTTGGGTGAGTTTTTTTTTTGATAATTTACTCAACTTCAGTTTTGACCTCTATGCTACTGTAATAGCTGCGATTTTGCGATGGATTTGGCTTAATGCGATGTGGGCATCGGGGTACCCCCCCCCCCTACAAATATTATAATATTAATAAATCCTACTAATAATAGTTGTTCGCCTCGAACGTAGACCTCGCGAATACAATTTTTTTTTATAAAATTGTTAATATTTGAAAAACCACTTCACTGATTTTGATCCCCCACGAACTTAAAAATTCTATTGACAGTCTCCTATATACCTTTTTAATTTTATCAAAATCTATCAATACCTAGAATAGCACATAGAGTACTTTTTATCCCGTCATACTTTTAATCATCATTAAAGAAATATAGAATATCTTGGTCGACTGTGGTTTTAATATGAAATCAATATGTATTCATATTATATATAGCACCTGGAAACGGTAATCAAACATTACTATTTAATGTTTGATTACCGTTTCCAGGTGCTAGCGTTGTCGTGCCCCGTGCTGCTGCTGGCGTGCGCGTGCGCGTGCGCGTGCGCGCGCGCGGGCGCGGCGCGGTGGAGCGCGCCGTACTGGCTGGACCTCATGCCGCTGGCTCTGTGGCTGGCGGTGTTCATGGCACAGCCGCACAAGGAGGAGAGGTATAACGTCATTCTTGTTAGTATTCCACTTTATGCCGGCTCCATACTATCCGCGAACAGTTTGGCGGATTCGGTATATATTCCTCCTACTATGTTTTTCTTACGCTTCCAGACTTTGGAAGAAATGCACGTTAATACGATGAAATTATTTAAATACCTGTTTACTTACCTGTGGGTTTGCCCACCTCGGGAACCGCTGGAATAGTTGAAATAAAATGGTCACAGCGCATTTATAATACACACAGCGCCATCTAGTGTTTTTATTGCAAAGTTTAGTCTATTAGCATTTAGCGCCACCTATAATAGAATACAGGTTTTTCGCAAATCCCACGGGATTTTTTCCGGGATGAAAGGCACCCTGTGTCCTTGTCCATATTATATATATATATATATATATATATATATATATATATATATATATATATATATATATATATAAGCGAAATTTAAGAAGATTGGTTGAGTGGATAACTCGTGAAGAAGTAACAAACAAAAATCTATTAAATAATTTCCAGGTTCCTCTACCCGATCTACAATATGATTGTCCTAGTTGGCGCTATAGCTATCGACTGCCTTCAGAAGATGACGTTTGCAGTTGGAACGGAACTGTTTAGATGGAGGAAAGAGAGGGAACGACGGCACTATCTCGCTTACACCGGCCCTCTGATGGTCATGTGTATTATGTTGGCCGGCGCTTTAAGTGAGTTCCGTTTTTTTATATTTTTTTATTAGCAAACAAAACAAATATCAATAAAAAACCCGATATATAATTTTAGTTTGTAAGGTCTCCATTTATAATGGAGACCTTACATATTACACTAAACATATTTAGACCTCCCGACATCGACCGGGGATCGAACCCGGGACCTCTCGGTTCAGTGGCAAGCTCTTTACCACTGCGCCACTGAGGTCGTATATATAAAACTAGATGTTGCCCGGGGCTTCGTTCGCGTGGAAATTTTGAGGCAAAATATAGCCTATATGTAGCAATCTTGGATAATGTACCTTTCTAATGGTCGAAGAATTTTTGAAATCGGTTCGCTAGTTTCGGAGATTACCCCCGCCTCAAATATACAAACTCACAAACGCCTACTCTTACATCTTTATAATAATAGTATAGATAAAGAGGGTGAATTTCACGACTGTCTGAACGTGGCGTGTAGCGTTTCATTAGTGTCGCATTTTTTTTTAATAATCATTTTTTTTTTTATTAAACATTTATAAAATTAACATTGTACCAGTACTTTACTACGATAATTAAATTGATTACTGTGTATGGTACAATTTAATAAACACTAATGACAGCCCGCGGCGGAGTTCAAAACCCTCGTGAAATTTACCCAGCATATAAATAGGCATATCCCGCATCACCGCTCTATACAACAACTACCACGGACCGATGCACCTCCTCCGCGCCATACCAACTGACACCACTGGTACCGAAACTGGGACCGCCGCTGGTACCGGCACGGTCTGCTTCGGCAAGGAGTGGTACCGGTCCCCGTCGCAGTTCCACACGAGTTACGATATAAGGTTCATTGAGAGCGAATTCGATGGACAGTTGCCAGCGCCGTTTGCTGATACTAGTAATGGTAAGGTTTTATTTGTTTATTACTAGCGGCCAGTCTCGGCTTTGCTCAGGTCAAAACCATAATATATACCATATAACTGTAAGTAGGCTATGTCTGTACATAAGTAGAACATAGGAGATAATAAATAATAAATAAATATATTAGGACAAATCACACAGATTGAGCTAGCCCCAAAGTAAGTTCTAGACTTGTATTATGGTATACTAACTCAACGATACTATATTTTTTTAACATATACATATATAGATAAAAATCCAAGACCCGGGCCGATTAGAAAAAGATCATTTTCGATCTTGACCCGACCGGGGTCGAACCCGGGACCTCTCACTGCACCACCGAGGTCGTCCAGAACCTGGGACCTCTCGGTTCAGTGGCAAGAACTTTTACCACTGCGCCACTGAGGTCGCGTCCACGGAGAACAGTACGTGGAAACCCATAGTCTATGCCTACCCTCACGGGGCCAGGCGTTATAATTATATATCATGTTTATTTTCAGCCACACGCATCATCCACCCATACTTCAACGACCAAAACAAAGGCGACAATCGAACCTACGTACCCCCGTCTCAATGCCACTACCTCGTCGACTCCGACCTAGGTACCCCGAGTACCAAACAACCTCACTACCACAAAGATGGTAAATGGGAAGTAGTAGCCACCGTTCCTATTCTTGACGCGGAAAAATCGAATAGGATATATCGTGCCTTTTACATACCAATATTGTCCAGTCAAAATAAATATGGTAATCTATATTTGTTGAAAAACAAATTGATTTGATCGATTGAAATGTTTCAATGTTTGTGTTGTTATTAGACAAAGATGTTTGTAAAAACGAAGACAGACTGTTTATGATCTGTCAAGCTTTTGTATATTATTTAATAAAAATAAATAAATATATTAGGACAAATCACACAGATTGAGCCAGCCCCAAAGTAAGTTCGCGACTTGTGTTATGGGATACTAACTCAACGATAATATATATTTTATAACAAATACATATATAGATAAACATCCAAGACCCGGGCCAATCAGAATAAATATCATTTTCCATTATGACCCGACCGGGGATCGAACCCGGGACCTCTCGGTCCAGTGGCAAGAACTTTACCACTGCGCCACCGCGACAAGAAAGGTGACTTCAGTTTCAGTGTAATAGTGGACCTTTTTAACGAAGAAGTAGGAAAGCGGACCCTGGGCTCCGACGTTAAATGGCTGAGGAAGAAGCATGAGGAAAGTAAAAAAAAAAAAAAACACAGATAATTTTTTACACTGATGTTAGTTTTAATCAAGTTTTCAGACCACAAGATCACTGGCTGCAATTCTAAATATTTTGGAGGTACTATTTCTTCACTGACTTGTCACCCATCCAATCACCGACCATTGCGAAAGTTGCTTAACCGCCACCATCGCAGGTCGAGCGCATATTGCCATATCGAGCTCATCAATGGCAATACTTGTACAAACTATCGACCAAATATCAGACTTAATTATATAAGCAATAAACCTATTTACATAACAATGTATGTAAAGAACGCAATGTTAACCTAAAGTGAATTTTATTATCAACATGTTAGAGTAAATTTTAGTTTGCTTTTAAGTTCTGAAATCTGAAGCAATATTAATTATATACCAAAAATGATGGTATTTATCGAGTCACCGCCCGAACAATCTTTTTTGTATATAGAGTAACTTGAAAAACATGAATAACCATTTGATAGTTCTTATTCTCACGCAATAAGGACTACAGTTACAAACTAAATCTATTCTCAACAATTCTTCTTGCGTGTTATTGTCACAATAAAATATTATTTTTTCATACTTTTAACTTTATTTTTACAATATTTACAAAATAGGTTCAAATCAATTTATTTTTAATATTAATGATTTGCAGGTTAATCTAAAATCGTTTATCGATGAGTACACTACAAAATCAACTGATATTTCAGTGTAAAAGTTACCATAAGTATGATTTTAAATACATTTTTATTTTTTTTAATCAACATTGTATGTAAATAATATAATAATTATTAATTGTGTAGTATCTCGATATCTGTAATTTTTTCACGGTTTTTTATAGTATTGTATAAAAATATGTTACACGTGAGATGCGAATAAGCAAAATTAATATGTTCGAATTAATTTATAGAAAAAAAAAACACACACACTTTGAACCACAGGCCTTTGCCCAGCAGTGGGACACAAATATAGACTAGAAAAAAATAGAGGGCCGGTTCTCTATTAGGTTGTTTGAATGGAGATTCTAGTGAAACATTACGTTGTATACAAATACAATGTTTTTACCCTTTGCGGGGTAGACAGGGCCATGTGTTGCCCAGCATCTTATAAAATAATATGGCAATATTACACTCGTATTTTAATATAGCACAAATATAAAGACGAAAAAGTAAAATGCAATATTGAACTAATCAATGGTAAGCGAATTAGTAATATAGTATGTAAAATATAGTTTGACCCCTGTGACAGCAGGATGAACCGTTAGGTTCGAAATGTGAGCGACAGAGACAGATGTATCATACTTATTCATACTATTTGTCACCTGTCACAGAGATCATCTTAACGATGGTTGTAACTTTTGTAAATAGTGAGTTTTTAATTTAAAGTTCACATCCACTAATATAACAATTTTCATTTGTTTGCGCAATTACTATTATAAAAATTACCTCGTATTTTCTAAAATAATGTAAATTAAGAGAATGTATTCACGATTTTATTAGTAGATGTGAAACTTTCTTTTCATACTTAATACTAAATGTGTTTGCATTTTTATAAATGATACGTATTTAAGGACTCGATGTGAATGTGTTATTGTAATCTAAATTGTTTTATTTTTAATTTATTTTCATATTAAATTAATTTTGTCTATAGAACTGTTTGATTTACGTCCTATTTAGATAGTATAGCATATTCACCCTTATTGCTTTATACATATAGTTTATTTTTTACTGTACATGATTAGGTTTGCTGTGATGATACTGAGGTTCCTAAATAAATATATATGATAAATTGTTTTTTTTTTGTTTTCCTATACAGATCGGCTGATTGGACTAAAGCATGGAAACTGAAAATCGTATGTTCTTTCCCTATTTTCTTTTGCTGTATTCCATGTACAATAATCCTTACATATTATAAAACAAAGTCCTCTGCCGCGTCTGTCTGTCTGTTCGCGATAAACTCAAAAACTACAGCACGGATTTTCATTCGGCTTTCAGCAATATATAGTGTGATCCCTGCGGAAGGTTTAGGTGCATCATTTATTGTGTTTTAACCCGAGCGAAGCCGGGCCTGACCGCTAGTTTTGTATATACAAATAAAGTGTTGCTTTATTGTACCAAAAAAATACAGAAAAGAATATCATGTATCATTTAGTCCACCGCCTACAGATTTATATATAGCAAACGCGTGATGTTTGTCCATTGGACAAAGCTGACAAATATGTGCTACCGCGCGTCAAACATCAAGTTACTCTGCATTGAACTTAATGCAGTGACAATAGCGATGAATTTGGCAATGATTTATAAACATAGTTAGCTTGATGTGCTGTTGACTGTACCCGGTATATTGTAAAAATATTGCAGTGCCTATATTGCCGTCTCATTAGAATAAAGTTGGTAAGATAGCATATATTAATTAGTAAACGTTTTTAGGTTTTAATTCTTTGGAAACATATTAATTCTTCTTTAATCATATTTAATCTTTGGAAAAAATTATACATAAGTATATAATTTAATATTTAACGACCCAATAATAAGAAGTTGTTAACTGATAGCTTGCACAAAGTTTAAATAAAAATTAAATGTTTGGACCATCTAGATCAGTTTCAGATTATCGCTTAGGCCATGCGATATGATTTTTGTTTAATACTTATCCTAGTTTCGTAGATAGATGTAGTGTACGGTTTATTTTTTCTGTAATTTATTTTGTAACTTTAGTGTAAGTTAACAAATCGATTTATTTATAATTTTTTTGTAAATTCCTGTTGCTATTAACATGAGGGAAATAGTACATATCCAAGTGGGTCGATGTGGCAACCAGATCGGGTCGAAGGTGAGGTCTAAATATATATACTTACCAGCTTTTGCCCACGGCTTCACATAGAAACAGTTATTTTTTCCCTATGTCCTTCTCCACACTTCAAACTACATGTATGCAAAATTTCAAGAAGATAGGTTGAGTAGATGAGCGTGAAGAGGTAACAAACAACTTTCGCCTCTCTAATATCACTTAGGAAGTTAGAATTCAATTTTATGTTGTGAGTTTCTTTCGGCATTTCTCAGCAGTGGTCGTTCCGAAATGCTAGTAGTTTCTTAGCTTTCAGGAATACTATATCACTTGAAACCCGACGTGAAAGCTTGTCTGTAAATTGGTTTAATTTCTTAATAAATGACTTCGAATACTATTTACAGTTCTGGGAAGTAATATCCGACGAACACGGTATAGATCCAAATGGTTGCTATCATGGCGACTCTGACCTTCAACTGGAGAGGATCAACGTATACTACAACGAGGGTTCAGCTTGCAAGTACGTCCCGCGCGCGGTGCTAGTCGACCTCGAACCTGGGACCATGGACTCCCTCCGCGCCGGACCCTTCGGACAGATCTTCAAACCTGATAGCATAGTTTTCGGATCAACCGGCGCAGGCAATAACTGGGCTAAAGGACATTTCACAGAAGGCGCAGATTTGCTTGAAGCTATACTCGACGTTATCAGGAAAGAAGCTGAAGGCTGTGACTGTCTCCAAGGCTTCCAATTGATCCATTCCCTTGGCGGCGGCACTGGGTCAGGATTAGGGACTTTGCTCTTAGGGAATCTCACTGAAGAGTACCCTGACAGAGTTTCTGTCACTTACTCAATAGTGCCAAGCCCGAAAGTGTCGGACACCGTCGTCGAACCGTACAATTCCACACTATCCCTGAACCAACTGATAGAAAACTCCAATCAGACGTTCTGTATCGACAACGAAGCGCTATACGACATCTGCTTCAGAACTTTAAAGATCACGACACCAACTTACGGAGATCTAAACCATTTGGTGTCAGCGACTATGTCTGGGGTGACCACGTGTTTGAGGTTCCCTGGACAATTAAACGCGGATTTGCGTAAACTGGCAGTGAATATGGTGCCGTTCCCGCGGCTCCACTTCTTCATGCCAGGGTTCGCGCCGCTGACGTCACGCGGCAGCCAGCAATACCGCGCGTTGACAGTACCAGAGTTGACTCAGCAGATGTTTGACGCGAAAAACATGATGGCGGCATGCGATCCGCGACACGGGCGATACTTAACCGTCGCTGTTGTCTTCCGAGGTCGGATGTCCATGAAGGAAGTTGATGAACAAATGCTGAATATCCAGAAGAAGAATAAGGAATATTTCATTGAATGGATCCCGAATAATGTTAAGACAGCTGTGTGCGATATTCCTCCGAGAGGTTTGAAAATGTCGGGAACGTTTGTCGGAAATACGACGGCTATCCAGGAGTTGTTTAAGCGGATATCGGAGCAGTTCTCGTCGATGTTCAGGAGGAAAGCGTTTCTGCATTGGTACACGGGTGAGGGCATGGATGAAGCTGAGTTTGCCGAAGCTGATAACAACCTTAGCGACCTGATCTCGGAGTACCAGCAGTATCAGGACAGTACGGTTGATCAGGAGTTCGAGGACGAAGAAGAAGGAGAACACGCGGCGAATGACGATAGTGATGAATAATTTATTTTTGGTTTATTTATGTATTTATTAATAAAGGTTGTGTTTGTGTGATTTTATATGCTGTTTTATTAACTGTCGACTAATAATAAAAAACTCAATGTGGTGATCGTTAACTTTCTAGCTTGCGTCGAGATTTCACATTATGTATATGACATAAAAATATATAAAACTCGCTAGTTCCTGTGCAAATTCAACGATTTGTGTCACGATGCCTACTATCGCTCTTCGTCCACTTTCCAATAATTTCGAAAACCACCACTTGCTCCCGATGAAGAGAAACATCGTGAGGAAACTTGCATATTGGCTGACAGTTTCAAGTTCACTAGGCGACTCCTCGCCACTGTATAGGTATGTAGTCGTAAAAGTCATATCAGATGCATTTAGGCGTCTTGAATAACATTTGTTAACAGTGTTAACAATACACTCGACAAGAAAGCTCAAAGCGCAAAATATTCGTAAGAGAACTATACCATAGCATTTGTAGCAGTCTACGGCGTAGCGCTTGTAGCAGTCTGGCGTAGCACTCGTAGCAGTCTGGCGTAGCACTCGTAGCAGTCTGGCGTAGCACTCGTAGCAGTCTGGCGTAGCGCTCGTAGCAATCTACGACAAGCATACTTTAGAATACATAATTTAGAAGGGCTCCCGCGGGTGAGCGAGCATATATCAACACAGTTGCGCGCGCAGCTGGTTACTGATATATACGGTAGGTACTGTACAGTGCAAACACTTAATACATTTTACTTGCATCAGCATTACATGCGGAGCGGCGTAATCTAACTTGTACACAAATATCATTCATCGCGTGCACTCATATCAATTATCAATCTTATCAATAAACATCGTAACATCATTCAGTTGGTATCAATCACATCAACTTATCATTCAAGATCGTATGGTTTAGAAAGAGACCGTACTGGTACTAGCATGTAAATCGGGTAAAAAATTAATGAAGTCGAATTAACCTAATCTTAAATCTACAGTTAACCATCTGTGACTGACTGCAACTAGAGATTTAGCAGGAAACAAACACGATACACCTAGGTCTGATCAACTAAAACCGGCTGCACCTAGGTTTAGCCGAAATGATAATGGCTAAACCCAGGTATAGAAGCGGTGGTGGTGTAATGGTTAGGACGCTTGTGGATCGAAAGGTCCTAGGTTCGAATCTTACTCGTGCCACATGAGTTTGTATACAAATCTGACTCATATATAGTGGTTTTCATCTACCACCACTTGCTTCCGATGAAGGAAAACATCGTAAGGAAACCTGCACACAGGTAGATTATTATTATCTTGTGTGTGAAATGGAGAAGGCAATGGCAAACCACTCCATTAATAATGCCAAGAAAGTTATTGTGTGTGTTTCATTCCACGTAATGACCACGACCCTCAGCCATGAGGAATACGACTATGAAGAAGAAGAAACCCAGGTATAGCCGAACTTCTACAGGATTCACCCATGTCCAGCCAACTGAGATCGGCTGCACTGCACCGAGGTTTAGCCGGTTAAACTTTAACTTATATACAAACTAAAATCATTTTGGTAAAAACATATAGTCTGTAATAAAAAAAAATTCCCCGCCAAAGCCAACCCTGCACAACTGGCAACTACAGAAAAAAAAAAGATTTCGAAATTCAAATTTATTATTTTTGAATCAGTGACAAAAGAATATAGCAGCCTCATTCATTTTCAAAATTTTGTAGCATGCACATCTGATAATTTTTTTTTTGAAGATTTTTTTTTACAGTTTTTTTATGATCGTTTAACGGAAGTGAAATTTTAACTATCTACATTTTTGGTGCAAAATTTTTTGTGTTCCAACAAAATGAGGGAAATCGTCCACATCCAGGCCGGGCAATGCGGCAACCAGATCGGAGCTAAGGTCAGTAGATCTTCATTAAAATATTAATTACTAGTAGGCTATGTAAGTCTTGTTATTATCTTGACTTATCTACTTAGTTAGGTACCAATGTGAGCAACTTTTGCTATCGTAATTTCTTGATACAAAATTTGATAGCCTAAGAAACTCATCAGTGTAAAACCAGCCTTGTTGTTGATCTCCACTTAAGTATTAGCCGTCACGTGATTTTGCCGTGATTCCATGTCCGCAAATTATGATAGTACAAGACTTATGACTTGTTGGAAAAAGTTTACCGCAGCCTCACTACTACCAGTTTTCATATTGAGTTTGTCTTATTCTAGGAGTGGACATTCTACTACGAGGACATTGCAAAAGTTGCCACTTGATTGCGCTGTCAGTGTAACGTCACAACTTATATTTAAGATATGACGCTTCTAAAATCATCTCTTAAATTCCAGTTCTGGGAGGTGATTTCGGATGAGCACGGCATCGATCCCACCGGCGCCTACCAAGGGGACTCTGATCTTCAGCTCGAACGTATCAATGTATACTACAACGAGGCGTCTGGCGGCAAGTATGTGCCGCGCGCCGTCCTCGTCGACCTCGAGCCCGGCACCATGGACTCCGTCCGCTCCGGACCCTTCGGACAAATATTCCGACCGGACAACTTCGTCTTCGGACAGTCCGGCGCCGGTAACAACTGGGCCAAAGGACATTACACTGAGGGTGCAGAACTTGTGGATTCAGTCCTCGATGTCGTCAGGAAAGAAGCTGAAGGCTGCGATTGTCTTCAGGGCTTCCAACTCACACACTCTCTCGGAGGAGGCACCGGGTCAGGCATGGGCACTTTATTGATCTCCAAGATCAGAGAAGAATACCCTGACCGTATCATGAACACGTTCTCCGTGGTTCCAAGCCCGAAGGTATCGGACACGGTTGTGGAGCCTTACAATGCGACATTATCGGTTCATCAATTAGTGGAGAATACTGATGAGACGTATTGCATTGACAATGAGGCTTTGTACGATATTTGCTTCAGGACCTTGAAATTGACGACGCCGACGTATGGCGATCTGAACCATCTAGTATCAGCGACGATGTCAGGCGTGACCACTTGTCTGAGATTCCCGGGGCAATTGAATGCGGATTTGCGCAAGTTGGCAGTGAATATGGTGCCGTTCCCGCGGCTCCACTTCTTCATGCCAGGGTTTGCGCCGCTGACGTCACGTGGCAGCCAGCAGTATCGTGCGCTGTCTGTTCCGGAGCTGACCCAGCAAATGTTTGACGCGAAGAACATGATGGCTGCTTGCGACCCTCGCCACGGGCGTTACCTGACTGTAGCCGCCGTGTTCCGCGGACGGATGTCCATGAAGGAAGTGGACGAGCAGATGCTCAATATTCAAAATAAAAACAGCAGTTACTTTGTCGAATGGATCCCTAATAACGTTAAGACGGCTGTGTGCGACATTCCGCCGCGTGGCTTGAAGATGTCTGCCACATTCATCGGCAACACTACTGCGATCCAGGAGTTGTTCAAGAGAATATCTGAGCAGTTTACAGCTATGTTTAGACGGAAGGCTTTCCTTCACTGGTATACTGGTGAAGGTATGGATGAGATGGAGTTTACGGAAGCTGAGAGTAATATGAACGACTTGGTGTCGGAGTACCAGCAGTATCAGGACGCTACAGCCGACGACGAGGGAGATTACGTGGAAGAAGTGGAGGAGGAGTGATGTTAGTGTTTGTAATGTCCAATGTTTGTTTTGTAATTCTGTGTCGGTGTACAGTGTAGACAGTCTATATCCGTTTATCATGGTTATAAAATAAATATTTATATACATCATATTTGTGTTCAGTCTTTAAAGTTTAATCGACTTTGGTGACTGCTGCCATAGTACTGTGGCAGTCACCAAAGCCCCTTAGGTATTTAATGCCATAGATGGTGAATAGGTATACCTACATTTCCAATAAACAAATATTTATTAGTGGAGCTCAAAGGCGCAGTGACTAGCTCTGCATGTGTTAGTGGCGGTTAACACTCAACAATGGTCGGTCATTGGATAGGTGTGCGATGGGTCTGAAGGAAGCCTGTGTCTATACACTCGCGGGAAGAGGACCAAAATAGACCCATTAGTGGAAATTAGCAGTGGAACCTACAGTCCGGAAGCAAATTGAGCACCTTAGTATTTCGGCAAGCACCTACCATAAGTGCGTTTGTCTTTCGCCGCCGTCACCGTCACGTCACCGAGAACTAGATGACGGTGCCAAAGTAGCGGTTCATACATTTACCTAGCCGCGCGTCCACCGCACATCCGTCACCCGAGCGCCGTCATCCCGGCCGCCGAAATTGCGTGTAATCGGCGTGACCGCTAGAACGTGGCCCGAGATTTTGACGGGCTGATGTGCTGGCAATACAAAACACGTACGAACTTGTCCACACACTGCCGTCGCCGTTCTGTCGCCGTCGCACCATTCAGTTATTATTATAATCGGTCGCAATGGACAAACGATCGGTGACGGCGGCGGTGGACAAACGCCCTAAGGGACTACTGTGAATTGTGTTACCGATGTTCAAATGAACCTCTGTAAAAAGATAGCAGTAAATATAATGATAAAACTTCTAGGAAAATTGATCACAAGGGTCCTGTTAATGGAACCTCTGGGAGAAAATAGGGCAGACGACGGGGCTAGATAGGGACAGTGGTCAGTTGGACACAGAACTAGGAAGAAATATTCAGTGGTCATTGCTTAAAAAATAAATAGATACCTAGGTAATATTTTTAAAATGTAGGATATGTACCTAGGTATTTAACCAACTAACTAGGTCAAAAGTCTGATAGTCTCACAGATAGGTACCTATACGAGTCAGAACATTGCATTGAAATACTTTCGCGATAAAAAGCAATAACGTCAATCCAAGTTGTTATTTGGTAAAAATAAATCTGTGCGTAACACGTATAGCGTGTTGTTAAGCCCACTGGCCAGCGGTTCCACCCTCAAGGATTCATCTATATCCTTCCGTGGATGTCGTACGAGGCGACTAAGGGATATGATATCATCTGGTGGTGTTTTCTATCATTAGCATTGACAAGGAGGGTTAACGCTAGAAGGCGGCCGGTTGTACTCGTAATATGCAGCCGAATATTCAATTAGTTTTGTGTTATCAAAAAGTTTGTTTTTGCGCTATAGTTGTACTTATATAGATAAAAAGTAGCCAATATGCTATTCTACTCTAGCCCACAATCCATATCTGTTCCACATTTCACAATCAATTCAAAGTTTTTGCGAGATATGCATATCAACATATAAAAAGACTGAGAAAAAAATATTTTTGCATGTGAACTTGTAACTACACTAATAACAGGATGTGCCATTGAGAAAAAAGTTTGGAACGTAGGTGCTGGCTGAAAAGTTTTCTTTTTCTAGATTTAAAATATTTTCAATCCAAATTTGTTTTTATTTCAGCTCATTCTTCTGAAAACCGACGTACAATGCGAATGGTGTAACGTCTCGGGAGATTTTTTATATTTTTTTATATTAGTTTTAAGCTAATGTTAAGCTACAATTTTATAAAGCCATTTTGATAATTTTGAGGTAAATTTAAAAGTATCTGTGAAAAAAGGAGATAAATTTTCAAGATGAGGGAAATCATTACCATTCAGGCTGGTGCTTGCGGTAATCAAATCGGCGGTAAGGTGAGTAATCGTCGCTGACCTTTTCACCTTGTTTTGTAAATTCCCCAAACAGTGTTGTCTCTATCGATATAGCTTCAATTCTGGTCACTCAACCTAGCTGCGGCTCGGGGCTTCGCTCCCGTGGGAATATCGCGATAAAAAGTATCCTGAGTTATCCCAGGTTATTTTCTGCCCGGGTACCCAATTTCAAAATCCGTTCAGCAGATTTATATTGCAGCAAACATACAAGTACTACTACTTCACAATACTCTTGGATTCTGTAGTGGAGTAAAGAGTTGTACTTAATTTCTTAGTGCTTTTTTGAATGGAGCGCAAAATTCAGCGCTCAACGATTCGTTGGTTCCGTACTAAGATTTATTCTTTGTTTCAGTTCTGGGAGGTGATATCCGACGAGCACGGGATCGACCCCAGCGGAGTGTACCATGGCGACTCCGACCTCCAACTGGAGAGAATCAACGTGTACTATAACGAGGGATCTGGAGGAAAATATGTCCCACGCACTGTGCTGGTGGACCTGAAGCCTGCCACCATGGACACGCTGCGTTCGGGACCCTTCGGGTGCCTTTTCAGGCCGGACAACTTCGTGTACGGACAAAACTGCGCCGCCAACAACTGGGCCAGAGGACACTACACGGAGGGAGTCGAAATCCTTGAATCCATTTTGGACGTGGTTCGTAGAGAAGCAGAGGGCTGTGACCTTCTCCAAGGATTCCAACTGACCCAATCTCTCGGAGGAGGCACCGGTTCCGGACTTGGCACGCTTTTGTTGAACCGCATCAGGGAAGAGTATCCAGACCGTATCCTTGTGACGTTTTCAGTATTCCCAAGCACAAGAGTATCAGACTGCGTCGTAGAGCCGTATAATACGACGTTGGCTGTGAATCAACTGGTCGAAAACACTGACCACACCTTCTGCTTGGACAATGAGGCGTTGTACGACATCTGTTTTAGAACTCTGAAGCTCACCACGCCGACATACGGCGATCTAAATCACTTGGTTTGCGCGACGATGTCTGGCATCACGACATGCTTGAGGTTCCCTGGGCAGCTCAACGCAGACCTGAGGAAGCTCGCCGTCAACATGGTGCCATTCCCCAGACTCCATTTCTACACACCAGGGTTCGCGCCTCTGACATCGAGAGGGGCTCAGCAGTACAGAGCGCTCACAGTCCCAGAGTTAACACTGCAAATGTTTGATGCAAAGAACATGATGGTTGCATGCGATCCGAGGCACGGGAGGTACTTGACGGTATCGACGATATTCAGAGGGCGAATGTCGATGAAAGAAGTTGATGAGCAGATCCAGAATGTGCAGAATAAAAATAGCACATATTTCGTGGAGTGGATTCCAAATAATTGTAAGATTGCGGTTTGTGATATTCCACCACGAGGGTTGAAAATGGCATCGACCTTTATGGGAAATACCACAGCGATCCAGGCTGTTTTCAAGAGGATGGGTGAACAGTTCGTGGCAATGTTCAGGCGGAAAGCATTCCTGCACTGGTACACTGGTGAAGGTATGGACGAGATGGAGTTCACTGAAGCAGAGAGCAACATGAACGACCTGGTGTCTGAGTACCAGCAGTACCAGGACGCCACGGCAGACGACGAGGGAGAGTTCGATGAAGAGGCGGAAGAAGGAATGGAGGAATAGCTTTATTGGTGTTTCAATTGTGTATGTCCTGTTTTGTCCCTAAATAAAATCTAACCTCATAAATTGATTTTCATTAAGTTTGTACATTTTATGAAAAGGCAGTTCTATATATTGATGTGGAACTGCCTCTAACCTACCTCAATGGACTAGTGGAATAGCCAAATGCAAAAAGTTTGCTTGGTGCTACCTACTGATTGCTTGAACGAATATTTCGAATAACGGTCTATCCCACTAGTCCCATTGAGTTGTCCCACAATGGGACAACAGAGCGTTCCGTCGCATTCGGTCACGGTCGCACTCGCACTGAAAAACTGTCAAAATCGCAAAGTAAATAGCATTTGTTCCATATAGCAAATGGTCGAATTCATATTTTTGTCTAATCGCAAATGGTCAAATTAGCAAATAGTCAAAATGACGAATGGTCAAATTGGCAAATAGCAAATAGGTACTCAAAATCGCGAAGACGCCCTCCCAGTAGTCCCATAGGACAAGAGCCATATTTATCACATTATGGGACATTTTAGAGCGCGGCTCATAGATTTAAAAACATACTTCAATGTAATGTTTTTACTTGTGGGCTACACCTAGTCCCACAATTTCTGGAATTCAAAATTATTGTGATTCAAGTAGGTCTTAGGTCGTTATTTATATACTTCCTATAGTTTAGTTGCCTCTGTATCACGTGTTCCAAACCATCCATTTTTTTACCTCAACAGAAAATGCTCACCAGGCTGAACAACTAGTAGGTAGTCGTACAACAGTACCTACTAATTCCATGGCTGAACCATCATTCTCCATCAGGTGTTTCAGTATAGTTTATACCTAGGTATCCTATGTTGCACAGGCTTAATAGTTTAGAAGCAGAATTAATAGTTTAGAAACAGATTTTCAAATTCTTATTGACTATAGCCTAATTTTGTTTTTATGTAAATATTTCAATGTACAGAATGTTTTTTCTACTGTTTTATTATACGTATTGATTATGTATATAAGAAAAGAAATTTATAAGGTATGATTTATTTCATGACAAAACAGAACGTACACATTTGAAACACCAATAAAGCTATTCCTCCATTCCTTCTTCCGCCTCTTCATCGAACTCTCCCTCGTCGTCTGCCGTGGCATCCTGGTACTGCTGGTACTCCGACACCAGGTCGTTCATGTTGCTCTCTGCTTCAGTGAACTCCATCTCGTCCATACCTTCACCAGTGTACCAGTGCAGGAATGCTTTCCGCCTGAACATTGCCACGAACTGCTCACCCACTCGTTTGAAAATAGCCTGGATTGCTGTCGTATTTCCCATAAATGTCGACGCCATCTTCAACCCTCGTGGTGGAATATCACAAACCGCAATTTTCACATTATTTGGAATCCACTCCACAAAGTATGTGCTGTTCTTATTCTGTACATTAAGTATCTGCTCATCAACTTCTTTCATCGACATTCTTCCTCTGAATATCGTAGCTACGGTCAAGTATCTCCCGTGCCTCGGATCACATGCGACCATCATGTTCTTTGCATCAAACATCTGCAGTGTTAACTCTGGGACTGTGAGCGCTCTGTACTGCTGAGCCCCTCTCGATGTCAGAGGCGCGAACCCTGGTGTGTAGAAATGGAGTCTGGGGAATGGTACCATGTTGACGGCGAGCTTCCTCAGGTCTGCGTTGAGCTGCCCAGGGAACCTCAAGCACGTCGTGATGCCAGACATAGTCGCGCAAACCAAGTGATTTAGATCGCCGTATGTCGGCGTGGTGAGCTTCAGAGTTCTAAAACAGATGTCGTACAACGCCTCATTGTCCAAGCAGAAGGTGTGGTCAGTGTTCTCGACCAACTGGTTCACTGACAACGTAGTGTTATACGGCTCTACGACGCAGTCTGACACTCTTGGGCTTGGGAATACTGAAAATGAGGAGATAACACGATCTGGGTATTCTTCCCTGACGCGGTTGACCACTAATGTACCAAGTCCGGAGCCTGTGCCGCCTCCAAGAGAATGTGATGTTTGAAAACCTTGAAGGCAGTCACAGCCCTCCGCTTCTCTTCGAATAACGTCCAAGACTGATTCCAAGATTTCCATGCCTTCAGTATAGTGTCCTCTGGCCCAGTTATTGGCGGCGCAGTTTTGTCCGTACACGAAGTTGTCCGGCCTGAAGAGGCATCCGAAAGGTCCTGAACGCACAGTGTCCATGGTGGCAGGCTTCAGGTCCACCAGCACAGTGCGCGGGACGTATTTCCCCCCGGACGCCTCGTTATAGTACACATTGATTCTCTCCAGTTGGAGGTCGGAGTCGCCATGGTACACGCCGCTTGGGTCGATCCCGTGCTCGTCAGATATCACCTCCCAGAACTGGAAATATGAAATGAACACTTTCAATGGGAATTGATGGGAATTTAATGAAGTGTCGCCTAGTGTATACAGCTTCGATTAAACGGTTTAGTTAAATAGTAGGCTTATTGATGGATTTAAGAAAAGAGTGACCTAAGTTGCTGGTTACGAGTAAAGCTTTAGATAGGAGCTTTAGATAAAAGCTTTAAATATTAAGGTCAACTTACCTTCCCACCAATCTGGTTACCGCAAGCTCCAACCTGGACGGTAACAATTTCCCTCATCTTGAAAATTTATCTCTTTTTCGCCGCAAATACTTGTAAATTTACTAGAAAATTATCTAAAATCCTTTACAAAAATTGCGACTTAACATTAGCTTATAAACTAATAAAAAAAAATATATAAAAAATTACAGATCAGACCGTGCACATTGTACGTCCGACATCAAAAAATGACCAAATCCCAGGTCAAATTTCGATCGAGAATTTTTTATTTTTTTAGAAGAAGAATTAGATAAAACTTTCCTGCCAGTACCAAAAGCTTAGCAACAAGCTTAGAATGAGTAACATTAGTTTATTTTGAAATGTAAATAAGTAAATCGCTATAAAACGCGAGTAATAAACTATGATTACAAATAACTAAATAATTTGGCACCGCCATCAATCAACCTGTGTTAGAAACACAAACTGAGAAACTGAACACATAAATTGCAAACTTGCATACGCCTCGTCCCGTTTTCACTGAAAGTTCCGCCTGAAACTCACAGATGGCGCTAGTACCGGACGGTTGTTTTGCTTGGCGGCGGCGTACTGTCACTATTGTCATGGCGCTCGCTTGACATGGCGAGGTAGCGAGAATTTACAATGTAAAATATTAGCTTATTCCTGTATGATGTAGGCATATTTGATGAGTGGCGAGTGTTTGAGTGTGGGTTTGCGGAGTGATGTCAGTGGCAGACGCCGCGACCAGCGCGCCTGACAAAAAAATTGTATACGGTGAAGATAGCACCGACAGTGACAATGATGAGAAGAAGGGGTTACTGCGGAGAATATCCACTAGCAAATGCGTCGGTCGATTGGTAAGTAACCCTTTTGTTTATGCCCTAAATGTTGGTGAGCGTAGGGCGTGCCAGCTCGAGCCGCCGGGGTGGGGAGACCATGTGCCCGGGCAAAACTGAGCTGAATCAATTTTTTAATTATTTACCTATGTTAAATACTAGATTTGTGTGTAAAAGTAATGAGGAATAGGCGGTCGTTTGACCTATTTTGTGATATGAACCCGGGGGAGAGAAGGATGACAACGATTTTGGGCGGGACGCGGACATTGTTTTCGCTTTTCGCGCACTGACAACTGATGTGGGTTCAAAACAATTAGTTGATTGAAATTCGTGGCTGTATAATGTTATTAGTTACGCAGTTGACGCCAATGGGCTGGTTTTCATTTTCATCAAACCTATTGATCAATACCAATCTAATTAATTATAAATTAATTTTCTTAAAATCTTAAAAATTTGTACAATACTTACGCTGATCATCATACTTCTTGAATTCATGCCATTTTAGAATTATTTTCTCGCATTACATTTAAGTATAAAGCAATATCTGTTAAAGTCCATATTGAGAGAAAAAAAAAACAGTTACAAATATTTTAAATTGTTAATTTATTTCGCCCACGAAAGCCTATTTTTGACCTCAGGTCATTAACTGTATCTGTTCCAAATGACATCAAAATCGGCCCAGTGGTTTAGTCATAAAATTATTTCACAATCATAACCATTTATTTCGTAAACTTTCACGTTTATAAATGTATTTGTTAATTGTACCAGCATTTGAAATTAATATGGATTTATTGCTCAAAGGAGTAGTACACAAATGTCCCATCTCGACGTGGCCACCCCACAGTATTGTGTACAGGATATCCGCCACATTCGCATCTCGTCCCACTTTCGTCCCATTCAGGGGTTGGCTGACGTGTGAAATGGGTTCGTTCGCGGCATCAAATTACACCTGACGACAGGATGTATCGATAACACAGTATGTGTCTGGATTTGATTCCGAAATTCGCATTGTGTATCGACTACATTCATGCAGTTCTGTACCACTGATATGTAATTTGAGCCATATAGAAATAGCGACAGCCCTTGTATATAACAATGTTGAAATGTAAAAATTATAGCAAGTAATAAGTCATAAAAATGTGAATTTGGTTAGTGTTTGAAAGGCTAGCATGAGCTGTCAGTCTCCTCCAATACCCCTACATTAAAAAAAAATTGGGTTTCCTGCGTGTCTGCGAAACTTCGTACGGCGATTGTTGATGTACCGAACATCTTAATTCTAATAGATTTCCGTCTCTTCTTCTCTCTTTCATTTGCCCGTTATTTTCCCACTCAGCCATTCAAATTCAAAATTATTCAATTTAGGATGATATACATCACTTATTGACGTCAAAAAAATACTTAAACTAATTCTACTGCCGGCTTCCAAAGCGCAGGTGAAGAAGAAGCGGCGCAACAAACTTCACCGCAGACTTTTCTCCAAGGACGTCAATTAACAAATATAGGTTTTATACATATATTAAAAATTAGGAGGACGAATTCACATTATTATTAAAAATGTCAAAATTTAAATGAATAAATGAAATAAAAGTTGTATTTCCAATAAAATTTTTGAAAATTGTCACACAAAAAAATATAAATAAAAAGCTAAATGTACAAAACGTACGTAATCATGTCATAAATCAATTACATATGTTATGAGGATACTGCACCATGCTTGGGTCAAATATAACCGTAAAACGTCCGAACCAAGGTCCTATTCTTTTCTTTTCCACTTCGCACCGATGGGTTTATTCACATCAAGCCTGCATTTTTTGAGTTGGCCCCTTCTCATAACTACATAATATATATTAACTGGAATTATCACGAACTTTATGTATCTCCTTCTGTCACGATCAAGCAGAAACTACAACGATAATAATAATAAAAATACTTATGGCAGGTGACCGCACTCTTTGCAATAGCCCATTCTCAGTCCATCCAAATTTCATTCTATAGACCAGTACTTCTATCCATTATTCTGCAATAGTTCACACTCCCGCCGAGACCTGCTCATGGGCATATCATTTCATTGGTATATCCGGGAGTGGGTCTTGGCGGGAGACCTACACAACATCAAAATTCTCCAAAGGGCCTCTACGTGTTGGATCCATATCCCCACGCAAGCCTCTCAAAGGACTGGACTATGTGCCGTGAATCCCAAAAGAAAATAAAAATACTAATTAATTTATAGTAATGACGATTATTTTGTTTTAAATTGAATGAATTAATGAACATTTATTGCCAAAAATTAAAGTAATAAATTAATTAATCAAATTAATAAATTTTATTTATTTAAAAAACACGATATCAATCTCACATGATTAATTAATTTATTACTTTATTATATATATATATACACATATGTGACTGACTGCCAGATAGACAACGTCCAGCCCGAAAATTACACCTCGAAGGGGGTGAAAGGGGTGAAAAACTTTTATATGAAAGTTCTATACCGGTGAAGTTAGCGACTTGAAATTTTGGATTATCGTTGTTTACAACAAATTTATGAATACGTGTTTCAGGTTTTTCTGAAAAACTTAACCCTCAACCCCTTTAAAAGGGGTGTGAAAGATTGTACGAAACTTCAATTAATGAAGATAGAAATAATTCAAGATAAAAAACTGAAAATTGGTAAATACTCTTCATCATTTTTCTTTTTTTTTTGGTGTTACCGAATTACCGAGATTTTACTATGGAATTCACGCGGGCGAAGCCGCGGGCTAAAGATAGTCTACTTATAAAATGGAACAATCGCAATTAAGCACATTAATGTGGGCGTTGATATTGTCAGAGCTTTTAGCGTATTGATATCAAGCACATTTTGACATAAAGTTATATGGATATTTGTCTGTTGTGCAGATTCCCAGGCTTTTCATGGGATGGGTGGCAAACAAGCCAGTGGGTCACCTGATGGTAAGCGACCACGCTGTCCAATCAGCCCTTAAAAATTCGTAAATTCGTTTCTTGAAGGTTCAAATGTCGTATCGTTTCTGGGGATTTTTGTGAGTGTGAGTAAACATCCTCAATGTTTGTTTTTAAATTGAGAAAATTCTGCTAGATTTAATTCTATGAATTAAAAACTGTATTTAGGATTATTTTGTGTTATTCATTCTATACAACTAAATGACGTATATTTCTTTACTAATATCTAATTAAAAATATGTATCAACAGATGATTTGTGGAAACATTAAAAAAAGAATCTTTTTACTCAGGTGATTTAAAGAAGCACAAAAAATATAGTTAAAATCTTGTGGGTTTTGATCTCCCAGGTGATTTGCCACTAGGTGACTTCAGGACACAAAAATGTGGAATTTGATGTCACCCAGGCGATCGAAGTGGATTAAACCAATTTTTAATAATATATTGTTTATGGCTAAAGGACGCACGATTACTTATGTGTACTGAAATTTAAAAATCTCTTATATATTGTTTTTCATATTTCCATATTAATATTATCTGCGAAAGTCACTACACTGCCATGATTAAACCGCTATTTCGATTTTGATGAAATTTAGAATAGATATAGTTTATGGCCCGGGCAAAGGCTACTGCGAACTACGGCTATCTATATTGACACCGCTTGACATAAGCAAGCTGCAACTAGATTCTGACATTTTATATTCATTAATGTTATAACAATTTCAAGAAATATTTATTCTATTAAATTAGCCACCTGTCTTGGCATCAGAATGGCAGAAGGATAACGTAAGTTCATGTTTGACTATCTTATATAGATTCAGATAAATGAGTTTCGTTCAAGAAAATTCACTCTAAATCAGAATTCGTCTACAGAATCGATCGGTACTTGTATCAATACACACCGCGGTCGGAATCCCCATTTATCCCGGAATCCCCATTCGTCTGCATCAATCACTCGCGGGATTACTCGCGCCCCGGGATTCCTCGAGATACGAGCTATCATATCGGAAATAATGCTCGTTGCAGTTGTTATATTTGAGATAACGGTATTCCGCTTTTTCGCTGAAATTTTTCATTGCTAAGTTATATCCTCTCATTTTGTTACTTTTGTATTACTAATTGGCACAATCCGGATCGCTTAGTGAGGGTTTGCTATATACATCTCACCATCGAGTCGATTCGAAGAAAGCAGGGAACCAATCACATTGCGCCATTGCGACGCTACGACAACCACACTGCAATGTGATTGGTTCGCTGCGTCTCACTTCAAATCGATTCGATGGTGAGAAGTGAAACGCAACTTTCTCGTGACACTAAGAATTTTATTGGCTAATTAAAAGAATATTATAGATTCTCGCGTGGATTATTTAATTACCAATGACACTATACTGACTATGTAATCTCACAATTGTATATATTAAATAAAGCTAATGTGTAAAAAAACCGGGTTGCACTCCGGCAGTGCCGCCAGAAATGAAAACTTGAATTCTTCGATCAGGATCACGTGTCCTGACGCGAGTTAAACATTTTTTACCCATCACAAAAAGTGCACAACGCCGCTAAAGAAGTTTTCACTTCAAAAATAAATAATTATTTTTGCTATTAAAAATATATATATCGCAACTTCTCCAAAGTATAAACCACGACTATTTCTTTATTAATAAATTGAAATAAGAAATTTGGTATTTAGTGTTGATATTTTAGTCCATTTTGGCGCTTTTGTTTTTACTTTTTGTGGTACGCGACCGAATGCTGGTCGGTTTGAAAGGACAGGTGTATAAATCTATCTATCATAAAACAAGTCATTTTGTACGGTAATGAAGTGTTTTAAGAGCAGCAAGCATAAAATTTGGAATAAGACTTTATAACATACATTTTTAGGTATATTTTGTAAATCATTGATGGCATATACAACTAGTTGTATTGGATTGGAGCTCGGCAGCTGATAGGCAAAAATAGCATTCCCAAGGAGGGTTGACGACAGACAAGTGGCCGGTTGTAATATCACAGCGAAATTTTTACAATTTTAAGCCTTTTGTCGCTGTTCCCGGGCTTCGCAACTTCACAATCCCGAACGAAACCCGCTGAACATGGAGAAATAAATTTCTAATTGCAGGTTTATTTCTATTCCTAAATCTAATTGGGGAGATCGTTCTAGAAGTTTGACACAAGCCCATTCAGAGCGTGGGAACGCGCCGGGTGACATTTTAATTAGCAACGGACTGAGCTATCGCGGTAATTTGTATCAACAACGAACCGCCGGAGTAGATACAACATAGAGCACTCTCATTAGAAAGTTATTCTGGCTCTTACCTCAGCTTTGAGTTGATTCGCAGTGAGACAAAGCTAACCCATTGTAACGCAACGACAACGTGATTGGTTGGCTACATATCATATAAGTGAGTGCTTCGCCCTCAGACCTTACCTCTATTTCGCTTGGACCCTACATTATGTCTACTCTGCACACGTACTTTAAGCCTCCCTTTTACTGAGAATAATATTGTTAATTAATTAATCTGCTTCCCAGAACATTTCTGCGAAGGTGTACCTATTTCTGTTTCATTATAATTCGGCCATTGAATGACCCAACCAGGTTGGTTCAGAGAAAACTTGACGCTATCCGTACGATTCTTGAAATAGCGACAGGCTGAGAATTTTACAACACATAATAACATTATGTGTTGTAAAATTTAATTTTAGTATTACTTCTAATATTAATATTGTACAAGATCCGTCCTAACAAATATATATCCTCATTTGTTATTTGATTGAGACAAAGAATTTGAAAAACCATTTACAATTTTTACAATTTTAACAAAGACAGGAATTAATTTTATTACTTATAAATATTACATTAAAATTATTAATCTGTACTTTGGTAATGTCAGTTTTCTGAATGACAGGTTTTGGAAATGATTCCTCAACTCAAGACGGATCGTAATGACAACGTGGCCGCGACGGTCGAAACGCTCTGAGAACCAACAATTTTTATTCATCTTCTTCATTTTATAGCAATACTACAAAAACTATAATAAATGTTAGAGCTAAGCTCCTCAGGAATCACAATGACGCGACAGGAGGACTTCTTTTTGAATTATGTATGGATGTTTGAAAGTATTACATTTTGATCTATTAATTATTTACAACATCCATTCCCGCGGGATACGTACGAAGCTTTTAAACTGCAATATTTAGGTCGAGCTTTTAACCGCCTTCTTAAGTTTACTGGAGCTTAAACATTCTGAAATATGGTTCCCTGAAGACTGGGGTAGCTTGTAACTTCAAGTGACAACGTTAATGGTTGGCAATTAAATTGTAATTTGTAATTTGTTGTCGTCCGTTCCTATATTTAAACGAATGATATTCATCTACAAACTATCCGTCCATGTGCCGTCTGATTGTCCTCCCGCGCAGGTTGTAAAAGTCAATCAAGGGAAAACCTGTGCAGCTAGAGATAATCATAGACGAGCTTCCGCTTTTCTAATCGCTAAATACCGATAAACATAATTAATTATATAGTAAACTAGCTTTTACCAGCGGCTTCGCCCGCGTATTTTTCTCACTAGAACAGTTAAATTTCAGTTGATGGAATATATAAATGCTACTTCTCCTAGGGAAGCGGTGCTGTAATGGTTAAGACGCCCGCCTGTGGATCGATAGGCCCCAGGTTCGAATCCTACTCGTGCCACATGAGTTTGTTTTCAAATCTGGGTCATATATAGTAGTTTTCATCGACCACCACTTGCTTCCGGTGAAGGAAAACATCCTGAGGAAACCTGCGCACTGGTTGATTATTATTAACTTGTGTGTGTGTGTGATTATTATTAGCAATGGCAAACCACTCCATTAATAATGCCAAGAAAGTTGTTGTGTGTGTTTCATTCCACGTAATGACCACCACCCTCAGCCTGGAGGAATACGACTATGAAAAATTCCTAGGTCTCTCTCGTGTGCTCTCGCTTTCGTTTGGGGCTGTAAAGCCATGAAGCCCGCGGTCGAAAAAACAAAGTATCTGTATCATACTTAATATAATTTATTAATCATCAATGTTCAAAACAAAGTTTCCAGTATCGAATTTCAACTTTTCCCGTTTGATCGAAATATCATTACGAATTTTCTGAGACAGGAAATTTAAATGCCATGTGTCTGACAACTTTATTTCAGGGCACTGCAGGCCTACCATCAACTTTTACAGAACGATTCCAATGCAACTCAGTTCAATTTAGGAACCTAAAATGAATTGCACTCATACAAAAAATTAAGTCGATCGACCAAAATGTTTTTGAAGTGAAAACTAAAAAAATGTTAACTCGCGTCAGGACACGTGACCCTGATCGAAAATTCGTAAGGCGTCAAAAGTGCACGTCGTTAACATTCAAGTTTTCACTTTTGCCGGCACTCCCGGAGTGCAACACGTTTTTTTTTTTTTTTCGAGAAGCATATTCCGGTAAACTTATAATTCGCTCGTTTACGACGAAGGTTAAATTCTCAAAATATCGGTCTTCGTACATAATTTTATACGTGTTCGGATCAACGCCCTACCTACAACCGTTCACAACTTGGCTCCCTGCCAACACTCATTAACACCTAAAAATATACTTGTTCAGCATTTTATAACTAATAGCTTTGGCAATAAAGGCCATTACATGGATACTTTTAGACGTCTCGTAAGTGACAATTTGATTTACTACACACGTCTCCTTAGAGTTAATTCATCATTTTGATATTATTTACACAACGTTTTCTTTGAATTCTGTTAATATTTTTCCAGTGGAGTTTGATCCATCGTGAAAAACATTTTCAGTTTGTTTTTTTGCTGTATTTTATGATATTTAGAAGTAATCTCAAACATAGTACTGAACTTAAACTGTCAACCAGTGTGCAGGTTTCCTCACGATGTTTCCCTACACCAGAAGCAAGTGGTGGTCTATGAAAACTACTATACTATACGTATACACGATGGTGGTATACAAACTTTTGTGGCTCGTGTAGGATTCTAACCTGGGAGCTTTCGAACACAGGCGGATGATCTTAACCTCTTGACCACCACAGCTTCAACTACCCTTACTATAATAAAAGCAACTATTGCTAACATCTTTTAAAAGTATGTAACATTATAATTAATGTGAAGTCATAGTTCACTATCCTAGTAATGGAGACTCGAGTTCCATTAGGGGCACTCAATTGTTAGGGCCGATCTCCATAGTGCTGTGCGATGCGGTCAGACATATCTTTTGATTATCGAATTTAATTGTTGATATATTAGGACAAATCACACAGATTGAGCTAGCCCCATAGTAAGTTCGAGACTTGTGTTATGGGATGCTAACTCAACGATACTATATTTTATAACAAATACATATATAGATAAACATCCAAGTCCCGGGGCAATCAGAGAAAGATCATTTTCCATCATGACCCGACCGGGGATCGAACCCGGGACCTCTCGGTTCAGTGGCAAGAACCTTACCACTGCGCCACCGAGGTCGTTAATGTCGTCGTGTTTTTTTCATAGTGACTGAAGACGTATGTGGTCGTCCAAATCAAAAGGGACCTTATGGCGGCTGGCACTTAGGTCTTTATTGCCGTTGTTCGAATACAAAACAACGGCAATAATTGCGTATGTGTTAATGGCCAAATGATAAATAAATTTATTACATTTGAAAAAAAATAAACAACAGACAGACTATTACAAGTGATCTTTTAATTAAATACAATTTAGTACATACATACAATCGTTATTTAGTCGAATGTGGTGGTGGTGTAATGGTTAAGACGCCCGCCTGTGGATCTAAAGGTCCCAGGTTCGAATCCTACTCGTGCCACATGAGTTTGTATACCAATTTGACTCATGTATACACATGTATACATCTGCCACCACTTACTTCCTGTGAAGGAAAACATCGTGAGGAAACCTGCACACTGGTTGATTATTAAGTTGTGTGTGAAATGGAGAAGGCAAACCACTCCATTACTAATGCCAAGAAAGCTGTTGTGTGTGTTTCATTGTTTCATCCCACGTCCCTCAGACATGAGGAATACGACTATAAAGAGTTCACACCAGTTAATTCTAGTTTTAAAATCTTGTTTTTTTTTTACAGTTACTCCCAATAAAAATGTAAAGATTAAGATAAAATTAAAAGTTAAGGATTTCGACACATTATACTAATGCAATGTAGCTCTTGTGAACTTAGTACGTTTAGTTCACCAGGATCCCCTGACTCGATCCCCCAGGGGATCCTCGTGAACTCATCAGGATCCCCTTTAACAAAAATAAATATAAAATGATACTATCACACTGAGTCCGATTTATATTTAAAAATACGTTATTTTGATCTATAACTTTGTTTGGACTTAGCACATTATTGTTGTTGTTATTAGTTACTACACAAAGTACAACAAAATACAAGTAAATAGACAATATCTTACTTGTTACTTAATTTCGGACTTTCTATATTCGAGTCTTTGTCACAGCTGAGTCAAATTCAGATTCAAATTCAAAATTCTTTATTCAATTCAGGATGATATACATCACTTATTGACGTCAAAAAAATACTGAAACTATGTCTACTGCCGGCTTCCAAAGCGCAGGTGAAGAAGAAGCGGCGCAACAAACTTCATCTCAGCCTTTTCTCCAAGGACGTCAATTAAGAAATATAGGTGTTATAAAAATTAGGAGGACGAATTTACATCATTATTAAAAATGTCAAAATTGAAATGAATATATATATATATATATATGTTATGAGTTATGAGGATACTGCACCATGCTTGGGCCAGTAAAATATATAGTTCTCTATATGCGAAAGAAATATAGTCTGTAGACATTTAGCTTTAGCGTGAAGAGAGTGCTTGGAGCGCGCTAATTAAACATTTTTTCTGAAGCGTTCCCACGATATCCTTTGCTGTAATAATATTCTCGTACATTTATGAGGCAAACTTTTATTAACGGTACTTGAGTGTCATATTGCTTGTTAGTATAGTTATATTAGCTTTTACCCCAGGTTTTGCTCATGTATGTAAGATTAATTAAGAAGATATCACACGATAACAAAGGCTACACGTAAATAAAATAATATGCAAATGTTTGTTATTATCACATCGCGCTGCGTCGCGATTCCTTGTCGCGTTTGTGAATCGGCTAGGACGTCGGATTATTTAGGTGGAAAAGGAAAATGTTATGTCAAAATTGCATTCCCGGAGGACGTTAACATGCCACTCGATCTTCTGTATACAACTCATTCAATTTCAACCAAATCAATTATTATCTTCTTATTAGAGGTTTTTTTGATTCCTATAATCACACGTTATAAATATACAATGATAATATGTTGAAAATATGTCAAGATTGTCGATCCATCGTCATTTATTATCATCCGTCCTGGCTTCGCTCGGGTAAAAACATTATAAATTATACCTTTAAACCTTCCTCAGGAATTGCACTTATTTATTGATGAAAACCGCATGAAAATGCGTGCATTAGTATTTTATGAGTTTATAGCGAACAGACAGGTGCAATAGAGGACTTTGTTTTATAATTAGTAAGGATTTGCTTTATTTTGGTAAGCATTTTTACTTTAATGTCTGCCAATTCAGTCTAAGGCCTTCATAGCTCCAATCTGTCAAAGCAAGGGCAAGCTTTGTTTATCGTGATTGAGGTTTTTATCAGATGGCTGCGAGCCAATATTCGTATGTGATGGTACAGGCTACACCAACAACATTGTACAAGTACAAATTCTTTGCAAAATTCGCCCCTAAAACCCTACTAGCTGCGCCCCAGAGCTTCGTTCCCGTGGGAATTTCGGGATAAACAGTACCCTATGTGTTATTCCAGGTTATTTTCTACCCGTGTACCAAATTTCATAACAATCTACTGTGTTATACTGTGGTTGGACTCGCATATCGATCCATGTCCAAAACCCATATCTGTAAATCCATACCTTTTCTTTTTTTCGAGTTGAAATACCAGACAAATTATATTAATTTAGATCAGCACGCAGCCACAGCAATTGATTTGTCATTGGCCTTCTTCCAAAGACTGGTTGGACCTGTTCAAATATTGGTTTCTTTCTAACGGGTCCACCATCGGCCTAGAAGCTCCCACCCGGTGGTGATCGTTCTTTAAGCTTGTGAGAAATTACTATTTAATATAAAAATTGACGTGGAAAAGTGAATATGAACGTCTGATTAAATGATTAGAATTTGATCTCGCCTGGCCAGTTTGGAGAGCTCTAAACAGACTCTACTAGATTGGTGTTGGGAGATGCCGAGAAAACAGATTTAAATGGGATTTCGACTAAATGCTCTGTGTGACTGTGGAGCGATTGAATCCACGACTCATCTATTGTCCGTATTGGCGCAAAATGTCCTTTTTTCAAAATGTTTTTCTCAATATGTCCTCTTCTCAAAATGTACTTTTAATAAAAAAAAAACTGTAACACTTTAATTCTAAAAATTATAAATTATTTAGGTACTGGAAACAGGTTTAAATAACACTATACAATTAAAATGATGCAGTTATTTTATTATTTAAATTTTACATATTTGTATGGATTTGTATAAAATTTTATAAATACATTAAGCACTACTTTATAACATTCTTAGACTTAATTAATAAATAACTTGCATGTGTGTTTTTGATGATAATTTAGACGAGCGACTAAGTTTTCTTTATTAAAAGTACATTTTGACAACAGGACATAATGAGAAAATGACATTTTAAAAAAGGACATTCTGAGAAAGGACATTTCGAGAAAAGGACATTCTGAGAAAGGACATTTCGAGAAAAGGACATTTTGAGAAAATGACATTATAAGAAAAGGACATTTTGCGCCAAGACGCTATTGTCTTGCCCAAACTGTCCCTCCTCCATAGAATGACATTCATACTATTACTATGCTAAAGGCAGTAGTCTAAAATAGTTAAGATATTCATAAAAAAGTCATATTTGAAAAGAACTAAGTTAACTTCCTTCAAACTTTTATGAAAGAGGTAATAAATCTCATATTTCATGAGATGCTTTGAGCAGACGTTATCAATTTTGAAAAGGATTGATAAATTGCTGCCAGTTTCCTACAACACATAACTCTATATTATACTGTGACATAACTCTGCTACATTAATAACGGTCTCATGTACTTAAATATTTTGACTAAACGTATTATTGTAATATACGGCCACATATTAGGTGGTCGTGCAAATCAAAAGGGACCTTATGGCGGCTGGCACTTAGGTCTTATCTTATTGCCGTTGTTCGAATACAAAGCAACAGCAATAATGGCGTAAGTGCCGGGCGCCATAAGGTCCATTTTGATTTGGACGACCACATATATTCTAATATCAGCTAACAGCTCCAGCTAAGTGATAAAATAGAAATTGTCTGAGTATGTTTGTACATAAAGAGCTTAAAATACGTACCTACAAGTTTATTTACAGTTTGTTTTTCGACGTGCGTAGTGCGACTTTGTATTTTACATCTCACCAACGAGCCGATTTGCAGTGAGACGCAGCTAACCAATCACAGGGCGCCATTGTGACGCAACGACAACCACACCACATTGTGATTAGTTCGCTGCGTCTCACTTCGTATCGATTTGATAGTAAGAAGTGAAGTGCAAACCTTTGCTTCTCTGCCACTATAAGTATTACGTGTTTTATGGCTCCAACACAATATCGGTAAACTCAAACAAATGTCGTCACGTATGAACCTAGATTCGCATAATAACAAATAAAATAAAATCATTTGAAACTAAATAAAATTCATTTATTTCGGACACTCATAGATCCATATAAAACACTTTCAAATTGTGATAATATTAATGCAATAACTAGAGTTAGTTTATATACATTATATTATTAATTATGGTATATTTAATATCGCATGTGTACCTACCATTTTGTCACAATATTGCAACTGGGGTGGAACTCCAGTGCGTTACGCATTCGTATGTAACAATAATAAATTGTTACGCGTCATGTGTGACGCGTGGAATGAATTTGCCTGAACGCGCAATGGACTTCCATGTTCAGTCCCAATAGTTTTCATATGTGAACTTATTTTCCGTTAGCCAGTTTTTTCCGGATACATAGTTCCCCTTGTAACGGTACAAATTATTTTGGAAATGTCAATGAATACCTATAAGAATTTATAATGTTGCGGATATTATTAGTTATGGAAATCCCAACAGTTTTGAAATAATTAAAGCTGAAGTATACAAATATTATACAATCATAATTTATAATATTTTGCAATTGTTATTTTTATAGTCTTTATTTGCGGCCTCAGCCTTGTTCCCGTTATTCAGGATAAAATGTTCCTTATGTGCTATTGTAGGATATATTCTGCCCGTGCGCCAAATTTCATCTAAATCCAGTGTTTTATGCGTACAAATATCCTTGGGTGAATTTCACAAGCGTTTGAACGTGTCGTGTAGCGTTTCATTTGTTTTTGATTTTTTTTTTTTTGAATAAGGAATCATTGGATTAAACATTTATAAAATTAACATTGTACCAGTACTTTACATATTTATAAAATAGGATAATGAAAATGACATGGTACAATTTGATAAACACTAATGACATCCCGCGGCGGAGTTAAAAACTCTCGTGAAATTAACCCCCTTACCCTCTCATCTATATAGTAGTGAGATGGTGGGACTATTTTTATATTTTACTTATCTTAGGTATATAGTTCTGTCTTAGCCCCAGCATAAAAAAACAGTAAATATCCTCAAATATTATGACAGACCCTTGATAAATGGTCGCTAGCGGCCAGTTGCGAGATTTTATAGCTCCGACATACGAGTCACTATCTCATATTACAGTATTCGTATACGGAATCCGGGAAAATCGTATTGATGATAAGTTTTATTAAAATCACTTTTACTTATACAATTTAAATTTTTACGACTAGAATTGTCTCTCTAGGATGGCTGGAAGAAATTGCATTAGCGATAAGTCCGCCTTTGCACTCATTATGTTTGAATATATTGTTGTAACTTAACTCCTTTGTGAATGGTGCAATAAAGAATTTCTATCTATCTCTAGGCAATACTATCCCTGATTGACTTGAAGAGGTCTAAACTTGAGGTCTAGCCTTGATGGCATAAATCTGTCATTGTATATTTCCAACCTAATTGTTGTGGACGTATTTTTAATAGGTGTTTTTTATGTACAATAAAGATATTAAAAACAAAACGTCGGAGCCCAGTGTCAACTTTCTTTTACTATAAAAATAGATTCTCCTTTTTTGTTATTGCAAATTTAATCAGTATTTATATGTCTAAAGATTACAGAATTTAATTTCTACATAATGAAAGTAAAATAAAAGCTTATGGTTAGAAATGTTAAAAGTAAAATTCCTTTATATTTCGCATTGTTCTTACCATCTCGAGACCAGCGTTTTGTAATTAAAACTCCCTTATTTCCTCCCCCCCCCCTTTGTCTGCTTTCAGAGGCCTTCCACAAAACCTTGACATTAGGTTTGTTCGCTTTTCACAAATCACGTCAAAAAAAAACTTTCACATTTTTGTCACATTCACGAATCCCATTTTTGAAATGGGAAAATAAATATTCATGACGATATTTCGACTGATGTAAATTGAAGCACGGGACGCGGTGGTCATAGGACCTGGTATTTGTATGATGAAATATTAACTGTTATGAAGTTAAAACAGATTTTTAAGATGAAACAATATTTTATTTATATTTAGTTACATATGTATATTTAAAAAAACACCAAAGTCTCTAACACTGATGGAAGGGCAAAGAGACACGAGACAATCTCACTGGGGTAAAAGAGACACAGCACAATCTCACTGGGGTAAAAGAGACACGGGACAATCTCACTGGGGTAAAAGAGACAGGGGACAATCTCACTGGGGTAAAAGAGACAGGGGACAATCTCACTGGGGTAAAAGAGACACAGCACAATCTCACTGGGGTAAAAGAGACAGGGGACAATCTCACTGGGGTAAAAGAGACACAGCACAATCTCACTGGGGTAAAAGAGACACAGCACAATCTCACTGGGGTAAAAGAGACAGGGGACAATCTCACTGGGGTAAAAGAGACACAGCACAATCTCACTGGGGTAAAAGAGACACGGGACAATATCACTGGGGTAAAAGAGACAGGGGACAATCTCACTGGGGTAAAAGAGACACAGCACAATCTCACTGGGGTAAAAGAGACACGGGACAATCTCACTGGGGTAAAAGAGACAGGGGACAATCTCACTGGGGTAAAAGAGACAGGGGACAATCTCACTGGGGTAAAAGAGACACGGGACAATCTCAATGGGTAAAAGAGACACGGTGGCTGTGTGAGCGGAATTCGCAGTCAGTCGAAGGCGGCAGACCGATCTCCGTAGGCCTTCTCTCTCTTGATAGTCCTCATGGCTGAGGGTCTTGGTCACTACGTGGAATGAAAGGCACAACAACTTTCTTGGCACTTGGAACTCCGCAACGATTTACTGCACAACATGATTTTTTTTTGTCACAAATTGAATGCAATATGATCCCTCTGACAACAATAAAAGCTTGTGTCGAAAATGATTTTTTTGTAAATAGCTTATTTTATTTTCAAAATCTTATAGAAACAGTCTACCTAATGCTATTGAGAGTAGTTTTTCTCCATCATCTAACTTCATGGCCCATGAAGCTTCTCTCAGCTTAGCTTCTTTCACAACAATTTCAAGATAAAGCTCTAAGTCGCCCTGCACTTTCAGTAACTTAGATCCCTGAAGCCCGATGCACTTTAAAAAGGCTTAAAAGCCAACTTCCATGTTTTGAAGAGTTTTATCTTGGATTATCATGTTGTGAAAGTTTCGTAATATTTGAAAATTGGAGGGAAAATTTCATTCGCGTTTTGAAATATAGACCTGTGTAAAATTTTAATATTAATGAAGCTCTATACAAAGCTTTTTACACTTATTATTGAACTTATAAAAGTTCTCGTATAAATATTTTGTAATCAACCATATCTAATATAACTATTTTTTCTAGGGCAGCGAATTATATTGTTGGCAAATGTTGAGCTCGCTGTTAACTGGTGTTTATGTATCGTAATAAACTACAACTACAATTTACTTACTATAATATTATATATATATAAACACTGTAAGCGTGCCTTATATTAAATAAATAAATATATGAATTTAATTTCATTCCGTATATTTATTTATTAAATGTTATTATGTATACGTTAAATGATTTTTTAGTGATAGACTTAGATAAAATCTAAAAGTGTTGTAATTTTATAAGTTAGTGTAAATTATTAGTATTTTGTTATTGTTTAGTAGATAATAATGCTCCTCGTTTATTGCTTAATTAAAATTAAATTAAAACATGCTTAATTTTTTCTTTTAAAATCCTTTTGTGTGTACCTACTCGTGTTTTTTGCAAATAAATGTTGATTTCTTTTTTTTTTAATTTTAGTGCGATTAGAAAGCGAATTATGACCAAAATAAATTCCTGCAAACGAGAAATGTTTAACACGAAACTGCACACCTAAAAACACAATTAAAAAACAAGATACGTACAAAAAATAAAACAGAGGCGCGCAGGTACAGAGCGCCGTAAATTAAAAATGTTATCGCGACAAGCGCCAAAAGAGGGCATATTTAAACGCCCTGTTTCAGCCAAATGGTTTTAAATAGAGCTGTTACCTGCAATTAAAGGGCTAAAAGTTCAAATTTTACTCAAGTCTGCATATATATATATATACAATTGTTTCCTGTAATGGGTAATATCGCAAGGAAACTTACACTCGTTACTGCCTAATGGTTCTGTCAGTGTTTGAAATGGAGAAGGCAAATGTCACTGTCACAAACGTCTCACATGTTACGACTATATTGCCAAGTAAATGACTGTCGTTTCATTACGCCGACAAGAGCACACTTTACTATTACATGAAGGGGATTGCAAGAATAGCTTAGTAGTTAGAAGAGCCATGCGAAGAGGACAAGAAAAATTAGTTAAAAGTAGTTAGTTAATTATTAATCTAGCTAGAATTAAAGACGTGTACGCAGACGTTACTTAAAGAGGTGGATCATATTTCTCTGTCCATTCAAATAGGGGAGGAGCCATGGTGGAACCACTTCCCTACTCGATCGCCTCAGCCCCGCGTATGTCACACCATTGATTGACAAATAACAATTACGCTTCTCCTCTTCATTTTTACTTCTTAACTGAAACAGTCCAGTTATGGCCAGGCTTCAGCCCCTGATACATGACACGCCGCACAAATATGGCCGCGGGCGAGCGAACAAAAGGGAACACACAATGGGTGGTGGAAAATAGCAACTGGTTGGAATATGGCGGGCCTTTACCTTTTTTACGGCTGTATTCATTTCCAGCATTATATATTAAAACTAGCTAATGCCCGTGCCTACACCCGCGTGAATTTCTTTGCAAAAGCGTTACAGACACGATTTTCATACAAACTTTCATCCCAATTATAGTCCTTCAGGGGTTGATTTTTGAAAAAAGTCTTCTCACACGATGATATTCTCAAGTTTATAACTTTATCAGCTGGTATGCGAGAATGCTACAAGATGGCTAAGATAGCAATGCGAGTATAATAGGAGTATCAGGTCAGTTAAAATTATAATGTCTATTTAATTTTACGACCTTTTTTGTTGTATTGTACTTAGGTAGTTATTATTTTCTGTTTCTTAATTATTATTTATGTACTGTATAAATTCAAAGGTGGTTTTAAAATAATTTATTATCATTCACTGCAGCGTATACTAATGTTATCACAAAACAAATAGTTGCTGCGAGCGTTTTTACAAAAGAAAAGACGGTAGAATGGATTTTATAAAAAATGCACCGTTACGTAAAGGTTTCAAGCAGCCTTGACTTGAAAATTGTTGTGGGTGTTGAATTTTTCAAGCATTTTTGTAAATTGTAATTTTTAGAGAAAATGTTCAAGCATATTTTTTGAAAAATTGCTTCAAGTGTGGTGTCGTTCAAGTTTATGAATATAAGAATGTTTAGAGATAACCTTTATGAAAAAGTCTACGTATGAATTCCGTGTGCAAACAAGAATCTTGATTAGTTAATACTCATACACATTACAGCTTCTTTTTAAACCCCCGGAGTTATATGGTTAACGTCTGTATGTTTGTCTGTCCGTAGCATCATAGCAGCCAAACGGCTAAACGATTTTGATCTAGTTTTTTTTTATTTGACAGAGAATTGAAACGAGAGTGTTCGTAGCTATATTAGCAAAATTCGCGTTCAGTTGTTTGGAAATCCTCAGCTCTTATCTAGTTGATGTGAGGTAGCTCGTGTCCAAGAGTACTAACTTGTGGATCTGAATATTATAATTATTAAGAAGTAGCTCTTGCCCGCGACTTCGCCTGCGTGAATTTATCTGCGAAAGCGGAACAGACGATTTTCATACAAACTTTCACCCTCATTATAGTCATTTGGAGGTTGTTTTTTGGAAAAAAAATATATAGCCTATGTTTGAACGATGGTATTTTACTACATGCATACTAAATCGATATAAAAACAGACAGACAGACAGATAGACAGGCTTTCGCATTTAAAATATTAGTATGGATAGTAATAACAGTTTTCTGTTTGCCAACAGCCTGTGGTCAAGGAGGGGTACCTGATGAAGCAGACGCGCAGCTTCCAGCGATGGCAGCGGCGCTACTTCCGTCTGCGCGGGCGCACCCTCTACTACGCCAAGGAGAGAGAGGTCAGTAATACTACTGGAAGTATTATTTAATCTATGGTAATACTATGCCACGTCCACTTATCAAGTATCCTAGATATTCTTACAAAAGTGACGCAGACTATACACAGGGTGACAGGACACATAAACTGTCCAATCGATACAAGTGTAATAACACTTGTCATTTTTAAACAAATTATTCGCGGAGTAAATGTAATTCTAAAACGATTTCATTCAATATGTTTCCGGGAAAATCCTTTGTCGTGTTGAGCGCCGGCGGCGACGTCGCTTCTCTCACCCGTCGAAAAACACATAAAACATTATAACCCGATTAAATTAAAGCCTAAAATAAAACTCGCCATGTTTTTACGTTTGTTACAACTCGGCCCACTTCTGTCAATCTCGAAAATTAGACTGTCTGCGGGCAAATTAAAATATTATTTCGAATTTACATAAAACAATTTCGTTCGTGAATCATATGATGACGGTTAGTGTGACTCACGTCACGTGGGAATGAATGTTAAGGAGATATGTGCAACGTTGCAAATGTTATAAACATTTTTCAGTTTGATTGGATTTGTTATAAAGGTACCTACACATGCTTTTTAACTTATTTTTGAAAATAATAATGAGATAAAAACATTCTGGTATCGAGCGGGAATTGAACCCGCGCCCCTTTCTATCCGGGACAGTGCTCCTGCACTCATTTACGTTTGAAGGGGTTATTTTTTTAGCCGAATATTTTTTTATTATTTTTTAATTTTTTTAGGCTATATACAACCCCAAACACAACATGAAACATGCAGTGATGAGAGAGAGAAGTAGTTTTTTGTAGACATTTTTTGCACAAAAAGTACTGAATCTGGCTTGTGATATTTTCAGCCCCAAAATTTCAATTTAATTGTATTTCTTTTAAATATCAATTCGAACGAAAAACGGAAAAGAACAAAGAAAATTCGCGACAAGATAAGTAAATTGAATTCGATGTGTCAAAGTCGAGCTTAAAAGGATAAGTCAAGCCATTTCCTAGTTATTTTTTATTTGTATTTCTCATGAAATTGAAAAGTTGAAGAAACAGGAAAATTGACTTTAAATTGTTTACTTTTAAAACTCACGGCACAAAATTAATAGTTGTTTAGTGAAGTTACGTGGAATGTCTGTAAAACTTGACTATTGTACGTAATAAAATTATTATTCTGGGACTGCATGTAATTCTGGAATTCAAGGCGAAATACCCATGGTATTTACCGCGCTTGAAAATCTACATCGCACGAACAACAAAGTGACAAAACAATAGAATTTGTTTGTTAGTTCACCAGATATAGAAAAAAAGCAGACCACGATTTTTCTTGATGGTTTATTATACTATTATTATAAAGAGGTCATCGTTTGTTAGTTTGTATGTTTGAGGTAATCTCCGAAACTACTGAACTGATTTCAAAAATTATTTCATTATTAGAAAGGTACATTATCCAAAATTGCTATAGGTTATATTTTATCTTAAAATTCCCACGGGAACGAAGACCCAGGCAACATCTAGTATTGAGTTTGGAGTTTGTATGATTTTATCTCGAAATTCCCATGTTGTCCGGGGCTTCGCTCCCGTGGGAATTTCGAGATATCGAGATCTAGTAAAACATAACTATTGAAAATAATTGGTGATAATTTACGACCAATTGACAAGGATAATATTGTAATTAATGGACATGTAGTTTAAACTTATCTCGCCACTGTATTGCAATGATAGTAATTATGACTTTAATTAATTTTCAACTTTTCAACTCACTCACTACTTACACAACTATCGGATTTTGCGAGATGTCCGCCTTAGTAGAAATTCCAATATAATAAATGTGAAAGTAAATTTGTTTATTTCCTCATCTATTCAACCAATCTTCTTGAAATATTGCATACAATATAGTTTGTTTTACGGAGAAGGTTAAGGGACTTTCGTATTTATACCTTTAAGTAGTGTTAGTAGATTAGTAGTATTTGACACCACAGCAAATACCTGATGAAGACTAAATGTCGAATTCTAATTAATCACCTTTTGCGATGTCACGCTTTATTAATCGGATTCATTTTGATTAATGTATTGTCTGTCAGATCGATTTGGATCAAGAGTTTGTGGCATAGTTTAATAGTAACGTACGCGATAGTCCCCGAGCCTGATAATAAATGTCATCAGTCTTTAGAGTGTAAAAATGGCAGAAAAAAATGCGTAACAGCCTCATTCATTACTGTCAGATCGTATATTATCAATAACTAGCTTATGCCGGCGGCTCCACCCACGTGATTTTCCTATGAGAGCTATTATTTTTCCGGAAGAAACGTAGCCCATGTTTTTCTCCGTACCCCTAAATATCCTAATCATAACCCTAAATTGTTGCCTCTTCACACTCTATCTACTCAACCAATCTTCTTGAAAATTTGCATACATGTAGTTTGAAGTGTGGAGAAGGACATAGGGTACATTTTGTCCGGGAAAAATGACAGTTCCCGTGGGAAACGTACGCGGGCAAAATCTTGTATTCTATAAAACATTTGACGTGAATATGGAACCCGAAAAACAAAAAATCCACACCGTGCATTCTATTTAAATCTATTTGAAAATCATTGGTATTCGGCGAGCGTGCTTCAATTTAGACCGTGACCGTCCTTTGAACAAGCCATTTTCGTTTTATGCATTTTGATAATCGCCATCTACTGAATATTTGAGCAATGTGGACTAATGGCCTACTCTGATTAAACGTATATTTGAGTGATATGACCACATTTAGTGGTGAACTTCATAATGCGTTTTAATTGTTCATCTATTTCGTATTATAAATGCGAAAGTTTGTGATGATGTATGTGTGTATGTTTGTTACTCTTTCACGCAAAATCTATTGGAAGGCTTGTTATGAAATTTGGTACACGGGTAGACATATAACCTGGAATAACACATAGGGTACTTTTTATCTCGAAATTCCCACGAGAGTGAAGCCCCGGGGCGCAGCTAGTCATCCATAAGCGAGATATTTTGATGGTTGATGGTCCAGTGCTTAATACTTCGTGGTAAAGTCCCAAGATTAAATCCTTTTCGTGGCACATAAGTTTGTATACGAATTCGACCCTTTAATAACCCTAATTCTACAATTAATTTGTAAAAATTACACCAAACTCAAACAGTTTAATTGTCAACTGTGCGTTGTACCAGTCAACTTTGACGTCAACTTTAACCTGCGTTAAAAAAAAAAAAAAAACGAAAAGTACTACGCCTTTTTATGTAATCGACGGCCGGCGGCGCGCAGGTTTAAGTCAACGTCAAAGTTGACTGATGCTACTCACTCTAAGATTTAAGTCAAATTTAACTAGAGCGTTGTTAGCCAAGATTTAACATTCTCAACACAAAACAACTTTCATGAATAAAAAAATAAGGTAAAAAGGGTCGGACAGAGAAGTACATTATTTATTGAACAATTTATATAAGTAAATGGTACACTTAGAAAAGCAAGGATATATAAGTACTAACACAAGTATTCTCATACCTGTTTCCCATGAGGTTAGCGACAATAGACTTCATAGCTGTACAACTGAAAATCCCGCGAAATCTTCTGTTCAAATGCCGGCTATACACTATCGACAAACAGTTCGAACTTGGCTGTTCAACGTACATTGCTCTTTTTTGCTTGCTTGGTAATAAAAGCACGCGTACCAACTACACAATGTGGGTTCGTTTGCGTCATTTTGTCGGTGCGATAGTATGCCAAAGCCTGTGAATTCGCGATTGTTTCGGGGGCGGACTCACCTGGCTCAGCCAGACTGCGCGGCGGCTGACGCAGGCCATATCTAGATGTGTTTAGTCAGGAGGCATCTACCCTCAGTCGCGCGCCAAGCGCCGAGCGGAACGGACTGACTTTACGTCGCTCTCTCCCGCGCTCGTCCAACAAACAACATAAAAATCATTAATGAAACATCATTCGAAAATCTCTCAAATTCCCATCTCGCAATAATACTCGCCTTATATTCTCCTGTGCGCTTACTACCAGCCTTGTGTGTTTGTTTACGTGTTCTGTGTTCCTGAACGGACGCTGACCTGGTTTTTATTTTAAAACTATTGCACAATTGCGTTAATTCGGACTCCTGTGAACAACGCTTATATATCGTAAGTATTTTTAAACGTTATAATGATAATAATCGAATTTTGTAATATAATAGAATATTTTTTACTTATATTATTTTTTATTCGAATTTGTATTCGTGTAACAAATATTCTTTTATTTTAGTAAATTTATACTAGGTCTCATCATCATGGGGTGGCATCTTCGAATTGAAGTTTGGAGGTCAACATACGGAAACCCTCGCGGCTTGGGGCCGCTATTTTCAGTTGGTTGTATCCTCTCTATAGGTCTAAGCTAGCTATTTTATTTCAATTTGTATTCGGCGAAATTTAATATAACCTACAATATACTAATCCTTTATTAATTTTATTACAAAGTAATTTTACATCTTTAACAACTCTAGAAGCCTAGGGACCGGATATAAAAAAATTAATAAATGGACAACACACAACGGCCAACACTAAGCACTAAGCATATATCGCGGGTCCGATGGTCAGAAACGAGCGCAATAAAATGAAGTGAATTGAAGATTCGGCTATGGTTTTATGACTAACCGTCTACCTGACGTCAACACCTTTGGGTTGCTGTCGTTGCCTGTCAGCTCAGGCTTCCTCTGTCGTAACATCCATGGGAGAATATGGAATTGCTTTATTTTATACCAGATGTTGCCCGGGGCTTCGCTCTCGTGGGAAATTTGAGTTAAAATTTAGCCTATAGCAATCTTGGATAATGTACCTTTCTAATGCTGAAAGAATTTTTGAAATCGGTTCGATAGTTTCGGAGATTACCAGCCTCAAACATAAAAATGCACAAAGTCACAAACTCACAAACGCTTACCTCTTTATAATAATGTATAGATATGTACTGCTGCCCCCCAGGTCTGCGCTCCCTGATAAAAAATGCCCAATGTGTTATTCCAGGTTATATTCTACCTGTATACCAAATTTCATAACAATATATTCAGTAGATTTCGAGTAACAAGCATACACACATACGTCATCACAATTATAATGTTAGTAGGATTGCAAATTTAGTTTACTTAGCGGCCGGTTTCGGCTACGTTCGGCGTAAACCGTTATAAATAAAGCACTTAAACCTTCCTCACTAATCAAACTATCTATCGTTGAAAACTGTATAAAAATCCGTCTGGTAATTTTTGAATTTATCGCGTTCATACAAACAGACAGATGCGTCAGGACTCTTTTTATACTTAACTGGATGTTGCCCGGAGCTACGCTCTCGTGGGGAATTTGAGAGAAAATATAGCCTATAGCAATCTTGGATAATGTACCTTTCTAATGCTGAAAGAATTTTTGAAATCGGTTCGGTAGTTTCGTAGATTACCTCAAACATACAAACTCACAAAGTCACAAACTCACAAACGCTTACTTCTTTATAATAATAGTATAGATATCAATAGCATAAGTGGTTTTGGTGTAAACACGTGTACAAATTGTTAACAAGTGTTACTAAATGAGAATAGTTTACTGTTGTTACTGTTATATTTAGCTTTTACAACTGAACAGTTCGTTTCAGCTTCCTAAATAACCAAATTCACAAACGTAAGCACAACACACAACGGCTAACATAACTCTAGATTGACGACCTCGGTGGCGCAGTGGTAAAGTGCTTGCCTTTGAACCTAGAGGGTTTGATCCTCGGTCGGGTCATGATGGAAAATGATCTTTTTCTGATTGGCCCGGGTCCCCTGTGATCTCTGTTATCCAATGAATCCAGAGCTGAATTACGTATGTGTTAAAAAAGTATTAAATTTTATCTAATAATAATATATTTTAATTAATAAGCGATCCCAATCGTTACAATACTATATAATTAAATCCTTTATCTAGAGCAGCATTATCTCCTGAAGCATTTTTTTAGTTTTTGCTATACATATATATTTCAAAAAAAGGTGGCGTGAAGCGCCGTATTAAGCTACCCAAATTCATTTATTTTAAACTTTATTGCACAATATTATATAAAAATATATACAAACTAGCAGCGCCCCGTGGCTTCGCTCCCGTTGGAATTTCCGGATAAAAGTACCCTGCGTGTTATTCCAGGTTATATTCTACGCGCGTACCAAATTTCATAACAATTCGTGCTGTAGATTTTGCGTATTTTGCGCATCCGTCCTCACAAACTTTCGCATTTATAATATTTTAGGGTTACTAAAACATTCGGTCAATTTTAAGTTCTAAACATATTTCAAAGGAAATTAAAATAACCAATATTAGCAACCATTAATCGCATAAAAATATAAAAAACTCGGTACCTACCTCTACATATGGAACGTAAAGTCAATGTGTTTCTTTAATATTTGCCTGCCGTTTAATAACTATTTATTACAAGAAATCATTGATATGCCATACGTAACGATTTCGTGGTAAACATACATAAAACACGCTTGTAAAACTTTGACGTACTTTCCAGAGTTATTACAACAAAGAATTGTGCCTAAATATATTCAGTTCCAACCATTTGAAAATAAAATCTCCCCTTATAATAATCCTCTTTCCTTACCACAGGGCTTATTGTCGAGCCTTTAAGCCAGCGAGATTAAATTCGCAGACGTAAGCTACCCTTAAACTATCGTATTCTGTCATCTTAATAGATGCTATAAATATGGCAGCTCGGGATATGAATTTATAATATTAACAAAAATAATGCCTGTGCTCGAAATTCTCTTTATATATATATTCTCTCTCTAATCTGCACGTTTTCTTGCGACTTTGCTATATACATCTCATCATCGAGTCGATTCGCAGTGAGACGCAGCCAACCAATCACAGTGCGCCGTTGTAACGTAACGTCAACCACACCGCAATGTGATTGGTCCCCTACGTCTCACTTCGAAACTACTCTATATTGAGATATGAAATGCCAACTTGCCCTTTGCCCTTTTCTTTCTCTGTTGTAAAATGCTTGCGACCGAAATTTTCTGACGTTTAAATTTTCTTTCATCTGTGCGCTTTTCCTGTTTCTTTCGTTGAGCGTTGGAGCCCAAGGTCCACATTTTTTAATCAAAAAGGCTGTCAGATCAGACGTTTGTGTTATACGCTTCATACTTAAATAATATAAATAAATATATTAGGACAAATCACACCGATTGAGCTAGCCCCAAAGTAAGTTCGAGACTTGTGTTATGGGATACTAACTCAAGGATACTGTATTTTATAACAAATACATATATAGATAAACATCCAAGACCCGGGCCGGTCAGAAAAAGATCATTTTCTATCATGACCCGACCGGGGATCGAACCCGGGACCTCTCGGTTCAGTGGCAAGAACTTTACCACTGCGCCACCGAGGTCGTCGTAAAATTATACATAGCATGTGGTTTTATATAAATTTTATCGAATATGTAATGAATGACACAATATAAAGTAATTTGGCGTTGGTGTGTTACAGTGTCATATTTTATATACTAAACTTTTTATACACATTTATCAGTCCATCAAAGAATACCGCTCTTTTTCGCATAGTGTCAATCAAAATTTGAATAATGAGGTTCCAAACACCCAATTGTTATACGATCGGTTAAAAAAGTGTTACTTCCAAATGTACAGCAGTCGCGTCCCGTGTATTAGTCAAAAATCCGAGGTGACGACACGAACGAACCTTTTGTCGAATACCACACGTCCCTTCTTAACATATAAGTACACTTTTTGACATGTGATTATAATCGAAAATATCAACCTTCAACAGATAAGGGTGTATTCATATGACGGCCAAAATGGACAGCCACTGACCCATATAGGTAGTAGGGTTGAAGTAACCCCGTCTATATTTATAAGCACTAGTTCTGTAACTTTGATGTGAAAGGGCCCTATGAATAGTTTCATCTCAGCAGTCTATTCAACCGGTGTGTGTGTCGTGGCCGTCTCGCCTGCACGTGCGAGTTTGTACCATCTTATTTTAGTTATTTTCTATTCAATTCCTGTCCAATTTTACTTGTGCACGTGGGTAACATTGTGTAGACATATATTGTGAAAAGGTGCAATTTTTTTTATAAAAAATAAAATCTGATTTATTCAGATAATTGCAGACGACCAGTATAATTTAAATTAAACCCTTTTTTGTCGTCAGCGCGTACATTTAATTGCATTTTTGTAACATTTGCAGACCATAACATACATTTATTCGGGTATTTAATGATTACTAGCGCTCCGCTCGTGACTTTATCTATACTTTATTCTGTTTAATATATTTATATCTTTACTATAAAATGTAGCCTATGTTACTCCAGAAGGTTGACTGTGAAGGTTGCTTAGGTAGTTTAGTTCTGTGCTAAATTTGATCAAAATCGGAACAATGTTGTTCCGATTTGAGATCATTAATTACAAAAATAATATATATAATGTGGATAGAATTCCATCAACTAATGAAAGTAGAAGGACGAACAAAAGTTAATTAAAAAATCATATCTCTATTTGAATTCATAGATCGATACTTATAATAATACCTATGTTTGGAAATTGATCGACAATTCTCTGTAAACGGAATTAATATTGAAAGCCGTCGAATTCAAACGTTTATATAAAGTGTATTGGGTCGTTTTGAACAGCGAATTCATTCGATATAAAGATTGATTGTTGAAGGTGAATCGATTACAGTTGAAAAGTTTTACTGTAGGCTGGCATGACGTTTTAAATTTTATGTTTATAAACGCTAAGACTACGACCGCTTCGCTTCGTAAGTTGTCCTTTTCTCAGAATGTCCTCTGGTCGCATAATGTCTTTTTTGTATAATGTCCTTTGTGCAAAATTAGAAATTTTAGAAAAAAGGCATTTTGCGAAAGGGAAACGAATGAACATTACATTTGATACCTATTTACTACGACTGAATGATGAATTATATAAATTTATCAAAATAATCAAGTACCGTAAAGTAATTTCGTGAAAATTTCGTAAATATATCGTATTTTGATTTCTAGAGAATTCTGGGAGTGCTCATTGCTTTAACTTGTAGCACGTGTAGAGGCTCTACGACGTGTTGCTACGTCGTAGAGCCATTGAAGCGTAACACAATATGTATAAATTATTTATCATATAATAATAATAATAATCATCAATGTTTATTTTTGGCTCACTGCACGCCTTGGGCAACTGTTAGTACAGTGAGTGACTTTATAAATAAATTAGCTTATGCCCGCGGCTCCGCCCGCGTGACTTTCATAATAAATCTTGGTCATTAAAATATATATATATATGTAGAGTATGTTTACAAATTTACAGCTTTTTATTTTGAAATTTTTATTAAGTTCCTTACAATCTTTCACACCCCTTTTGAAGGGGTTGAGGATTCATTTTCAGAAAAATCACGAATGAAACACGTATTCATTAATATGTTATAACAACCAAAATCCTAATTTTCAAGCCACTAACTTCAACAGTGTAGAACTTTCATATGAAAGTTTTTTACCCCTTTCACCCCATTCGGGGTAGAATTTCCAAAAATCCTCTCTTAGTGCTCACCTACATTCCCCAGGGAATCTACATGCCAAATTTCGGGTTCCTACGCCCAGTAGTTTCCTTTGTACGTTGTCTGTCAGTCAGTCAGTCAGTCACTCAGTAACGGTAGTCAGGAAGAGTTTTATATATATAGATAAACACAACTAACTTCGTGGCGTAGTGGTTAATACTCGTACGCCCGCTGTTCGATTCTCAGCGCGGGCAAATATTGTAATATTATATGTATTTGTGATCACAAATATTTATCTGCGGTTCTGGAGTGCGTTAAACGTGTCCGTTTGTGTGTTTTTTTGAAAATTCTCTCGACAAATTATGACCGCACGAAATAAATATATTTTTTAGAAACTATTATTGTTACAGTTTACCATTACACAATGTGATCACAGTTGACTAAATCCAATCCACGGTGGTCACCAAAATCCGTTTAGTCAACTGCGACCACATTGTGTTACAGAAATACTTTCTATTCATCTTCTTTCTAAAGGCTTCATTTATAAATATCTGCAATACCCCTTTTGATCAAACCTTTGATGTAAAAATATAGATTGCTAACATGATCCAACGACTACGTAATATTTAATTACATACGTGATTACAGCATTTTAATTAACATTTCCACCCGGTTCGTTGTGATACAAAGGTTTGTATGAATATTATTAAAGAAAATATATTTGAAAAATGTATTGCCATTTCGTGTATATGGTACAATGTTGTTATATAATCAACCATCCATCTTGACTTATTTTCTTATTTACGAATGTATATACCTATCAGAATACATAGTTACATTACATAGTAACATTATACATTTTTCTTTCTCGTGTATACTGAAAAATATACTAGAAAAATAAGTTTGTGCTTAGTTTCCTATATGTAAACATTATTATTTTGTGCACATGAATAAATAAAAATAGTACAATATCCAGTTAATTAAGAAATGGTGTAATGACGAATTACTTTTCATGTATGCTATTAATGAGTCGACTACCAGATATAAATATAAATAAATAAATATAAATAAATATATTAGGACAAATCACACAGATTGAGCTAGCCCCAAAGTAAGTTCGAGACTTGTGTTATGGGATACTAACTCAACGATACTATATTTTTATAACATGTACATATATAGATAAACATCCAAGACCCGGGCCAATCAGAAAAAGATCATTTTCCATCATGACCCGACCGGGGATCGAACCCGGGACCTCTAGGTTCAGTGGCAAGAACTTTACCACTGCGCCACCGAGGTCGTCAATACTTTATCATAATATACCTTGTCATAATATCGAGGCGAAACCTAAATTCGAGTATGATTGATTCTCCAGGTCCCATCCTATTATTACGTTATTAGCGGACGCACGACATTATCGTGGGCGAAGACGCGGTCAAGAGCTAGTATAGAATACAGAGATACTCAGCTCTCTCTCTTTCTCTCTCTCTCTCTCAGCTGCATACACATTCTCATTATGACTTAACATCTATAGCACGTAAAGCGCAGCATTTAGTGTTGACGTCACAATCATAGTATAACGGACGACACTGCTGGTCGGGGGGCACGCACACACCTCCGAGGTTCTCGCATTCCGTGTCATCGCCTGAAAAAAATATATATATCTAAGTAAAACAATCGTTAGTTCAACGAAATCATGTAGCTAAATCCGCGACCCGGGGCTTCGATCTCGTGGGAATGTCGGGATAAAAAGTACCCTATGCGTTATTCCAGGTTATAATCTGCCCGTGTACCAAGTTTCATAACAATCCGTCCAGTAGATTTTGCGTGAAAGTGTAACAAATATACACTCATAAATATACCTTCACAAACATTCGCATTTTTGATATTACTTAGTATTTGTTTATGGCAATGGATTCACACTCACGTCGCGTCATTACACGACTCTTGCGTACGACGTGGTTGGCTCTCAGAGTGTTTCGACCAGTAGATTTTGCGTGAAAGTGTAACAAATATACACTCATAAATTTTATTTTTGTAAGTACTTCGTATAACGTACCTACTAATTCCATGGTTTCGACCGCTGCGGCCGCGCTGTCACTACGATTCCGTCAATTTTGTAGTAGAAGTAGAGAAAAAAAAATCCAAAATCGATTATTCATAAAAGTGACATTACCACAGAATAGATTAATTATTTCAAAGTCAGATTGTAAAACGAATTTTTGTCTTGGTTAAAATTTGAAAAATTGTAATAACAGCTAAGCTAAGGGGACCTTAACACGACCTAAACTGAACTGCATCGCAAATTCGTACCATAGAATTAATTTTTAGTATGAATGCGAGATTCATTTTAGGTTCCTAAATTGAACTGAGTTGCATTGGAATCGTTCTGTAAAAGTTGATGGTAGGCCTGCTGGAAACCACCCACTTATGTCGCGAGATCGCACGGGAGAATAGTATTCGCCGTGTGTGAATCTCCTATTTATTTATTTCATTATATACATGTATTTAACATGTATGTATGTATATCTTATATCACTCTCCACCTTTCTAGCTATCGCCACACCAGTTATATTAATTATTTGCAGTGATTTTCTTGAAAGTGTTTCTCTTCTTCGTGAGAAGAGAAACAGACACACATTCACGTTTATAATATCAGGGATGGATTGCTCGAAAATGTACACCTAACATTTATAGCTTTTTACACCTTTAAACTTTAAAATTATTTTTATTTTCTCTTGGTATTCTTGTATTTAAAAAAATAATTATATAGGTAATTGGTAATAAAATGAAATATTTAAATGGATGCATGTCACACATGCTTTTTGACTTATTTTTGAAAATAATGAGATGAAAAAATTCTGGAATCGAGCGGGAATAAAGTGAAATATCTTACCAGTAACGGTTGTTAGAATAATGAAAATCGTTAAAATTATATAAAATGTTTTAATCCACATCTCTGTCTAAGAATTAAGTTGGCTTATATTGTAATAATAAATTTTTATAATTGGCTTTATATACTTAACCTGCTAGGTATATTTCAAGGTAATTATGATATAACTTTATATCATAATTACCATAATCATATTGTACGAGTACATGTAATATGTATTTAGTCATGCTATTGTAATATGAACAATGAAAACCGATATTAGTATTGTAAAAAAACTCATTTGGTTTTAATAGGATTTCGGTTATCGAACTTGAATAGTTTTAATAAATCTATATTTATGTTTATAAAACTCTTGCATTACTGAGTGACTGACTGACTGACAGACAACGCACAGCCGAAACTACTGGGCGTAGAAAGCTGAAATTTGGTGTGTAGGTTCCTAGGACAGTGAAGGGGAGCACTAAGAAGGGACTTCCTGAAATTCCCACGGTAAACGGATTTTTACTCACATACGAAGTTGTAGGCAAAAGCTAGTTTCTTATAAAGATTAGTATTTAAAAATCTAATCTATTCTAAAAGGAAAATACGCTGGCAGTGAAATTTAAAAACAAACACATGTTTTAAAAAAAGGGGTTTAATTTTAAATTTTGAATGTCAAACGTTCAGAAAGAAATTGCGCCGCGTTCGGTACGAAACAAAAAAACAAATGGTTCTTGTCGGCCAGTGTCATCAATCATCATTTCACGTTTCAATTCGGGTCGCTCGTCAACTTTCAGTGCCTTTCGCTCGCGTCGTCGATTTTATTGATGGCCGTGTGACTTTCTGTTGATTCGTTTGGCGGCTATTCTACTAGTGAAACCCATTGAGCGATAATCTATAAGGCAAATTTTCCTCTTAGGTAAATAAAATATTCTTGATGGCCAGGATTAGGTAGCGTAAATTAAGAATTGACATATGAAATGTTTTTGTAAAGTCTGCTACACACTATCCGCAAACAGTTCACCAACTTTTGCATGGTTCGGTGTACATTGCTTAGTTTTCGTCTGATTTTTCATTGCAGTATAAAACCATTCATACCAAGTACGTAATGTTCATGCATTCGCGTCGGCATCTGTCGGAATTCGGCGATAGTGTGGAGCCTACATTAATATCTTTGTTGTATACAAACATTTGTACTTTACCGTCGGACCGTCGGTATTCCGAGATTTTATTCAGTCCAGGTTATTTTCTACCTGTGTACCAAAGTGTAATTGAGCTACATTTCCAATCATTAGTATGTATAAATGATAGAAATCTTTTAATTTCCATATAGAAAACTGTTTCTAAAATTAACCTAAAAATATTACTAGACAATTTATTATGGTTTTATGAAAACAATCAAATCGTAAATGCCTAGAACATAATACGTATTCGCTTCACCACAATGTGTGCGTCTGTGCAATTCGCGAATTGTTGAGAAAACTATTCTGTGCGCTACGAACAAATTGAAGTGCTACGAACTGCTACGCCGTAGACGCTCTACATGTGCTACGAATATTCATAATGCCTTTTATACGGCACTAATTTTATTTTTATTCTGGTTTTACTTTGATTAAAGTTTTTCCTTGTTCAAATTTTGCTGATGTTTCGCCTTTATTTCGGATGGCGTGATCATAACTAATTATAGCTACAGACTACTAGCGGTTCTTTGGCATCTAGTGTAGACGCCAGATCTCCACAACCAGAAGCTTACTATATAGTTATTAGATTATATTGTGGAGATAAATAAAGATGATTTTTAATTTTTATTTATTTCGATTTCTTAACGAAAACTGCTGTGGAGAAAAATTGAAAGAATTTTTTCTTTAGTTGTTTCTTTATTTTTTCTTATGTGGTCTTAGATCAACATTTATCTTGGGTGTATTCTCGGTATATCATTCCACTCTCTTCTTAGACATGACATGATAATAATATAACCCGAAAATGTATGTTTTTACGTAAATGATCATTATTTCTCTCAAGTCACGTCATGTCATATTAAATTACATTAACGTTATCAAATTGTAAAGTCGAGCGACGCCCGCATCGTCACTTTGTTGACAAAATTGAAATTCGTGCCAAAACCCCCGCCTCTGGTGTCACGCCACGCCCTGGACTAGAACCGATTACTTTTGAGTGTCTAGTTTCGGCCCCGTGAAAACAATTATATATATATCAACGGATTTGTTATACTAGTCACACATACTTCTTAACTTATTTTTGAAAATAATAATGATATGGAAAAACTTCTGGTATCGAGCGCGAATTGAACCCGCGCCCCTGTCTATCCGGGCCAGTGCTCTTGACCACAGAGCTATGGAGACCATGCCAGTTCGGCTGAATTAATTCATCTCTTTACGTCTTACGCTGACGTACAGTATTTTCATTAGAGAGAGTAGTAGGTACATCTTAACTAATCAACATACCCCACTGTTACAAGCAAGAAATTATGTTTTTTGAAAATACTCAAGCGTCTATTTAAACGGATTTGTTATAGGCCTCTGCATGTCACACATGGTTTTTAACTAATTTTTGAAAATAATTGATTACAGTATTTTTCATCTCAATATTATTTTCAAAAATTATAAATCAGTTGCTGCGCCCCGGAGATTCGCCGCTCCCGTGGGAATTTTTGGATAAAAAGTACTCTCTGTATTCTATACTAGCTCTATACAGGTTATATTCTGTCCGTGTACCAAATTTCCTAATAATCCGATTTTGCGTGAAGGAGTAACGAACATACACAAATACATCCTAAATCAACATTTAGTGGCATCTATACATATAATAAAACTGGAAGTAGGCTGTCTGTACATAACATTTGTTCATCCATCTCGAGACCGATAATTGAGGAAGCTAGTACACATTGTAATTGTTTTTTTTTGTAATACTTAAAAATAAAAATGTTCATCTGAGCTTTTCCCGTTGTCTCTTCAGCCACATAGCATCGAAGCCTAGTGGCACTACTACTATTATATTCGCTTAAATCATGGAAATTAAATTCTTATAAAAAGGAATTTCATTCGACTAAATAAAAAATAAATTTAATTTAAAAAAACCTAAAACCTTTAAAAATATTGCATTTTAGCCCCCTTTTGGAAAACGTCCACTTTGACGCGGACTGTAGCCCAAACCTACCACACCCCACCCTACGACAAATTCCATAATTTTCTCGTATGTGTGGGAAACTCAAAATAGCCGTTTTAGGCGCTATCATTTGAACTGTATTAATTCTGTGTTGGTTATAATGCGGTTATATTAATTAATTTTTTAAATAATTAAATTAGGTGATTTTTAAATCTGTGAAATGACTATTAACACATATTAATATACTCGTACAAATAACACAAATTAAGTTACCCCAATAGTTCAAGACTTGTGTCGAATACGATACTATATTTCATGACAGATATATAAATGGAGAAATCTCCATACTCTTAAATAATACTTTAAGTTAATTTTTTCAAAGTTCCCTTACTTAGGGTGCACCGTGAACTTTGAGGTTAACTTGAACGCGCGCGGATAAACGCCGATTATGATCAAAGTCAAATTAGTCGGTGCAATTCGCCCTAATATAGTTAGGATTTGGTAAAAAGATATAAAACGGCGAACAATGTTTAGTTAAACCTAAGTCCAATGCTTGTGGATTAGTTGTAATAGAATTGTACTTTCGATTTATAGTTTGGATTAAATCTTAAGATTACTTCAGAATGGTTCGAGTTTCGTAGTTAAGGTTAATTGTTATATCTGGCTTAAGTAATTATAAAATGGCAAATGATTTAGTTAAAAGATTTCTATTATTCAAGGACTTCGATACTGAATAAATAGCGATCGTAGTCACACATTTTATTAATTTATTTTTTTGTTAGTTTTAAGTTTTAGTAAATTATATTGGATTTTTTTTGCTACTGAGCAAGCAAACAGGCATGCGGCCCATCACATGAAAAGTGGTCACCGCAGCCTATGGGTGCCTGGAACACCTGGGGGTAGGCCCAGGTGTCATCATCTCTTAACGCGATCCACATCACGACCTAAACTGTTCTGCATTGCAAATTCGTACCATCTACAATTTTTTTTTTAGTAGATATGAATGCGATTCATTTCAGGTTCTTAAATTGATCTGATATGCATTGGAATCGTTCCGTAAAAGTAAAAGGTAGGCATGCAGGGGTACGCACTTTTCACATCCTTAAAAAACTCCATATTATAGTATCTAGGGTTGTTCTATCTATCTATCTATCATAAAAACGACATAAACTATATTTTTGTAATACTATTTATTTCTGACTGAATCACAATTAAAACTTTTAGCGTCACAAATTTGTTGCAACTCGAGAAGAAAGTTGTCGTTCAAAAATGAAAGACGTAACAGGGTTATAAAAGATTTGTGTTTTCGCTCATCCTTTTAAAAAATATTTTGTCTTTCCTTGTCTAAATGTAAATATAATTTTGTCAGTCTCTATGACCACTCCGTCGACATACAAGTGCCGAAAACATGACGAAGGTTAAGAAAGTATAATGCGCACTTTAAACTTTAAATGAATAAATTACAGCGTGCAAAGCTGTGGTCTCAAAAGTTTGAGCCCGGCCATCCATCGAATTGACTAAACTATATCTTATACCCAAGGGTGTTTAAGATAGAACTTTATCCCATTTGTAATGTCCAAGAGTTATTATGTCTGAAATTGTCTTTGAAATACGGGGCCCAGGTTCATCTTCGGTCAGGATAAGTTAGGAAAAGATGATTTTTAGAATGTCCTAATTCCTAATGTCCTAAATGTGTGTTTCTAATATAAAACTAATCCATCCTTATAGTCGTATTGCTCAGGGCTGAGGTTCGTGGTCATTAGGTGGAATGAAACTTACACAACGACATTCTTGACAATATTATTAGAGTGGTTTGCCATTATCTTCTCTGTTTCACACATTCGATTATAAATTCACCAAATAGAGTGCTGATTCCTCATAATGTTTTTCTTCACCGGAATAACTATCCATACTATAAATATGAAAGTGTGTTTGTTTGTTTGTCATTCTTTCACATCACAACATAAGTCTAATCAGTTAGAGAATGATATGTGCTGTTGTTTGCTCGGATGGAGCCGCGGACCACATATAATCATTCATAAAATAAACTTACTTCCTCTATCCCATGAGAGATAACCCATTAGAGTTATACGTCATCATATAACTGCTGTAAATAAAGCTTATGACGTCACATAATGTCTCCTAAGGGCCTCTTAGACTATCAACGTGTAAAAACAAATATAGGACCTTATTCACACGAAATAGATTACAAAACAGTGGGGCAGAGAGAATTAGACGTTTCGGTTTTGGATGGGATTTCGGCGGATTAACAAATTGTTTTCTTAGTGCCCGTCTAATAGTCGTCACGACACCTATGAGACGGAAGATGTAATCTCTTAAGCTGCTTAATCTCTTAAAGTTTCAAAGTTACTTTGCCATCGACTTTGCTGGTTATAATGCCGGCTTCACACTCGTCAAACGTTTGTCTAAATTCGGTAGATTCGGTATATATTACTGGATTCTCATTGCGGTAAATAAAAGCATTCACACTAAATGCGCAATGTTCGCGCATTCGCTTCGGCATGTGACCGAGTTCCGCGACAGTGTTGGAGCTGGCATTGGAAAAGCGAGTAAATTTTTAGTTCAAAAATACTACATTAAGATAAGTTTTAGTGATATATTACGCGTAATATATTATTAACATCGCGATGATTATTATGTAGTAGCAAATGCCCGCGACTTCGTTCGCGTGGAATATATGTCTCCAATGAATTATAAATACAAAGGTTAGGATGATGTTTACTTATCAACCTCAACAGAAAATGCTTATCAAAATCAAAATCAAATCATTTATTCAGAAATTAGGCCTTTACAGGCACTTTTTCACATCATATTCTAAATTAAATGATGTTTACCAAAGCTACAAACTACTAGCATTTCGGAACGACCACTGCTGAGAAGAAATGCCGAAAGAAACTCATTCAAACAGTGTCCCTATTATGCCAGAAGGGCTTACCATTTTTTAAATATAAATTTATGTATAATTTTTTATCAGTAATATAACATGTAAGTACACAATAAAGTACATGGTCAAAAGGTATACTGAAATGTAATAAACATGTCAAGAAAATATATAAATAATAATAAAAAAATTAAAATCAAGTGTGAGAGGTGGAAGTTTTAGGAAGGGTCCAAGGTTTTTTATCATTTAAATAGTCGCTAATCGTGTAATAAGCATTAGCCATTAAAGCATTTTTAATATATGATTTAAATTTTGGCATTGGCAAGTTAATAGCCTCTACAGGGAGTTTATTGAACAATTTTACGCTTTGACCCACGAAAGACCGGCTAACCTTTTTAAGTCAAAGAACCTTTTATCATTATCTGAATCACTTTTACTAGGGCGTCACTCGGATATCTCTTATAGATTAGATTGTCTGTTAGAGTAAGGAATAAGCTGTTCCAGTTTAAATAAAATATGTCCTTTACACTTCCTGTGTTAAAAAAGTTTCATTCAAATCCGGTAGTTCAGTAGTTCCGGAGATTAGCGTGTACAAACTGACCGATATTTTTTTTTTGTAATTCTTACCCCATTACCTATATTATTTTTTTGTAAATATATTAAACTAGCTTATGCTCGCGGTTTCCCCCGCGTGAATTTTCCACGGGAACAATTATTTTTCCGGGATGAAAAGTACTCTGTTCTGTAAGTCTAAATTGGTAAAGAAGATAAAGCGTGTAGAAGTAACAAACAAACTTACTTTCGCATTTATAATAATATTAGGATATTAAAATTGTATATTAGTTTTAGTTGAGATATGCGATATCTCTCTATAACTATGTGACAATTTTCAATAATTTTATTGCAAATACAACTTTTTATTTATTCATTCAAATTTTGATATTTTTAATAACGATGTAAATTCGTCCTCCTAATTTTTAATATATGTCTAAGACCTATATTTGTTAATTGACGTCTTTGGAGAAAAGGTTGCGGTGAAGTTCGTTACGCCGCTTCTTCTTCACCTGCGCTTTGGAAGCCGGCAGTAGACTTAGTTTAAGTAATTTTTTGACGTCAATAAGTGATGTATATCATCCTAATTTGAATAAAGAATTTTGAATTTGAATTTGAATTCTCAAATTTTCTTGTATGCGTTCGTGGCTATAACGACTAAAATTTCGTTTCAATTAATTTTTTTTTTATGTTTTCAGGTAAGTACTGGAGCTACGAGCTGTAAGAAGCTGTAAAGGTGTAAGCTTGTAGTGTGCGAGAGCAGTAGAGTATGCAATACAGGTAGGAATACTTGTAACAAATTCTGATTTATCCACAACGAAGTTATTGGGTTTCGAAATTGTCCTGAATTGCTTCGAGAAAAGCATGGTATGGCCGTGCCTTTTTGGTCGATTTGCACTGCCGTGCCCTCAGATAGGAATGAACTGAAGCAAACAAAAAACATTTTTAAATGGTTTTGGTATACATGTCACACCTGCTTTTAAATGTATTTTGATAAAAATAATGAGACGAAAAAATTCTGGATTCGAGCGGGAATTGAACGCACGACATGTTTAGACATGTCGTATAATATTAGTATTATCTCGGCCGAAATGGCATGGTCTCGATAGCACTAAGAGCACTGTCTCTGGTAGACAGGGGTGTAGGTTCAATATCGGATCGATTCCAGAATTTTTCATCTCATATCACTTTCAAAACGAAAACCTTTGTTAAAAACAAATCGTTGAATTAAAAAACAAGTGAAGTAATAAAATCAAGACTATGTTCAAATTATAAATACATTTATTTAATAAGAACCCTGCCCCATTGCTCAGTCGCGCTAGATTGCGACGCCGCACCTAGTTGTAGCACCGTCGTGTTCCATTGTGTTCTATAGGTTTTGATATTGACATGCGAATGAAGCTTTATAAAATTCCTTACGTTGTCTGTCGACGGACGTCAAAATGACGGAGCGCGACTGAGCAATGAGGCATGGGTCTAACCAACCCAGTAAGTAAGTTATTTTCAATCAAGTACTAAAGTTTCGTCCAAGTTAAATGTTTACAACTTTGGTGAGTAACTTCGTGGGATAATTTGGGTAGATTTTATTTAATAATACTCCTCCGTGTCACGTGGGCGATAGTTATATCATACTAGCTTTTACCCGCGGATCCGCCCGCGTGATATTCCCACGAGATACATTTCCGGGATAAATGGTCCCTATCTTCTTAATACGAAGAGTATTACTACGGATGTATGAAACATTCTAGGTAGAGTGTATGTGTAGATAAAGCGTGACGAAGTGACAAACAAACAAATTAACTTACTTTCGCATTTATAATATTACTAACGGCCTGGCCCAGCTTCGCTCGAGTAAAATCATAATCTGTACTATTATTATAAAGAGATAAGCGTATGTGAGTTTGTATGTTTGAGGGGGTAATCTCCGAAACTACCGAACCGAAAGGTACATTATCCAAGATTGCTATAGGCTATATTTTTATCTGAAAATTCCCACGGGCAACATCTAGTAAATTAATACAACTAAACCTTCCTCAGGAATCACAATATCTATTTTAAAAACCCGCATTAAAATTCGTTGCGTTTTTTAAAGATCTAAACATACATACGGCAGACAGATAACAGACAACTTTGTATTACTATGTACTGATAGGATTATAATATTGTATAATGGTATAAATTCTTGACATGGAATCTGTAGAAAGTGGAAGTTAACTCATTTCCGGCCCTTTATGCGGTTTACCATCGCTTACAGTTTAACCTAGTTCTGACTTTTAACAATTAGTTTAAAGGCCTTTGTATAGTAGTATTATAATAATATTAGGATATTAAAATTAGTATATTAGTTTTAGTTGAGATATGCGATATCTCTCTATAACTATGTGACAATTTTCAATGATTTTATTGGAAATACAACTTTTATTTTATTTATTCATTCAAATTTTGACATTTTTAATAATGAGGTAAATTCGTCCTCCTAATTTAGCATAATTAATTAAACTCCTAATTTAGCATATAAGACCTATATTTGTTAATTGACGTCCTTGGAGAAAAGGATGCGGTGGAGTTCGTTACGACGCTTCTTCTTCACCTACGCTTTCGAAGCCGGCAGTAGACTTAGTTAGTAGACAGTTATAATATTACATTCTTATTTGTATTTGAAACATCTGACCTTATGTAAATGCAAACTATATTATCGTATACCATCTCCGATCTCTACAGAACACGTAGGAACAAAAATCAATTATATTCTATTTTCTAAGAAAAAACTAAATTATTTATCGCATTTAAAAAGGGATTTCGCGAAACATCCGCATCCTTATGTCCTAAGATAAACTCCCGTCGTAAATTATTATCGCGAATCATGTGACAAAGTGAAAAGAAAAGAGTGACAGAGAGTATTTTTTTTACGTATCTATCTAAAAGATAAGACACACATATGATAAACAAATCAAACGAAAAAGTAGTCTGATCGTTCCGGATTGTTCGTGAAATTCCCGGATTGTTCGTGAAATTCGCGAGTACGTTTGGGGCTTATTTTTTGTAGGGAAGGACTCGCCGTTTGGGGCTTGAGAGGTAACTCTTCTTCCACATAAATCAACCTGTCCCTTACAGGCGTGTCTTAACTAAAACTCTCCGGCCCTTAATCCAAGCTGGCTTTGTTTGTAACACAGCAATCGGTTGTTGTGTACTTTGCCTCGGGTTAAAAAAGTTTTCGTAAGAAATTATGAACTTTTGTCTGTAAACATAGTAAGATTGCTATATTATTAACATTAATTTTATGATTAGCTGCGCCCCGGGGCTTCGCTCCCGTGGGAATTAATGGATAAAAAGTACGACTTTAATTATGATTCATTAAAAAGATGGATAGGATTTGTCATGAGTGTCTGTTTTTAGAATTTATTAGTGGATCGAATGGCCGACGATGGATTTCTCAAAAACTCTTGCAATATTTTAGAAATAGTAAAATTTCAAATAAAAAATTAAACCAATGGCAAAATCATTTCTTCAATTCTGTAATGTACGCGAAATGAGGGCGCCACTGTGCTCAAAGTGCGGCTTAAGTATTTAAGGTTTCTGAGTGTTGTTTAAAACCGCGGGCCGCTACATTACAACTCTTAATTTCCAAGTTGGGTTAAATTCCGGACTGAAACCAGACTCCTTCAAATTTGCCCTTTGTAAGACCGAAATAGAGAGATTTCTTAAAGTGTCATCGTCACTTTTTGCTTAAAAAAGACCCAATACTGACATATATTTTGACCCTGTTAGTCATAAAAAACATACATTGAAGTTAGAATATATTTTGTCTCATTCTGTCAATGCCAAATTTCGCAAAGTGCGATAGTGACAAAACATTATAATACTTTATTTTAAAATATGATTAATCTTTTTTTATTAATAACAAAGTCTTTTTAAATTATTATAACAAACTATTATTGACTTAAACACAATTTCGATCCTGATTATGTATTAGGTTAGGAAAAAACAGGAAAACCGGAAAAACACTCTGATGAATAAGAAAATTACTGCGGACATTAGGCTCCGACGCCGAAGGAACCGGGATAACTGCTCAGACAGAGACAGAGAGAGAGAGAGAGAAAGAGAGAGAGAATTTAAAAATGTAAAAGTCTCATTTTAAACTAGTGCGGCGAAAGTTACAAGGTTGTCGGCCATTTTGCCCGCCTCGTGTTCCAAGTGTCGGTCTAATTGCCGCATTCGGAGAAGAGCTGTCGCGGCTTTTCTCACTCAAGCCTCTGTTTGAAAACTTAGAAGTAACTGCGTGAAATAAATGAACATTCGTACACGATACAGCGGTTGCTGTGGTTTAGTTTTAGTACCCTTTTGAGCCCTTTACTTGGCCCGATTAAGTATTAATAGTTACAAATCTCGCAATATTCGCCTAAATTTAAAATCTTATTACCGAAGGCTGGATAGTACGCACAGCACACAACCGCTACAGTGCTAAACCTTACTAAAATATCAAACATAAAGTACTATTATACAGGGATACTAGTAACTAACGCGTAACCTTCCAAAGGCGCATAAGTTACATAGAGACTTACATCTTTTGTTCCACGACTTTTGTTTAATTTTCCTTTTTTTAGTTTTGTCGTTTCTGTAAAACGTTAACTCTGTGTTCGATTCCGCTACTGTACTGTCTCGTGTAGCTTGGCTATTACATAGATTTAAGTTGTGTTGAATCGCAAATTAGATTTTAGGTATATTTTTT